>NC_083718.1:146017345-146320783 GCF_028564815.1 Eubalaena glacialis
TTATTTTAAAAACAGCTTTATTGAGATATAATTCACATAACACACAATTCACCCATTTAAAGTGTAAATCCAGTTTTTAAAAATTATGTCCCATTCTTATAGGATAGGAGGACAGTAGGAAACCGTCTCTGGATGGGTGTCTGGAGACCAAAACCACGTCACATTCACATGGGCGGTGTTGAACAGGGGCAGAGGGTGTAGGGAGGGGAGGGCTGGGCACATTGCAGTCAGCTCCTGACGCAGCATTTCACCCTAAAGACTTTAAGGACAGCAGCAGATGAGCTCCCACAAGTACATGGACAGCTGATTTCAGAGCACCCAAGGCCTCCCCCCTTTGCAAGGAAATATACCCACACAACCCACTTAGTGATGTGCCTGCCTCTTTAATATGCAGCTGGGGAGGGGGGCCTGGAGAGGAACCAAGATGCTAATAGGCACAGTGAAGGGAAAAGGAGATGTTAGTAAAGCATGCTGTGGGAGTTCAAAGGAAGATGCAATCATAAGTTTCCAAAGCCGTTTTCACCCTTCTCTCACTGAACCTTCTTTCCAACTATATGGGGCAGGACTAGTCTCTTCATTTTATTACTGAGGGGCCTGAATGAACCGTCCTCTTTCAAGATTCAGTAGGGAGCCCATGGCCCTGAAGCACAGTCAGTCAAATACAGGCCCCTCTGGGCTCCTTTGGGGGCACCTCCCTCCATCCAAGGCTGCCCTATGCTCATGTCTGGCCATGGGCCTGGGGACCAACACATCACGCTTACTCAATGGGGAGGAGGGACAAGGGGAGTAGGGCAGACACATTTAGAGAAAAGTGTTCAGACCGGCTCGGCTGGCAGGGGCACCATTCCTTCCAGGGATGACTGGAAGCATGGGGGTTATAGGTGTGCACATGTGGGCTGTGTGTGAAGAAGTCACACTGCTGGGTTCCAGCTCTGGTTCTCCCACTTATTAGCTGTATAACCTCAGGTGAGTTCCTTGACCTATTTAATCTATCTGTGCCTCAGTTTCCTCATCTGTAAAATGGGGCTGATTGTTTTCTTATTTATTTATTTATTTATTTTTAACTGAAGTATAGTTGATTTACAGTGTTGTGTTAGTTTCAGGTATACAGCAAAGTGATTCAGTTATACATATATATTCTTTTTCAGATTCTTTTCCAGTATAGGTTATTACAAGATATTGAATATAGTTCCCTGTGCTATACAGTGGGTCCTTGTTATCTGTTTTATACATAGTAGTGTGTATCTGTTAATCACCATGGGGTTATTTTGAGAACTAAATGAATTATTTTTTGTAAAAAACCCTAAGAATATTGCCTAGTACATAGTGAGCACTCAAGACAGGTTGATTGCTATTATTATTACACATTAAAAAATACTGGTTGGAGCTAGAATATGAAAGGACTTGGATGCCAGGCTGTGAAATTCGTCCTCGATTCTGTAGCTCTTGGTTTTTGAACCCGATGAAATCTGGGCTTTGGGGAGGTTTACCTATGTTAGGATGGATTAAAGTAGCAGGAAAATCGGAGTGGAGACCAGCGAAGGGGCCGTTGCCAAGGTCTTTACGGTAGGTAATTTCATTGTCTGGGAGAGAGGCGGGCTGGCCTGCTGACTGCACTTGGGCTTTGTCAGTGCCTGTCAAATCATCTGCTCTGAGGTGGTGCTTTGGCTGTTATGGCCTGATTCTGCTGTCAGGGAGCACTTTTGCCTATTACCTTATAGGAAATCAGGATCATTTTCTTCCACCTGCCTGGGAAAGTGACTGTCTTTATGGAGCGCTGAGGATGAAGGCCTGTGGTCTCTGTGCAGAGTTGCCAGCTCAAGAGCTGGCAGCGGGCTGGAAGCATCGTCCCCAGCCAGCAGCTCAGCTGAGCTGGACTCTATTTTAAGGATGTCAGAGGGCTCCCCTAAAATTCTCCTCCTGGGAGACAGCCTAACAGTGTGCCATTATGCTGCTCCTGGATAATGGTAGGCTCCGGGCTTGGCTGCAGCGAGAGTCTCTCCAAAGATTAACACCGGCCATACTTGCCGTCTTTTCGCTTCCTCCCATGACAATAACTGTGCAGTCTGTCAGGAATTGGACTCAAGGGGCTCTGAGGGGATCGGCTGCTTGGTTTCTTTTTTCCCTCCACGTCACTTGCATACCCAAGCCTTTAATACACTGTGCGTGGGTTCTCTCCAACTTTGCCTCTCTAGTCTGAGCAGGGCTTTGGCTAAATGTGGTGCCCAATAACTTCAAGGGATCAAGTGCTTCTGAGAAACTTCTCTCCTGAGAAGATGAGCTGGGGGGAATTGAAAGCAAGGCTGCCAGCTTTGATGTCTTAAGTATGAAATTTCAATGGCTTACCAGCTGCCAATCTCTGCTTTTAGTGCAGACGGGGTAAGATTTAAGGAAATGATCACATCACATGCCCTATGGGTGACAAGTAATGATGGAGAAACAGCCCAAGGAACCCAGGGAAGGAGAGGTCAGAGAGCCTGACCTGGCGTTTTCAGCTGGACTGGGTGATCTGCTGAAAATCTCTTTTCTTTTTTCTTCTCTCTTTTTTTTTTAATACATTTATTTTATTTATTTATTTTTGGCTGCATTGGGTCTTCATTGCTGCACGCGGGCTTTCTCTAGTTGCGGCGAGGGGGGGCTACTCTTCCTTGCAGTGCGTGGGCTTCTCATTGCAGTGGCTTCTCTTGTTGCGGAGCACGGGCTCTAGGCATGCGGGCTTCAGTAGTTGTAGCACATGGACTCAGTAGTTGTGGCTCAAGGGCTCTAGAGCGCAGGCTCAGTAGTTGTGGTGCGTGGGCTTAGTTGCTCCGTGGCATGTGGGATCTTCCCGGACCATGGCTCGAACCCGTGTTCCCTGCATTGGCAGGCAGATTCTTAACCACTGCGCCACGAGGGAAGCCCTCTTTTTTTTTCTTTTTAGAGATGATTTGGTTTGGTATTTTTCCATTGCAAAATACGTGCCAATTATCAGATATTCAGAAAATATGGAAAATCAGAAAGACAAAGACAAAATAGTGATTTTAGCCCTTCCCCAAAGAAAAGTGTTTTGGTATATTTCCTTATAGTTCTTTTTCTATGATTTTTTTAAAAGTTGTTATATTAGTTTTTTGTTTGTCTGTTTACCTTCCTACATATCTACTTCTCTGTTTATCTAATTGAATTATATACTTGTCCTTGTTTTTTGTTTATTTGATTGGTTGGCTTTACTTTTGTTTTGCCCAACCAACATGGTAAAATACATTTTTCAAGTTAATGCAAGATCTCTGCAATTTACATGAATCCTGGTTGGTCCAGGGATTCCCAAAAGTCAGGGTGCATGAAAATGACCTGAAGAGCTTATGAAAATGTGGGGTTGGTGCTTGGGAATCTGAATTTTAACAACCATTTGTGGCGATTTTGAGGAATGTGGCGCATGGACCACACATCAAGAAACCTTTATATCAGGCTAAATATGGTGGTTATGTTGATCCATTGAATGGATTCTTCATATGCTTATCCACTTTCATCATAGTGGGTATGTGGGGTGTTTATTGCTTTTCATTAAGTATAAACAATGCCACGATGAACATCTTTGGCCGTTCATTTTTTTCTGAGCACCTGTACAAGGTATGCCTTCCCAGGTGCTAGAAAGACCAGTGACCAAAGAGACCCAGTTCCTGCTCTTATTGAGCTTTTACCTAATGGAGCGAAAGACAAATAGAATCACAACATTAGATTATTGCAAATCATGATGAGTATCGTGAAAGAAAGATTCAGACTGATATGGCAAGGCAAAGAATTTAGGTTCAGAGGCCAAAAAAGCCTCTCTGAGGAGGTGACATGTAAGTGAAGCTTGAGGGAAGAATGGAGTTAGCTGATGTCACTTTTAAGACTTGCAGAAGTAGAATTATTGGATTAAAGGGTGCTGTCTTTCAAAACAACTTCCTTAATCTCCCCTCCCCCTCAGGTTTCAGTGTCCATGTTCAAATATGCAGGGTGTACAGGGTGTCAGGGTCCAGTGGGAAAAGAGGGAGTTTGATACAGGGGATTCGTTATAAACAGTTTGAAAGGTTGAAAGAACAAAAGGGAAAGGTGAGGTAGGTCAGAGATTAGTAAGTACTAGAAACAGCTACCACACCTAGGGCTGAGTGAATGGAAGGAAGGCCAGGCAGCCCCCTCCAGCTGAGCTGTACTGCCACGGGGCTGGGGGAGCAGCCCATGCTGGAATCAGTGAGAAGGGATTGCTGAGGCTGGAACCAAAGAGAAGTCACAGCATGGCTTGTGCTGGGACATCAGGTGCTGGGCTGTGGTGCTGAGCTGTGGAAGAATTCCATAGGTTGGTGATGAGAATGCAGAGCTAATACTGTATGGCTGGTGCTGGGGTCTCAGGGGCCACCACTTGGCTGGTCCTGAGATTGTGGGGGACCTGCTTAGTTCTGGCCCCAGGATCCAGAAAGAAGCTTTGCACTGTAAGAGAGGAAACTGCCAAAAGATGCTGGAGATCCTAGCTCTACACTGCTGCTGGAAAGATTCTGGCAGAAACCGGAAGCCGGAAGTAAGTTCCTTCTCTCTTCCTCCTGCTTTGCAATGTCCTACCAGGTCTTCTGTTGATAAAACTGAAGCAAAAGCCACCAGGCAAAAGGACATGAGAAAAGCAGGTTTTGGGGTCCTAGGCAGAGAAGGGCAGAAATGGGACCTGAGACGAAACAGGCATATGGCCAGCACACAGAGAAAGGAGTCCCCCTTCCTCCCCGTCCTTGTGTACTGCATCTAGGGGGAAATTAAACCAGTTCAGTGGTTATCCATTCCATGGCTCCACTATCCTCAAAAATCCTGTCTTTTCCAAATGCCTTTGTGCATAAATCTGCCTCTGAATAATCGAAGTCAGCACTCTGTAAAAGCTGATTGTGTGGATGGATGACGAATGAATGAATTGTAGCTGCTCCTAGATATCACTAAGAATCTGGTACTATGCTAAGTGCCTACATTTGTTCTTTCAATCAAGCCTCACATCTGCCCCTATAGGTAGGCACTGTCACTCTCAGGCAGTGAGACTGAAGCTCCAAGGGGTGAACCGACTTGCTCACCATCACACATCTCCTAAGTAGTGATGAGATCCAAACCCACATCTGTTGGCCTCCATAGCTGCTACTCCTTCAGAAACTTCAAATAATGTAGGCCCACATTTAAAGGCCATTTTTCAGTGATCTTTACAGGCAGGTAGAGAGTGGCTTGTTGAACATATCTGAGTTTCCATAAGGGTATACTGGTAGTAGCCTAGAAGTGAACTGACCCTGGAATTCCAATGGAAATGACAGCCTCGCCATTCCAGGCCATGCTGTGGCTCCAGGCTCCTGTCTGAAAACCCTCCCCTGACCTTTTCCTAACACTTGGCATTTTATTGTTTTGTTGATTACAGATCACTTATGTGCAGCACACAGTTGACTGTTTGTTAAAATGAAAAGTGGAAAAAAAAATAGAAAAGAAAGTACACGCTTGCCAGAGCAGTGCTGTAGAACAGTTAGTTGTTCCCTAGGTATTCATCTCCATACGTCTAAACACCTATAATTAAACTAGCTTTGGAGCAGTGCCTCTTGGTGAGGGCGGAAGAATCAATTCTGCAGCATTTGGATCTTGTTCTTTGTATACACTGCTTAGCAGTGAAGGTGTTCAAAAAAGACCAGACGCTGTGACTCAAGAATGCAATTACCCGCCTATCAGGGTGAATGGATGATGGTCTGGTCTTGGGGACATCCGAGCTCAGGGTAGCAGAGGGAAAGAGACAAGTGATGAATATGGTGACCTCCAGTTCTCTGTGTCTGTTCCGCAGTCTCATTTCCTTGCTGGGAATTTTATATTTGTACCCTGGATACAGTGATCGCTGGATAGCTTTGTGTTAAACAGCTAATTAATGGCAATTCAAGTCAGCTCTCCTATTTATGAAACTCTGGAGCAGGCAGAGACACTTCACTCATCTGGAAAAATAAGTTGGGATCAAGCTGCACCTTCTATATAAATATGTGAGGCATTGCTGTCAGACACCAGTACCAGCCAATGCTGTCTGGCTTCACATGAATCATTGAAATGACCCAAACCTTCAGTCTGAGCTGATTGTAGCTAATGTGTGCTATATAATCTCATATGCTCAGAATGTCTTGTGAACCACGCACGCTATCAAGATACAGTTTTAATTAACATTTGCTTTTTAGATAATATACGCAATTTATTTTGGCAAGAGTTCATTGAATGTAAAATCTACATAATTAAGATACTAAACCTGTAATATTTTTTTTCTTTGCAGTATTTTTTGCTAAATGACACAGATTCAGCAACATTTATTACCCAGTAGATAGCTGCAATGGGCAATCACAATTTCATACTTCTTTTTTTTTTTTTTTCTTCTCTAACCAAAGGATACAAAGTCATAGAGTTGATTTTGTTCACTCTTTAGATTCGAGGGTATCAGATCTTTTTCTTAGTTCAGTTTCACATTAAAAATAAAGCAAAGAAAACACATTATGATTCTCTTGCACAGAAATCTGTTATAAAATAAGGTTTATTTTAGAAGTTAATATTATTTTATGAGCTTATTTCACTAAGTTTTTCACTACTGTAATGGGACTCTAGGTTATGATCAACTGAGAATAGGCATGCCGGGAGAGACCGCAAAGGTTTTTGAGGTAACTGCTCATTTTACGAAGACAGCCCAGGTCCCTGAGTTTCAGCGTGGAGATGTGACTTGCCCAAGGTCACACAACACAGAACGAAGACTAAAACTCATGACCCCTGACGAGTCTAGCTTGTTTTCTACTGTTCTAGCTGTGTCCCTTTAAGAAATATCTGCCCTCCCTCTGCCCACAAAGAGCCTCGTCCTCCTTCATCAACTCCGTCTTCTAAACTTAGAAGTGCCTCGGTATCGTGTAAAATAGGCATATTTGGAGAAAAAAGAAAAAGGAAGATAGACCTGCATCCCCAAACCCTCCCCTAAAGTGAAGAGCAGCACAGTGGCTGAATCCCAACTGCTTTGTTCTTTGTGATAATCCATATAATTGGGTCAGAGGGCTAATGACTTGGCTTCAGGAATCTGAGCCATATGCCTCTATGATTTGCAGCCAGCTGCGTGCCCGGAATGAGAGCCGTTCACCATGGAAGCCCAGGGCCGCAGCTGATGGAAGCCGCAGCCAGACCAAAGCTGGGAGTGGAAAACAGAACGGCCCCCGGTTATGAGGCCATTTTCTAGATCCTCCCTCTACCCCTTCCAATCTGCTTGGTTTCTGAGCTGCCAGGTTCTTCCCAGATAGGCCCTTGACAAGGGCCTTTCCTGAAGACTCTGCACCTAGAATGTGGTAGGCAGGGATTACGCAGTGTCTCTTCCCTCGGATCTGTAGTAAGCTGCTAATTAGTGTCAGTAATTGCTGGGGGAGAGGATCGCTGGCTGCCCATCAGCACCGGGAAGCGGTGGGGTGCTAGCGCCTGCCTCCCTCCCTCCCGGCTCCCTCCTCTCTAGCGTTAAGCAGTAAATCTATATCGGTTAAATCGGCTGTTGGGCTGCTTGTTGAATAGCATGTCAGTGGAGTCGTGTCAGGTTAATGGGTTTAGCTAATGTATGGGCATAAGGATGAGTAACCCCATCAGGCGTCATAGCTAAAGGCGGGAGGCTGGAGGTCTCTGAGAGAGTCATCAGAGCAGAGGGCACACACATAGCTTTTGAGGCCCTGGTTTTCTGGCAGAGAAGTCCCAGACAAGCTGTTTCTTGGGCAACTCTGTTAAAAGAAGAAAGTAGCGCTTTATACCTGTGAACGACCTGCCAACAGATGGTGAGGAGGAATAGAGGGCTCAGATTTCACGCAGCTCGAGGTCCCTCTATGGTGCTGCCATTAATAGCTGTCACCCAGGGCAAAGGATGAACTTCTCTAAGCCTCAACTTTCTCATCACTACAATGGGGCTAGGAAGAGCATCTAGCTCACAGGGTCGTTGAAAGGCTGAAATGAGCTAATACATAAACAGTGCTCACTGCAACACTTATCACTGTTTTGAAAGTGAGCATTTATTAAATACTATGAATTAGGTTAAAATAATAACATAGCAGGGTGCTTGTGTGCTAGTCAATTTCAGTGTAATTTCATACAGACCCTGGCGTGTCTTTGCCTCAGGTCAGGAGACCTGCTGGTTTCTAATTACCCCATGGTCAGTTTTCTCTTCACCAGCCCTATTCCACCTTTTCAGCATGGGTGTGTGAGGAAGAGGTGGAGGAGTTGTGGCCACCAGATGTCTGTGTTATGTGCAGCCTCCCACATATGTACATGCATCATGCATTAGTGCCCAGTGTGGCAGTACTGAGAGCCCTGCTTATGCCCTGATAAAGCATTCTAAGACCTACTGCAAAGCCTCAGTCATTTGGATACAGAATATCCAATGATATGCAGCAGTTGTGTTTTTGCTTTATGTGATATAATTATGAAATAATGCTATTGATATGTGTGTCTGTATGTTTCCCAAAGATGTAGGTATTTTCTTTGCCTACAATATTCATTTGCCTAGCAAATATATAACATATATTACATTCTTATTTTTATATGTATGCTTGCTAAGAAAATGTGTATTGCCTATGTGCATACGCATCTGTTCATTTATTCATTCAACAAATATTTATTGAGCACCAAATGAATTGTAGGATTTTAGAGCTAGAAGGGACTTAAGCAGTCATACTATCCAGGGCTGTCAACTTAAAGAAGAGGAACCTGGGATCTTAACATGACAAGGCCCACCCTCCACCTGGGTACCCTCCTCGCCTGTCTTCACTTAGATTCCATTGTCCATCAATATAGTCAGGGGAGTAACAGACCTCAATAGCTTTCCCTCTCCCTCTCTGTCCTACGGTGCTGTCCAGACCACAGTTCTGGGGAGCCCAGCTGTCTGCCCCTCTGCCTGGCACCAGAACAGCTGCATGCAGCTGGATAAAAGCACACAGTCAGTCAGCCTAATTGTACTGCATGCCCCCAAACCTCCATCTCAGGGAGTATGGCAGAGTAGTTAGGAACAACTAAGCCACATTGCCTGAGTTTGTATATTAGTTCTGCCATGTTCTAGCTGTGGGACCATGGGCAAATTACTTAACCTCTCTGTGCCTTATTTTTCTCACGTAAAATAAGGATAATAATCTTTATTTCATAGGGTTGTTTTAAAAATTAAATAATTCAAAACATATAAGGCATTTAGAGCAATAACTGAGACTATATTGGTATGTGTTCACTATTATTATTATTATTATTTTAATTTATTTTATTTATTTATTTATTTTTGGCTGCGTTGGGTCTTTGTTGCTGCGCGCGGGCTCTCTCTAGTTGCAGCAAGCAGGAGCCACTCTTCATTGCAGTGCGCGGGCTTCTCATTGCGGTGGCTTCTCTTGTTGCGGAGCACAGGCTCTAGGCTCACGGGCCTCAGTAGTTGTGGCACGTGGGCTCAGTAGTTGTGGTTCACGGGCTTTAGAGCTCAGGCTCAGCAGTTGCGGCGCACGGGCCTAGTTGCTCTGTGGCATGTGGGATCCTCCCGGACCAGGGCTTGAACCCGTGTCCCCTGCGTTGGCAGGTGGATTCTTAACCACTGCGCCACCAGGGAAGCCCTGTGTTCATTATTATTATGCGACATTCTACATTGTTGTGCCAACTCCTCTACATACACAATGGCTGCTGTGGTACCAATCCTCTAAACCACATTCCAGGCAGCAGGAAGGGAAAAGGGCTTCTGCCTGTTGAGTCAGCTCCTTTAAGGATCCTTCCCCGAAGGTTCTCACAACACTTCTGTTTACAGATCCTGGCTTCATGGTCACCCTTAGCTGTGAGAGAGACTGGGAAATAAGATCTTTATTCCAAACCATATGTGCCCCGATGGGGATGCTGTGACTAAGGAAGAAGGGAGAATGGAATATTTGTAGGTAATAGAAGACTCTGTTACATCCACAAGGCCATGTTTAATGGATTCTTCTCTCTTTTCCTCTCACTTAACTGCCCAGGAACTTATCTATCTTGGCTTCTGATACCATACCCTCTTGGTTTTCCTCCTACTTCTTCTTGGGTCACTGTTCTTCCATCTATTTTTCTGACTTCTCCTCTTCTTCCCAATCTCTAAAAGTGAGTGAGCCCTAGTTTTACCACTGAACCTTCCTCTCTTCTCCAGCTACACTCAATCCCGTGGTGGTGAATACACCACTCATGCTGGTGATTCCCAAACTCCCATCTCTAACCCAGACTTCTACTCTGAGCCCTACACTCGTACGTACTTGTTCATCTCCTCCCTGCTTGTTTATTGAATAGCCACCTCAAAAATTACATTGGAACATAACTCTGATTTCTCATTCACCGTGTTTCTCTCCCAGACTTCCCCATCTCAGCACATGGATACACCACCGATCTGCTTGCAGTCCAACACTTTAGAAGCCATTCTTGATGGCTCCTTGTCTTTTAACCTCCCCAAATAATATTTAAATCTGTTTCCCTCTTTCCACCTTTGCTATCACTGCTCTAGACCAAGCCAGCAACATTGTTACCGAATGCAAATTCATGTGTCTATCACACAGTGAGCCCAAACAAACTGAAACATCGGAGTTTGGAGCAGAGAAAGGTTTATTGCAGGGCCATGCAAGGAGACCATTTGCTTGCACCCCCAAACCCCGAACTCCTTGAAGGATTTCAGCAAAGAACTTTCAAAGGCAACGTAAGGGAGGGGCATGGTTAGTTGTTGCAAACTTCTTGGTATTGGAATCCTTTGTTCTTGTAGCTGTGCACATAGGTCAGATCACGATGTTCCTGTAAACCTCCAACAAGACCAATGTTATTCTCTGTTCTACAACTTTTTATCTTTATATGAATGGATTCTTAAAGGTCAGAGCCCTGAGAATAGGCTATCCTGTATATTTCAGGCTGTAGGCAACATTGTTTTGCAAAAGGTGCAGAGCCAGGATGACTAAGCACAGGCAATAGAACAGATCTAATTTGGAGTCATGTTTGTTCTTCCCTATTACAACATCTCCCACTTTGACTGCTGCAAGTCTGCCCTAATGAATTACCCTGCTTTCATGCTTTCTCCTGAGGTAGAATAGAGTGATGTAGTGCCAGAACTCTGGAGCCAGACTGCCTGGGTTCAAATCGTAGCTCCAACATGTACTAGCTATATGACTTGGACAAGTTTATTAACTTTTTTCTTGTCTCAATTTCATCCATAAAATGAGAATAATAACAGTACCTGTTTCATAAGGTTATTGAGAGCACTAAATGAGTTAATATATGTAAGCACTCAGCAATGCCTGGTGTATAATAAGCACAATCAGTAAATGTTAGCTATTATCATTAGCTGTTATTACCATACATTTTTCATGAAGCAGCCAAAGTGATCTCTTAAAACATAAATTAAATCTTATCATTCTTGTGCTTAAAACTCTCCAGTGATTTCCCATTTCAGTTGCAATGAAATTCTAACACATCACCAAGGCCAAAAGTCTTATATGACCTAGCCCTTGACTCCTCCCATCTCTGCTCCAAGCTCCCTCCCCATCTCTCACTACCTTTAAGTTACAACTGCTTTATTTTAGGTCCTTTAACATTCCAAGCTCTGGGGCTTTGCCCCCGTTCTCCTTCCTCTGCCTCAAATGCTCTTTCCTCCCTCCAGTTGTCCATAGGGTCAACTTATTCTCTTTTTTCAGATCTTACCTCAATTATTTTCCCCCCTGAAAGTTCCTCCCTGGCCACGTGCCTAAAGGACAACCCATCCCTGGTCATTCTCCCTCTTCATATACCATGGTACCTACTGCAGTTGTCACTGTTCGTGTTGGTTTGTGTGTTTGCTTATCTTACAGTCTCTCTCTCTCCCCCCTAGAGTGTGGGGTTTCTGAGAGGACACACCACATTTTTCTTGTACACTCATGGATCCTAGGACCTAAACCAGCAATGGCACATAGTAGGTGCTCACAGACAAGTGGCAAAGGAAAGAGGAGATGACCCTTGAACAAGATTTTAAAGAATGAATAGGAATTTTCCAGATACACCAGGAGAGGCAAGGATTTGAAGCAAAGAGAACAGCATTTACAAATGCATGGATATGAAGCAGAGTAGTGCCTTGCTGTTACAAAAGTGCAGTGCGGTCCTCAGGGTAGCGGCATCGGCCTCACCTGGGAGCTTGTTAGAAATGCAGAACCTTAGTCCCCAGCTCCGACACACTGAATCAGAATCTGCATTTTAAAAAGACTCCTAGGTGATTCCTTTGAGAAGCACTGGAGTAGTGTGTTCAGGGAACCAGAAATAGCCATCATGACTAGAGTATAAAGTACAAGGGGAATGTGATATCTAGGATATAAGTTCAGCTGCATGTGACAGACCCAGAATGACAGTGGCTTAAAAACACCAGATACTTTTATTCACTTCTCACGTAAAAGTCCGAGCTAACATGGCAGCTTTTTGCTAAGTTCATCAGGGACCTGGCACAGTCTAAGTATTCTGTAAAGGTGAATTTTCCTTCCCTGTCCTCTAATAAAGATTGTCTGAGATTTTGAGCCGCTGCTTTGTACTTGGCTGAAGCAATCATTCCTGGGCTGCCTTCACAATAATCAGTGAGCACCTACTACCTGCCAGGTACCATGCTGGGTGCTGGGGACACAGCCATGAGGAGCTGTGACCCCATCCCTCAAGAAGCTCAGCATGGAAAGAGGCATCATGACATAGTTCCAGATCCTTCTGTGTGACTTCTCAGATTTCCCTGTCAGGAATAAATGTCAGCAGGGAATAGGAGGGATCAGCAAGTGAAGCCTCACATGACTGAGACTGGGGAGAAAGAGGATGAGAAGGAGCTAGAAGACTTCTTAATATTTCTCCTTCCAAGACACTCAGTTAGAGCAACAGAGAGAAGAATGACAACAAGGAATTCTAACACACTTAATAATACAAAAAGGAATCCATGAGTCTAGAGTGATACTAAAGATTGAAGAGTGAAAGGGAAAACTCTTTTTGCAGGAAAAACTAATGTATGTGGAATGATAGCATCATAACGCTACTATTTTGCAACCACTGTTATAATAATTGATTTAGGTAAGTATTATCAATGGATGCTAAAGCCATCGTATTAAAACTTGTTTGGGAAAAGGATATTCATATGCTCTCAAATAGCTTCCCACAGAATACCAGTTAATTACACAGTATAAAAAACAAAATTCAACTGAGTACATTTTAAACATCTTATTGGCTTTATTCATTGACTCATGAATCAGGCAGCATCCCATCTAGCAGATAGAAAGGAACTCTGAGGAGCTGTACACAATGAAAGAATTTTAGAGACAGAAGGGAGCCGTGACAAAGAAGTTATACTAGGCAAAAAAAAGCACAGGGCTTCCCTGGTGGGGCAGTGGTTGAGAATCTGCCTGCCAATGCAGGGGACACGGGTTCGAGCCCTGGTCTGGGAGGATCCCACATGCCGCGGAGCAACTAGGCCCGTGAGCCACAACTACTGAGCCTGCGTGTCTGGAGCCTGTGCTCCGCAACAAGAGAGGCCGCGACAGTGAGAGGCCCGCGCACCGCGATGAAGAGCGGCCCCCGCTCGCCGCAACTAGAGAAAGCCCTCGCACAGAAACGAAGACCCAACACAGCCATAAATAAATAAATAAATTAATTAAAAAAAAAAAAAAAAGCACATTGGTTATTGCAAGGTTATTGTCTTTAGGGGATGGCAGGGGTCTAGGCAGATTACCTACCTAGTGCTGATCCGGCAATTGCTTATTGACAGATTTAAGATTCCATTTCTGGGAGAGCCAAAACTGTAATTAAGTCTCTGTTTGATGATGTGGGGCGTAGCATAAGTGACTCCATTTTGGGCCTGCTGTTTTGTTTTTAACAAAAGGGAAAAGGTACTTTTACAGTGAAGAAATCTGATACACACCTATTAATCATATGATAAATTTAATGTCTCCAGTGATGGGGTGAACTGGAATCATGTGACTCAAGTTGAAGATCATTCTGAAAAAACAAAAACAAAACAAAACCAAAAAAACCTGGCTTATGCTGTTCAGAAGTGTCAATATCATGGAAAAGAAAGAAAAGGCTGAGGACCAGTTTCAGACTATAGGCTAACAAGAAATGACAATTAAATGCAGCACATGGTCTTTGACTGGACCTTACATGGGAAAGAAAGGTTTGAAGGACATTATTGGGACAATTGGGGACATCTGAATATAGACTGTACATTAAATAACAGTTATCTAATGTACCGAGTGAGATCATAGTATTGTGGTTATGCAGGAATATCCTCTTGTTCTTAGAAGAAACATGCTAAAGAATTTAGGGGTAAAGGTTCATAATATTGCCAACTTATTCTCAAAGGGTTTAAGGAAAAAAGAAAAAGTATATAGAGAAAGAGATAAAACAAATGTGGCAAGATATTAAGAGTGGGTGAGTCTAGGTAATGGGTACTCAGTTATTCCTTGTGTTATAACTGCAACTTTTAGGTAGCTTTAAATTTTGTTTTACAAGAGTGTTTTACTGTCCTCGGTGGCTGATCCTATATAAATCAAGTTCAGTACTATATACAATGGATTCCCCAAACTCACATCATTTGAGATTCGGCTTAGTCTGGCCACTGGCCCATCAGCCTGCACACCAGGAAATGGGGTTGGCTCTGAGCAGGAAGGACTGGGGGAGCTGGGGTTCTGAGGGCTCAGATTTAGCCTCTGTCTGAATCTTACATCATCTTCCTTCTCTTTGGAGGGTCTGTAACTAACAAGCTATGAATACAGCGCCTGGCAGACGGGGAAGCATGGAGGATGAAAGCCTGCTTTCCTTTTAAACAAAAATTGAGACCTAAAGCTGCCACTGGATCTTGGCTGACTAGAGAGGGTCTGTGAAAGAGGAGCAGATCAACAGGATGGAATGGGGTTCTGGGGTTTTATTTTCGGGGATGGGGGTGTTAGTATGGGGAAGAGAGATAAAGATGAGATGGAATTCTAACCGTGAGAGTTGGGGAAGAGTGCATTTCAAAGAACATTTTTAGTCACAGATGGTTGAGGAGAAATAGAGAGAACAGGCCCCAGCACCTCGTCTTCCTGGCTGATGGCAGGGAGGGGGAGCTTGCTAATGAACACATTGATTTCCCAGCTCCTCAGAACAATAGCAAATGTTTTTTGCAGTTATTAATTGGGATCCCACAGCAGGTGCGGGGGATGGAAGGCGCTGGTGATTCTAAGTCTATCTTTGGGGGTTAGGCAAAGAGAAAGAGAATTTAAAGAGCAAGGAGAAAAGAGCTGGGCTGTGTGGTCCCAACTTGATTAACTCTCAACCTTGCTACTGGCCAGTTTAACTGCTTTAACCTGTCGTTTTCCTCTGGTAAAAATTAAAATAATACTCTTCCTTCACATGGATCATGTGAGAACTAAACAACATAGTTAATACATGTAAAAAGTACTTTGTAAGCTTTCCAGGACTATATACTATTTGTTTTTCTTGTTTATTTATTTTTTTATAAATTTATTTATATATTTATTTATTATTTTTGGCTGCGTTGGGTCTTCGTTGCTGCGCATGGGCTTTCTCTAGTTGTGGTGAGCGGGGGCTGCTCTTCGTCGCGGTGCGCGGGCTTCTCATCGCAGTGACTTCTCTTGTTGCAGAGCGCGAGCTCTAGGCGCACACGGGCTCCAGTAGTTGTTGCACGTGGGCTTCAGTAGTTGCGGCTCTCGGGCTCTAGAGCGCAGGCTCAGTAGTTGTGGCGCACGGGCTTAGTTGCTCCACGGCGTGTGGAATCTTCCGGGACCAGGGCTCGAACCCGTGTCCCCTGCATTGGCAGACAGATTCTCAACCACTGCACCACCAGGGAAGCCCTGTTCATTTATTTTTAAAGTGATTGATTGATGATTGATTGATTTTAAAAGTGTTTATTAAGCACCTACTGTGTACCAGTGTGTACACAGTAGGTGCTTAATAAATACTTTTAAAATGAACCTAGTTTGTGCTAGGTTCAAGGAATATGGCAATGAATTGGAAAATATAGTCCCTCTCCCTGTAGAACTAGTGATCTAGCAAGGAAGAGGGGAATTGACCAAGTGATTACAAATGCACTAAGATATACCAGTTGCTATTCCAATAGGAAGCTTAAAACAGACTGACCCGGGAAGTCAGGGAAGGCCTCTGAAGAAAGGAACATCATTACAGAGACCCGTCATAAACAGTGATACTACTATCCCTCCCCATGGAGCAGGGCCAGAGACTTAAATGCTGACCCAGGTTGGCCAGATGGACAATGGTGTGAAACCTTATGAAGGATGGATTGACTTCAATTTCTCCATTGAGGAGAGACAAGCCAGTGTGTCCTCAAGAGTGGCCCCTACCGTCCTGCTAAGCTGGCTTCGCCTTGTCTGCTGTGCAAACTCCCCGGGCACTGGCTGGCATCCTAGAACAGGGTGTTCCTCATTCTTGTGAGGCTGATACCCTGATAGCGAAGCTCAAGCTTTCCATAAGTGGCCAGGGAATGTCTCCCTGCTCCCAAATAAAGAGGCAGCAGGGAACTGCTGTCTTCTCGGGTCCACCTAACATCCCACAGTGCACAGCCTCTATGGGAGACTGCCCCCATCCCACTAACTCAGTGCCTGCAGTTTTTCCTGATAGCTCTGCCGTGAGCCTGTGCCCCATGGCACTTGTAGTATTTATCTCTAATTCTAGCTCAACACTGGCTTTTATAAAACCACCCTTGAAAAACAGGACTTTTGGAAGCTGGCAGGGTAGTCTGGGATAGAAAGCTGGTATCAGAAGATTGGAGCTCTGCATTCAATTCCATTGGGGATATACTTCCTGAGCAACCACTGAGGGAGAAACCCAGTGCCGGGCACAGATCATTCGGAGGTAAATATACTTCTAGTCCAGTTAGGGAGCAGGACTGTGAAACAAATGTTGTGCGTTGTGCAAGAGTTTAAATAAAGGTTGGATGAAAGTATCATGAGAGTTCTGAAAAAACTTTTTTGCCTGCCATTCACTCTGTGGGTGACTTTGTGAAAATCAGCACATAACTGCCATTTTATGGACTTTGGTGCTGGTGGTAATGCTGGAGGTGGTGGTAATGATGGAGATGGTAGAGCTGGTGGTAATGATAGAGGTGGTGGCAATGATGATGGGGGTGGTGGAGGTGGTGGTAATGATGGAGGAGGTGGTAGTAATGATGGAGGTGGTGGTAATGATGATGGGGGTGGTGGAGGTGGTGGTAATGATGGTGGTGGTAATGATGATGGGGTGGTGGAGGCGGTGGTAATGATGATGGGGGTGGTGGACGTGGAGGTAATGATGGAGGTGGTGGTAATGATGGAGTTGGTCTTAATGATGGAGGTGGTGGTGATGATGATGGGGGTGGTGGACGTGGTGGCAGTGATGATGGGGGTGGTGGACGTGGTGGTGGTGGTCTGTGCATGTGTGTGGTTTTGGGGTAGGGAACGGGTTGGAGTGGGGTGAGTTGAGCCCAGCAACACCTAAGACACCTTCAACGGCTTTGACCTTTATTCTGTTAAACGTAATTATTTACCAGTCTATAATATAGGTACAAGTACTGCTTGTGTTCTTTAGAGAGATATTTCTTGAACAGGACAAAATGAGAGAATTTTCTAAGGACTTCCATATCTAACAATGGGATCAAATCACTTTTTATTGCCTCCAGGATCCAGAAGCAATCCCCATCCCTGTTAATTTGGAACACATAAACTATGCACATAGATGGAATTAGGAAATAGCTTCTATTTCATGAGGATTTTTTAAAAATCATGTGCTCTCTATTCAAGACTTCAAAAAAAGAAAGGAATAAAATTCACACATTTGCAAGAAACTGCTGGTGTCTGAATATCTTCCCATAAGCAGGGAAATCTGGTATTAAAAACAAAAAAAAGTTGAATTTTCCACGTATGAAAGAAAATGTTTATAATTGATATGGATGAATAAAATCATTAAGTAAATGTTGTATAGGTTTAAACAAAAAAACTGCACCCTTATTCTGAGTCTCTGAAACAAACCATTCCCCTCCCCCACCCTACCCCCAAAGGGCAAGGAATAGGTGGAAAATGATTGAGTTTTTGTTTCCTGAGTTAGTACACTGGCAAAAAAAAAAAAAAAAATGTAGATACATGCCAAGAATATCAACGATCAGCTGAATATATATTCTAAACACTTTATGTGCATTAACCCATTTAATCCCACAACAATCCTATAAGCAAGGTGGCTATGATCACCGTTTTTTCACAAGTGTGGAAGCAGCGAGACCCAATAACTCACTGGGGATCATAAAGCTGAGAAGTGGTGGTGCTGGATTTGAACCCAGGCAACAGAGCTTTAATGCCTCCAAACTTAAAAAAGAAATACGAACTACTTACAAATTTAAGACTTGTAAAGACTTATAAGGTCTTATAAATCTGGACCACTATATTTGCTGCCTGACATTTTTCTTTTTATTAAGTCCCCTTGGTCCAGAGTCTTTCATAAAACTTTTATCAAAAAGTTGACTATCATGTATATGGGACCTCACTATTATTTCTTACAACTTCATGTGAATCTACAATTATCTCAATAAAAATTCCATTTAAGAAGAGTTGACTAGCACCATACATGTCTCTAAGCAGTTTCTAATGGGCAAGTGGATTAAAATTTAAGGTACAAAACTACCAATTTTAGATTTAAAATCAGCTTGTAAATGTAAAGAAATATTTTATGTAAATATCCCAGCCGTTGGTGGTGGTAGGCTTGAAAATCAGACATGGGTCAAAGTCCCAGTCAAACTTTGTCTTGGGAAAGCTCCTTGACTTGTCTGGGCCTGTTTCCTAAATGTGTAAAATGGGATAGTGATGCCTACTTCATTGCATTGTTAGGAAAAGGCAGATTTGAAGTCAGGTTTGTCTGAATCCAGAGTCGCTTGCTCTTAGCCACTCCGTGCCACCCTGAGAGGAGGGGCAGTGGGCACCAGCTGCAGGGAAGAGGGCCTAATGGGGCGTGTCTGTAGCCCCTGACAGTTACCCCTTCAGCCCCTTTCATCTACCAGTTTCCCCAGAACCCATTCCTTTCTGCCAGGCCTGACCTCAGATTGTCATGTCAACTGCACTGAATCTTCCCAGTTCAACTTGCTTCTCTTTCTGGATTTGGAGTCAGAAGATCTCAGTTTAAGACCTGCTTTTGCTGGGTAGCTTCTGGCAAGCCACTTCCCCAGCTGGGTCTCAGGTTTCCCACCCATAACATGAAGCATCCATAACAGGGCACCAAAGCCCCTCCTCCACTCAGTCCTTTACTCCACACAAGGAATGAGAAATGGCTCCTCCATCTCTATGTGCAATCCCAAAGCTGCACTCCCTTGCCATTTCCCTACCGCCTTTAAAAAATATTGTGCCTAGGGCACATGAAAAGATGATCAACGTTGCTAATTATTAGAGAAATGCAAATCAAAACTACAATGAGGTATCACCTCACACTGGTCAGAATGGCCATCATCAAAAAGTCTATAAATAATAAATGCTGGAGAGGGTGTGGAGAAAAGGGAACCCTCCTATACTGTTGGTGGGAATGTAAACTGGTGCAGCCACTATGGAGAACAATACGGAGGTGTTTTAAAAACCTGAAAATAGAGTTACCATATGATCCAGCAATCCCACTCCTGGGTATATATGCAGAAAAGATAAAAACTCTAATTTGAAAAGATACATGCACCCCAATGTTCAGAGCAGCACTATTTACAATAGCCAAGATGTGGAAGCAACCTAAGTGTCCATCAACAGACACTGGATAAAGAAAATATGGCACGCACGCGCGCACGCACACACACACACACACACACACACACACAATGGAATACTACTCAGTCATAAGAAATGAAACATTGCCATTTGCAGCAATGGATGGACCTAGAGATGATCATACTAAGTGAAGTAAGTCAGACAGAGAAAGACAAATATTATATGATATCACTTATATGTGGAATATAAAAAGATGATACAAATGAATTTATTTACAAAACAGAAAAAGACTCATAGACATAGAAAACAAACTTATGGTTACCAAAGGGGAAGGCGGGAGGAATAAATTAGGAGTATGGGATTAACAGATAAATACTACTATGTATAAAATAGACAAACAACAAGGATTTACTGAATAGCACAGGGAGCTATATTATCTTGTAATAACCTATAATGGAAAAGAATCTGAAAAAGAATACATATATATATATTTATATATCCCAATCATTTTACTGTACACCTGAAGCTAACACAATCTTGTAAATCAACTATACTTCAATTTTTAAAAATTGGCTTAGGGGAGGAGGGGGTACAGTTATGAGGCTGTATTGTCCAGGAAAGGGCACTAGCTGGGCAGTGTGAGGTTTCCATCACTAAGGCATGAGGCAGCCTCTAGCCTAGGGAATCGAGAAGAGGCTATAATTGGAGAGACTCACTGTTGCTAAACTGAAAATTTTGTGAAATCAATTGAGAGAAAAATCAATATGGGATTTTTTTTTTTTTTCCACGATGAAAAGACAAGATTCCCACACAATTAAGAACTGGGCCGTGGTTTCCACACTCTGCCTGTCATGTTCTCGTGTTTCAGTGCCACAACTGTTCATCAGAAATAATTAAACATTTTCCCATGGGCAACAATTACTTGCTTCAAATATTATGAGTAAGGAGAATACATTTATAATTACCTAACCTTTCTGAAGGTGAAAATATATATTATCCTTTGATGGAAGGGAAAAAGGAGTTTCTGGATTCGCCAGTACACTGTGCTGTATCTGTCCTGATTACGCTAATTGCCCTAAGGATCGGAACAATAACTTTTTACACATCCCAACCTTCCCTTTCATTTTCTGTAACTTTTAGGCATCAAATAACGGTTCCTTTTTCTTGTTGTTTTTGTAAGTCATGAAATAGCCAGCCTGTAGCTATTAGGATGGCCAGACAGCATCTCTAACTGCCCCAGTGCTGTGATATAATGAGAATGGCAACGTCTCACTTTTCTTCGGAGTCGGTTTCCTTGTGAGCCACAGGCAGACACAAACCAGGAGCCCAGCGTTTCATGTTGTCACTAGTTTCCTGATTTTGCGTTAAATACCCACACAGTGGAAACGACAACATAATAATCACAGTAGTTAACACTTACTGAGTGCTCACATCCTGTTAGGCGAGTCTAAATGCTTTATGTATACTATCTCATTTAATGCTCACAATAATTCCATGAAGCAGGTTACTATGAACACTCCCATCTTACAGATGAGAGAACTGAGGCCAAGAGATGTTAAGTAACTTGCCTAAGGTCACACAGCTAGTAAGTGGTGAAGCTGGGGTTTGGTCTAAAGTCTATCCCTTTAACCATTATACTAAAATATCTCTCAGATTTCTCTATCAAGTCATTTTGGTCCAGTATTTTCTTTTAACTGACAAGGAATATATTTCCTATAAAATATTTCTCAAAAACCAGACTGCAATCATGCTTTTATGTTAAAGGTTTTATTTTTGTAACTTGTTTGGCCTTACTGCTGGTTTTCAAATCTACAAGCATGTGATAGTAGTAGTAGCAGTAGTAATAATAATTCTTTCAGCAGCAGTTATCACTTACTGATTATATATCCTGGGCTAAGCACTAAGATCTTCACTTCCATCCTGTCCCTTCCCTCATATACACAACAAAGATACAGGGAAGATAATATCATCCTTGGTCTACACACAGGTAAACTGAGGCCCAGGAGAGTAAGTGACATGACCAAGGTCACACAGCTAGTCAACTGTATGGCAGGGGCTTCAAGGGATCTGCCCATCCCACTCAGCCAGTTTTATCCCACGTATTGTGTGCCAGGTACTGTCCTTGACTCTGGCAATACCATTGTGAATTAGGCCTCATCCCTGATGCCAGGCAGGGCTTGGTTGGCTCAGCACCCACTATGTTTGGGGGTCAACAGTTGGTGCAGCTACATGCATGCTTTCCTCTGGAATGTTCTCTCGCTTATTTTAGAAAAACTGAGTTTTGGTACCTCTTCCACAGGATCTAAAGTTACATATAATTTTGTTGAGATTCTGCGGAGTCTTTTAACAACATCAGTGTGCATTTTTGTGTTTGCATATGTCATTGGTATGAGGATGTTATCGTAGAACTCAGTTCCTGTCTCTGATTTTGTGTCTTTTCTTTAATAGTGGGCAGTGAAGCTCAGTATTCAGGTTCAGCTCATCTTCAGAGCTAGATTATTCTGTCAGGAATTATGCTAGGAATACAACAAAATTTAAAATGTGGGGTCTCCCTTTCAATAAATAAAGTTATGTCTCCTTATTTTGCAGATTCTCTAGAAGCAATAGTATGATGATGGTTAAGCCCACAACTCTGGAGCCAGACAGCCCAGTGTCAAGCCTCAGTTTCAATAGTTAAGGTCAGTTCAGCTGTGTGACCTTGGGCAAATTACTTACCCTTTCTGTGCCTCAGCTTCCTCATCTATTAAATAAGAACCATGGAATCATAGTGGCTACTTCATGGGTGAATTGAATAAGTAAATATGCATCATCACTTAGGACAATAGGGCTTGGTGCATGGGCATATGTAAGTGTTGGCTATTGTTATTGATGGCCATCCATAGACTTGAATTTCATTATAATTTGAAAAGGACTTATTTTGTAAGAAAGGAAAATATCACTTCACTATCTGCTTTTTTCAGCTCTCAAGGGCCCACTGTATCTTTAAATCGTCCCTTCTGGGGATTATACACAGCCATTCTGTTAAGGATGCTCTCAAAGCAAGTCTTCTATGGACTTTTCAGCGAGCTGGAGGTCTGCATTGCAGCAACTTGCTACAATTAGCCTAGACCAGTTTAGCATGTTGTCTTTAAACAGTGCAATGCAAAGTAGATTATTTGAATAGGATGTAAAACTTTATACTGGTGCAGCTTATAAACCTCTCCCCACGCCCACCCTCCACCAGCTGTTAGGTGTTTCAGGTAGCCCATTGCATAGAAAAATTAACTCCTGACTGATCCTTTCCCTTTTGCTGTTGCCCCTTACAAACCTTTCTCCACAGGGCAGCCAGAGTGATCTCCTTCAAATGCAAGTCAGACATGACTTTCTTCTGCTGAAATCCTTCTAGCTTCTTCCTATTACACTGAGAATGCAATTCGGAATCTTCCCTGTGCGATACAAGGCCCACCTCATGCCTATGCTCCAGGCACCCTGGCCTTTACTGAGCTCCTTCTAATACCCAGGGTGTTCACCTTTGTGATTTCCTCTGTCTGGAATATTCTTTCCTGGCTATTCACAAGGCTGGATTTTCTCATTCTTATGGGCTCAAGTAATAAGATATCACTTCCTTAGAGAGGCCTGTACAATCACCCTACCTAAAGTGAGTACCGCCCTCCCCCCTGTATTCTCTCTTAGCACGCTGCTTACCTTACTAGAACATTTCTCAGTCTGTATAATTATTTCATTTCTTTATACACTTGCTTGTTTCTTGCTGCCTTTCCTGCTAGACTTCACACTTCCCGAGGGCAAGGACCAGGCCTGCCTGGCTCTCACTGTATCCTGAGTGTCTGGTGCAGAGAATCCAAGTCCAAAGTACACAGTACACCAAAGTTGATTTAATTGCCTCTGGATCATCTAAAACCAAATTCTCCACTTGCTTTTGACTTCTGCTTTAAATGTCACTTGCTAATTCACCTGATTTCTTTTTTTTCGAATAGAAAATAAAACCAGTTTCTAGCTGTGTTGTTAGTAAAATGCTATGATATTTATTTTATACTTTTTTCATGCTCCTGAATAGGAGAGGTAAAAATTCCTTTTGGTAGCAGATTTTTTTGATAATCTATTTCTGAAACCCCTGTTGAGTGCTTTAGGATCTTTTGTGAAAGAAAACTTAAGAATTTATGAGCAGTAAATAAAACAGTGGTTTTGAAAGTGTGGTCATCAGACGGACAGCAGCAGCATCACCTGGGAACTTGTTAGAAATGCAGGCTTTCAGCTGCCACCCTAAACCTACTGATGCAAACTCTGGGGGTGGGGTCCAGCAGTGAGTGTTTTAACAAGCCCTCCAAGTGATTCTGATGCTAGCTAGTTTGAGAACCAGTGAAATAAAGTAACTTTTGTCAGAGAGAAGTGGAAAAGTTGCTAAGTTCTATGAATGTTTATGCAGGTCAATAGTTTAAAAGCATGTAATTAACATCTACTGTATGCCAGGAATTGCCTGGGGTGCCTGGGATTCAGAATTAAACCAGAGAGGGCCTGATGTGGAGAGAATGGCAAGTAAACAGTCTATTGCAATATATTATTGTGCGTGTTGGGATGGAGGAAAGCAGAAAGAGCTGAGGAGGCGGGGGCAGGACTCTGTCAGCTGAGGATCTTTGAGAGTAGCATAGGATAAGGGTACAAAAGTGTGCGCTTCAGAGACAACTGGCCTGAGTTTAAGCCAACGTCCATTATTTACCAGCTGTGTGATCCTGAGTAAGTTACTTAACCTCTCTGTGCTTCAGTTTCCTAGCTTAAAAATGAAAGTGATAATACTAAGAGTAACCTACTTCATAGGGTTGTTGTGCTGATTAAATGAGTTAAAAAATGAAAAGCACTTCAAACAGTGCCTGGTTCATTGTGAGTACTCAATAAGTATTAATTGACATTTCAACATCATCTGCTTGCAAGCAAAGGCTATCAGATGTACCTAATCATTAGGGCGGTGAGTGAGGGGAGGTTATTTAGGGAAGGTCTCCACTGTAATCGTTGGCAGATCTTGCTACTCAAAGTGTGATCCCTTCACCAGCAGCGTCAGCAGCATTTGTGGGCTTGCTAGGAATGCGGAATCTCAGGCCCCACTCCGAACCTCCTGAATCACAACCTGCCTTTTAACAAGATCCCCAAGTAATTTTTTTTTTAATTCATTTATTTTATTTATTTATTTTTGGCTGCGTTGGGTCTTCGCTGCTGCGCGCGGGCTTTCTCTAGTTGCGGCGAGCGGGTGCTACTCTTCGTTGCAGTGCGCGGGCTTCTCATTGCGTTGGCTTCTCGTTGCGGAGCGCGGGCTCTAGGCGCGCAGGCTCAGCAGTTGTGACGCACGGGCTTAGTTGCTTCACGGCATGTGGGATCTTCCCGGACCAGGGCTCGAACCCGTGTCCCCTGAATTGGCAGGCGGATTCTCAACCACTGCGCCACCAGGGAAGTCCCCCTAAGTAATTTTTTTTAAAGCAAATTTTAAAAATGGAGAACCACTGGTGTAGAAGAGTGATTCTGAGCCCTGGCTGCACATACCTGAAGAGGGAATATACAGGCAAAGGCACTGACTCCTGGGACAGAAACGCCTACAGGTCTGTGTTGTGCGACAGGAAGTGGTGGCGGGGAGGGGAGGTGTACACGAGCAAGGCCATGGCGGGAGGGTTGGACCTCATCCATGGGCAGGTTTGCAGCAGTGAGGCCAGGGCTCAACATGGCGACCCCGCAAAGGCTAGCGGAAGGAGGGCCTTAAAACTGCCCTGAAAGAAAAGATGAGACTCGGAGGCAGTGAAGGTGGAGAGGAGGAAATGAGGTTGAGGGTTATGAGAAGATGACGCAGGCAGGCAGGACTAAGCATGGGAAATGAGGAAGGCAGAGGAGTCAAGCGTGACTCAGGCTCTGAACTCACGTGACTAAGTTTAAAAAGCTGCTCTTTGGAAGTTTTTCTTCCTAACTCCTTTCCAGGGTTTCTCTCTAGTTCAGTTTCCCAAAGACTGCCCAGTGCAGAACCTTCTATTCCTAGCCACCTAGGGATTTCTTGCAACACATTCAACAAGCATTTGGCATTGCCTCCTGCCATACGAGGGTTTGGGACAAAATGTCCTATTGGATCCCAGGAATGATGGTGGGATCCTTCCATCTTTGTATCATGTCTCTAGCCGTCTGTTCAATTATAGCAAAACTTCAGTTCCCCAGGCCCCTTACAGAATGAATCATCTCATGTAAGCAAAGTTTTCACGTAGCTGAGGACTAATCTTTAATGTGTGGGAAAATTTTATTTAAAATATTATACTGTTTTTGATATATTTTAATGCATTCGTTTTCATACTCTTTCTTAAAGCAATGGGGCCTTTTTTTTCAAGTAGAGTTATAGAATCTCAATATATAAAAGAGAATAAAGAGTTACTTTAAAGAAGTAAGGAGCAGGCCAAGCCCCTGGCACGTGCTTTCTAATTTCTCCATAATTTGTTTCCTGAGAGTCCTCCACACATACCTTGGACCCTGTCAAACAGTTTGAACACCTTTGTTTTAAAATGAACTTATTCTCTACTGATTTCTTAAACAAAAGAATCAAATGTAATGTTTTTGTATGACTGGGGACTTTGTCTTCAATATCATTAATGTGATATGATTGAGTTGGTACAGATAACTTCCATTGCAAGTGATAGGAATCCGACTCTAACACCGGCAAAATGATGAATTTATTGGCACATGTAACTGGGAAGACTTGAGTGATGGTTGTATATCTGGCCTGGCTGTATCCAGGTGCTAAAATGCCTTCATCAGGGTTCATCCTCTCTCTTCATCTATCGATTTCGACCTCTCTCTGTTTCTAAATGTGTCAACATTTAGCAATATTCACTCCTGCCAAAGGGAGCTCCAGACTTCCTGCAAACAAGATAATTTTGTTAGACTCAGGTAAAATCCTTATAGGTCTGGGAACAGAAACCCTCTTCCTCAATATCCATGTAGCAGTTCTTGTGGGAGCACTCAATTACCCTGCCTGGGTCACATGCTGACCTGTAAGGCCAGTGGTCAGGTAAGTCATCGTGATTGACAGTTGTTCTAGAATCCCATAGGATGGGCCAGCTATAAAAAGGATGCTGGGCAGATGACAGCAATATGTCTACTACTGTGCTGTAGCCTCCTTTAAAAAAAAATACTGAATTCGTACTGGGTCCTGTGGCAGAGACCAAGGATGAAACAGAAAAACACCCAGAATTGAGCAAGCAAGGCATACGCATAAACCACAGATTATTATAATGTGATGAGTTGTGTCTGAGGGGAACACATAAAGTGTTCTGGGAGAAATGCTCTGGACTGAATAGATGAACAGTAAACTGTGCTGGAGGAAATCAGGAAAGACTTCACGCAGGAGGTGATATTTGATGGCATTTGCGTGGTGGAGGAGAAAAGTGATCTCAGGTGGAAGGAACAGAACATGGAAAAGTATGGAAGTATGAAAGAGGTTGGGGCAGTCGGAGGTGAAAAGCTGGGGCTATAGACCTGGCAGCAGAAGTGACTCTCTTCCCTCAGTTTACCCGTACGCTCCCTTCCCCATTCACCCCTTGCTGGTGCTTCTCCCTGGTCCTGAGAGTGGTGTTACTTTCTCAAGAGCTGGAGAGATGGTGTGTCAGTCCATGGCTACTGTCCAGACTCTCCTCCCCCAGATTGCAGACCTGCTCTGGCCCCCATCTCCCCGATCCTCAGGGCAGCACCACCCCCTGCTTTAGTTACCATTTACCCCTCCTCCCCTAACCACGAGATCCAGACCATTCTTCCTGCTCTCCATCTCTTCTTCTTTCATGTGTTCTGTTTTTCCTCTTGTTGCTTCCACACTTTTCAACCTTCTTACGTAAAGAAAGACCACCAATTTTAAAGACCATCAGCCAGTCAGAACATTTCTTTACTCCAGTGAATTTTTGCAACCTGGGCTCCCCATTGCAATAACCTGGAAAGCTTGTAAAATTTTTCTAATGTATAGGCTCTACCCCCAGAGACTGATTCACTAGGTCAGGTGGAGCCTGATATCAGTAATTTGTAAAGTTCCCCAGGTGACTCAAACATGCAATTTGAGAACCACTGCTTCACTCTATGTGCACAGTGCCTCATGCCCTCACAGGAGCTTTGGAACTTTTTCACAGAAGCCTTTCTGTGGCTCCCCTGCCTAAAGATCCTGCCACGGCAGAAGCCTGGTCCCTTGATGGTCACCAAGACCTTACTGTAGTTAGGTTTAATAAGCTAGTCCCAGGCTTGTTACGCTGTGGTCTTGTTCATAAAAAATTATGTTTTAGCCTTCCGGACATCTAATTTTGCAAATCAGTGTCAGGTACAGAAAAGATCCTGTCACTTGAGAGCAAGGCATTCAGTAATTTTAAAGGTCAAAGACCCACGTGGAAATTAGCTTTCAGCTATTGAAATACATTGACTTACACACAACAGAAAATGTGGTCTCAGGGCACACCGGGTATTTACACATCTGTAAATTAGTCCATTAGTTATATGGATCCTGATATCTCAAGTACTCACTGATGATCCTGGTAGTATGGTGCGAAACACTCGTAAATGAAGAAAGGGATTCTGTTTAAAGGCTATTGTAAAAATAGCTCTCATTGATGGAGCGTCTACTTTATGACAGGCACTGCACTGCAGGGTATTTACCCCAAATCCTCACAACAGCCCTGCAAATAGGAAACTCAGGCTTATGAAAAAAGGGAATTTACCTAGAATAATACAGTTACAAGTGCAAGAGCTAGGATTCCATGCCAGACCATCTGAGCAAAAAAATGCTCCCATCTGTGCCACACGTCCCTGATCAGTTCCTGATCGTCAGTGACAACAGTATGCTGGGGGTACGCTGCGTGTGACCCGGCGTCCCGGGAGCAGGGCTACCTCCAATGCAGGGGAATCTGTCCCCAGAACCCTTGCCCACACTGTGTATTATTTTTTAAAAGAGTATTATTGATTTGACCAATGGAATATGATGGCTCATGTTAATTTTTTTTCAGATGTTGGTTCTGATCAATTTCCTTAATTTTGAATGATCTGACTCGAGTACATTGTATTGAAAGTAATTCATAGGGCAAGGATGTGTTGGTTTGTTTCTTTGAACTATTAACCGAGGAAGGGGAAAAGAATCGCAAGATTTCGAGCACTGATTTTAGTATTTATCAACATACCAGTCATCAAGGTAGAGAAGTAGAAATTTCCAGTCACCCTCACCAAAAGATTACAAAGCATGTTTTGTTTGTTTCGTTCAGTTGGTCAAAAATTGTGTCTCCTAACTGTTCTGCATCCGGGGGTAAAACTGAGCTCACTAGCAAAATCTGTTTTGATAAATCGGGAACAAAAAGACCAAAACTAATGACTTCCACAGTGGAAGGTGCCCTGGGAAATATAATATAGAATAGTGGAATCAGGGGCTTGTTTACCATGATTCTGTGTATCCATCTGATGGGGAGTATAAATAGTTTTCTTTGCACAAAGGGACCCAGGGAATAGTGAATCAGGGAATAATTGACTTGTCTTGGTATGTTTGTGAATGTGCATTTTTATCTGATGGCAAATATGCTGTTGGCCTTTGAGTCAGTCACCCACTGTAAAATTTCCTCAGCATCATGTGCACTACGATAGCATGCCCATCCCCCCAAAAACACACATTTGAAATTAACATTAATCAACCAATGTTGTATTTGGGGCCCTATGTGAAAGCCACCTACTGCAGCTGACTGCCATTCAGCAGGCAAGAAGTGATTTGCAATATAATTTAAATGAAGAGTTGGTTTCCTTTCCCATTTAGAACACACCAGTATGGAAAACTGATTGTCAGCCATTCTGGTGATGTGCATCAACTTGGCTATTCACTCAGAAAATGAAGTTTCCTGAGACACTGGCACATTTAATTTATTTTTTTTCGCTGTGAAGTTAACTTCAGCTTGTTAAATACAATGATGATCCAAACCACAGAAAAGCCAACACCATTAATTTTAATGCTCATAATGTAGTGGAAAGAGATTATATTCATTTGGGATTTTTTCCCTTTTAATAGAATGTTTACTTGCCCCTCTCCTTACGAGTTAATTATTATTTTCCTTCCGTAATGCTCTACTTATATCTGAGCAGCCAGTGTGTCTATTAATGTCTTGAGTTTATGAATTGCTGGTGAATCTATCATTTTGCCGTGTCTATCACTAAAATATCAATAGCTTGGCAGTGTGGTGAGTGAAGATGCAGGTGATAGGGATGCGATGGGTCCCTTTACAGAACTTCTCATCTATTTTTATAAAACATTTACTTTTAGCAGAGTTTCTTTTCTATGCTTTGATTGGGAGATTGAGTGACTTTTCAGTGAATTATATAGTAGTGAGTTAAGAATTTGGTAACTTTCCCTTGTTTATCATTCAGGGGTTTTTTGTTTGTCTTAAGATTTTTTTAACTTTTTTAAATTAAAAAATTTTTTAATTTTTATTGAAATATTGTTGATTTACAGTGTTGTGTTAGTTTCAGGAGTACAACAAATATGTATCTAACTCTTTTTTTTTTTTTTTTTGCGAGGGCTTTCTCTAGTTGTGGCAAGCGGGGGCCACTCTTCATCACGGTGCGCGGGCCTCCCACCATCGCGGCCCCTCCTGCTGCGGAGCACAGGCTCCAGACGCGCAGGCTCAGCAGCCGTGGCTCACGGGCCCAGTCGCTCCGCAGCACGTGGGATCCTCCCAGACCAGGGCTCGAACCCGTGTCCCCTGCATTGGCAGGCAGATTCTCAACCACTGCACCACCAGGGAAGCCCTAACTCTTTATATATATATATCTATTCTTTTTTAGATTCTTTTGCATTATAGGTTATTACAAGATATTACAAGATACTAAGATCCTCAATGTCTTGTAATAACCTTGTATCTTGTTCCTTGTGCTATATAGTAGGTCCTTGTTGGTTATCTCTTTTATATGTAGTAGTGTATATATTTTAATCCCAAACTCCTAATTTATCCCCCCTCCTTTCCCTTTGGTAACCATAAGTTTGTTTTCTATGTCTGTGAGTCTATTTGTGCTTTGTAAATAAGTTCATTTGTATCTTTTTTTTTTTTACATTTTTAATTCATCTATTTCTTCATTTAATAGACACAGAGCAGCCAGTTATGCAAGTAGTGTGCTAAGTATTGGGGATTAAAAATAACTAAAGCGGCTTCCCTGGTGGCACAGTGGTTAAGAAACCGCTTGCCAATGCCGGGGACACGGGTTCAAGCCCTGGTCCAGGAAGATCCCACATGCCGCAGAGCAACTAAGCCCGTGTGCCACAACTACTGAGCCTGCACTCTAGAGCTCGGAGCCACAGCTACTGAAGCCCGCATGCCTAGAGCCCATGCTCCACAACAAGAGAAGCCACCGCAATGAGAAGCCCGCGCACCACAACAGACTAGCCCCCGCTCACCACTGCTAGAGAAAGCCCACGCACAGCAACAAAGACCCAACACAGCCAAAAATAAATAAATAAATAAGGCATCATCCCCATCTTCCAGGAGCGCATAGTTCTGAGCAGGACTGGCAACAAGGAATTGTAGCACAGTGAGATGAGTGGTACAGGTGAGCTGGGCATATGGTAATAGAGGGTGGGATGGAGGGAGCTCTTGCTGCAGAGGGGGCTATCAAGGGAGGCATTACAGAGTAGGAGATGCTAGAGCAAGATCCCAGTGACCTGGGCCTTGAGTTCTTCAGGTTGGCAGTGAAATGATGGGTGAGGGTGGGAAAAGGCAGTACAGGCAGAGGGAATAGCAAATCCGAAGTGGTGACTGGGAGCCTTTTACTGGAAACCAGCTACCTGCTATTTAAATAATAATAATAGGAGCTGATATTTAAGTGCTCACCATATGTCACACACTTTCAAATTCTTATATCTGCAAACTCAATTAAGCCTTATAATGGCTCTTTGAAGTTGGTATTATCAGCATCCCCTTTACAAATCCAAATCAATGCCTGGAGAGATTTGGTAATTTGCTAAATATCACACAGCTGATAGGATCAGGACCAACACTGGAACCCATGTTCTTTGACTCCAAAGCCTACAAGTTTAAGTATTATGCTCATGGCCTCTTTGCCCTTTAGGGCCTTCAGTCCAGCTGTGCAGGTAAGACATGCTAATAGTGACTGACAGGACTGTCTAGGGGGGATAATAGCAGTACCTATCTGTCACCTGTGGACAGGACTAAGTGAGATATAGAAAGTGTTTAGAACAGTGCCTGGTACATAGGAAAGCATTTTTAAACTAGTATTATGATGATTAATGTCTTCAAAGTAGTAGAGCCCAATAAATAGGAATTCAGTAGTACTCAGGGATTAAACCACTTAGGGGTAGTTTACTGCAGAGGTCATTATTCAAGAGACACTGTGGAGTTGGTGGCATTTGATATAAACCTGGATGGCTTAATGGTAGAATTCCTATAGGTAGGACCTTGGGACAGGGAACTATTTCAACAAGAGAGAAAGGAATGCAGAAATGCAAGCAGACTGGAAAATTCCATCATGCTTGAGAAAAATGAATAATCTTCTGAAAGCAGAGGGTCTGTAAAGAGAAACAGGGAGAATAAAATCAAACAGGTAGTTAGAAATTGCTTATAACTAATGATGTTTGTTGAATGTTTGGCACTGTTTATATTTTGTATTATTGAGTCATCGTAAACATTTTCCTGGGATTATAGACTCATTGTTTTCATTTGAAGAAAATGAGGTTCAGAGAAGTTACATAATTTGCTTACCATCATCCAGCTAAGAAGTGGTAGAACTTGAACTCGAACCCAAGTCTATGGGTTGGGTTCTTAAGTCTATGGGTAACTTAAAGTACCATGTTCATTTGACTACACCACGCTTTCATCTTTGTAGCTCTGACCTTTCTACACATCATGAATTTTGATAGAATAATTTTTCTAGTGAGAAGAGTAGGAGAAAAAAGTAAGAATAATGTGTCAACGTGTTCTTCTTAGAATTTTGCTTATCAACCACTATAGCCCAACATTTTCCCACTTAATAGGCTGTGTCTACTTCTATTAAGATGGAAAGAACTGGTCTCCCTGATTCCCTTGATACATACCCCCGCTCCGGTTTCCTATTTGTGTGTACCTCTTACAACAGGAACCATAGATAAACACCCCACCTCCTAGCATAAGAGCTAATGGTTAAAAGTTTGGGTGTTGAAGTACTGCCAGGTGCCAGGGCTAGAAGCCCAGCCCCACCCTTCATAGCTGTGGTCAAGAACAAGATACTTACTTTCTCTATGTTTGTTTCCTTATCTATTTAATGATGACAGTATGGTACCTATGTCAGTGGGTTACTGCTGGAAATAAATGGATTATTCCATATAAAGACTAAAAACTGCTCTTAAAATGCTATGATCGTTCGTTAAATATTAGCATTATTGTTGTCATTATTATGCCTTATATCTTGTGTCTCCCCAAATAAAGACCTGTGACCAGCTCTGTTGGGGAGGACATGGGAAAGTTGTCGTTTCATAGATTGCTGAAGAGAATGTAAAATTGCACAGCCTTTGTAGATGGTAATTTGACAATATCTATCAAATATTATAATACATGTTTTCTTTACCCAATAATTCCACTTCTAGGTATTTATCCTACAGATAGATTCATAGAAGTGAGAAATGTGGAATTTGTACCTTTTGAATTTTAACCTGTGTATGTATAACCTAGTCCAAATTTTGTAAATACAGATCGATGAATATGTTATGCTTTGTTTGTACCCTCCACGTAGTCTGACACAACACTTGGCACAGAGACACTGACAAATGCCCTTTTGTTTAGCCTGGTACAATTCCTTCGGATCCCTGTGCCCCAAGCCCACCTACATGCACCACGTACACTTTAGATGATGCTTCATCCTGAGCCACTCAACTCTAAACGCCGTTGTGACTGCTGACTCTGGTTTGCTTTCAAAATTGACATATACTTCTTTCATTATAGCGATGTCCTTGGCTTCTCTCCATGACTATTCCTGACTCGCGGCCCTGGCAATCTTGGGAAAACATCATCCAGTTTCTTGGATCCAGATCCTGGGGCCTCCATTTCCCCAGCATCACCCCCACCCAGCCTGGACACATTGACCCAAGCGTTTCCTAGGACACGTGTGAGTAAAATACTTGACTCTTCCATGAAAATAGTTTAAATCATCCCCTCCCCTCCACTGTACACTCCACTTTGGAGCATGATTTTGTTTCTCTGAGATGCTGTTCCAATTCTCTCCCTTTCTGGAACTAACTGCCTGTCCTAAAGTTTATACCCTCAGGTTCAGTATTTGTTTAATCACTGATTATTCAAGGAGCCGGTAGGCAGTAGAATCTGAGAACTGAAAGGCAGAAGCCTTTGTTCTCCTCCTGTGTGGTTCCATTCAGGTTACTTGTCTCTGACTTAGATTGGAGACTAAATGGATTAAAATAAAACCAATTTAATGGAAAAAAAGAAACGTTCACAGACACAGAAATAGAGATTCCTGCTATCTTGGCTGCCTGGAAGATCTGCAGGCCTCACCAAGGAATTTAAAAAGTAATGTTTCTTATCATAAGTGACAGAAATATGCTGCTTTCTGCATCAGTAGATATGAAGATTAAAGGGTCTGACCATATTAAACAATTTTGCACAGCACCAGGCACCCTGGGCTCTGCTCTCTGCCTTATTACCCTTCATCTTGTGGCTATTTCAGGCCCAATTTAAGAATACAATGCGGTCTGGCTTTGCAAATTGACATCCTTTAATTTAAACTGTCTTGTGGGAGAATTAAGAAATTATGGAACAATTATATGCCTTGAGTTGAAAGCTGGATGGCATCCCGAGATCCTTGTACATCAGCCATTTGAATTGATTAAGTCACATAATTGAATTACACCTTTGCCCCCCATAATATCTTGTGGCAAATATGTTGGTATTTCGTTCTGGGAAAATGCTTCCATAAAAGTAAAATAGGAGTTGGGGTTGCAGATTGACCTGGGTGTCAAAGGAAACCTAGGGGCAGGGTGGGCTGACATTTTGAGATTTTGTGCGGGAGGTTGATTAGCAGAGCAAGTGTTCCATTTGAAGTTTAAATGGGAGTTCGCAGATCAAAACTCTGTACATGATACACGGGGAAGTATGCTTTCCCCAGTCTCCCTTTGCGTTGTCCTTCAACCTTCAGCTTAAGCGAGTATCGCTTATTCTCAAGGCTTTTTTTAACATCTCCCATGAACAAAGATGCTGGGTTTGGTATAGCTTCCTTTGTCCCCCATGTTTTCCCATATACCTTTCCATCAGAGCGCCTCCCACAGTGATGACAAGTCTCCTTTACCAGGCCATGTGGCTGAGCAGGGAACTGTGTCCAACTCGCGTAGCATGGTCGTAGTACTCAGTCAGTATCTGTTGAATGAGGCTTTACTTGGAAGCTTCAGTGGTTAGGTTCTAAACTCAGTCTTCTTTTGTAGAATGGAAATCAGAAGGATGTGGAATCTGATAGTAATTTTTAAAGCATTGTTCTTAAGTAGGGGTTTTTTGCCCCCACTTTTGTCATTTGACCCTTTTGTCAAGGATTTCTTAAACACCAACTCTGTCCATTTAACAAATGTTTATTAGGCACTTATTATAACAAAAAGCTAAGGTAGGTGCTGAGGGGGAAAAATAGCCAAAAATTATTCCTGTTCTTTCGAGGAGCTCAAAATCCTATTGGGAATTGGAGAGGTTGGTGTGGGAAATAGGCTAATAGCCTTGGTGACTGAAAGAGCAAGCAGGCTGCTGTTGAGTGGTCCAGGACTATGAAAGGGGGTGATGGTAAATTCCATTTTACTCTCCTCTGAAGCTTGTTCTGCCCTGCCCCCCCCACCCCCTCCCACATCATCCATTTTAGAACCCAGCAGAGAAGAAAACTCTTGGACGAATGGCCTGTGGTCAGGCAGAATGTGTGCCTTTCATTTGAAAACTCCTCCAAGGAAGAGAGCTTTTAAAGCACTGTTCTCCCCCACCTCCTTTCCCCACCGCCCCCAGCTTCCAGCTCTCCATCCTCCCATGCAGCCTTCTGGGTCTTCGTATTCTTTGTCTGTTCCGTGCAGCACAAGAACCTCTCTCTTTTTAAAAGCTCTTTACCTTTTCTTTACCTTTATCAAAGAACACTCTTGGAGCTTTAAAACCCAACTACAGCTATCCTCCTGAATATATTTGTGTGGAAGGGATTAATCAAGTCTGTCAAACATTGAGCTGTGAAACCTTTAATATTTCTAAAAGGTTTAAAGTCTGCATATTTATCACATGCATCATTGAGAATAATCTTTCTTTTTTTGTAAAAAAAAAAAAAGTTAAATGCTCACTGTAAAATATTGTGGTGATGAGCACAGTGGGTGACAGGCTCAAGCAGGGGCCCGTTTTTGATACTGGAATGAAGTTTCTGGTAAAATCTTTCTCTGACATCACTCCCCTAGAGACCACCCATCATCTACCCCTCATCTATGTGTATGAATGTTTTATATTGTGGAATTCTAGAACCTTGGTGCTCAAAGGGAAAGGAAAGAAGGAGAAAGGGACTGGTCTTTGTGGAGTGCCTGCTCTGTGCCGGGTGTCGTGTCTGTGTGCTTTGAGTGTTGTCACGTGGTCATTTTCACAGCAGTCCTTTATAGCAGGCAGTATCACCACTGATTTATAGACAAGGAAACGAAGATTCAAAAAGCGAAGTGATTTTCACACGATCACGCAAATATTCATTTGCTGACCTGGGACTTGACCCTAAACTAAGCCTCTTTAATTCTTTCACTCTGTTTATGTGGCATAAGCTTGGAAAATGTTTAATACAAAGTAGGCACACATGAGAGGGTCCCCAAAGTTGGTTTTTAATGAAGAATCTTTGTTCTACAGACAGAGAGACAGTGTAGATTATTGGGCATGGTTCTGAGAATCAGAGATGTTAGATTTAAGATGTTTAATCCAGAAATGGTGGTAGTTTCCTTAGAGTAGGGAGAGAGCCATTCAGGGCTTTTTATTAAAATAACTAATAGAAACACCTATTTATTTATAAAGTGCTTTTACATGCACAACCTGATTTAATCTACTCTGCAGCCTTGTGATGTCACATCAGCACTTTCGCCATTTGACAGATGGGAGAACTGAGGGCCAAAGACATGGTTAGTCCTGCCTAGGTCACTCAGCTAGAAGCAACTCAGTTGATGCTCCAACTTTGTTATTCTGGTGCCAAAGCCACAGTCTCACCGCTATACTGTACCATTTTTAAAGCATTTGATTATTATTCCTAAGAATGCAAAAAATAAAGTTTTGAAAAGAAAAGCATGAAAAGACCTTAGAGACCCATCAGTCTTGTTTTCCAGATTTGACAACAGAGGCGCAGACACTGAAAATAGTATAAAAGAGGCCCAAGCAATGTGTCATGATAACATTGAAGAAAGGTGAATGTATTCATATGGAGTGTAGAACCAGGGAGGGCTGCCCTGAGGTGGTGACCATTAATAATGTCCTAAAATGAGGAGGATTTTAATAGAGGGTGAAAATTCAACAAATGATGCTAAAATGGAAGAAAGGAATGATTGTGTGGCAAAATGACAATATGGTGGTCCCATGGGCAGGGCCCCTTCAAGAAAGCTCGAGTTTGTTGTTTCAGTATAATTAGTTGTGTAACTTGCATTGCCAGAGTGCCACCATAGCTCCACACACACGTGTAATTAAACCCCCTGCCAGCCAGGCAGTGTCTTCCTCATGCCTCCACTTCATGCCCCAGCTTTGCATCAGAGCAAGTGACCAAAAGAAAGGCCCTGAGGTTGGGATGATTTGCAATTTCAAACTCACCTTGTCTGTGAGTGGACCTCTTTGTGTTTACCTGTCTGTGTCGTACTGGGAGGAAAAACAGATACAAGACTTAGAAGGAGGAAGAGCTTTCTGCTCCCAGGTTACTGTGAAGACAACAGGCCCATTTCTGGAACTCTTTTGGGTGGGCGAGATGTTTCCCCAGTTTACATTTAGCAAACTGTAATTAGCATCAGCGGGGGAAGAGAAACAACTGTGTTGGGAAATACCACTTTCCTCTGCACAACAGCCTCTGTTCCTAAGGGTGGCCCCCAGCATTGGGTTTTTCTTGTTGGGAGGCAGTGTACAGATGCCCTGTGTAGCTGAAATGGGGTTATTCTGGGGGTGAAGCTCTTTACATAGAGACCAGATGATGATCCACTTCAGCTGGCAGAGTGTACCTTGCTTACATATCAGCCAGTTGGAACTGTGAGGTTCTTGTATGTTTTCATTCATTCCTTGAACACACATGAACCCACACCCAGGTAAACCTTACTAGATGCTGAACAGTAGGTTAGATGCTAGGGGCTACACATCACCCATGCCTCTCTGAAAAGCCATGCTGGTCAAAAGCAGATTCGTGGATGGATACACAGAGAACCAGCTGAGGCTTTTTGGTTTGGGGACTACTGAGTAAATCAGACACTCCCTGTGGATTAGTTAGGATAAGTAATGCTAGCTGCATTAACCGTAACCCCTCCCAGCCTGGATGAACACAGAGTCTTGTCTTGACATTCCCTTAAACTCAGTTCCTACTCAAACAAATGCAATATCATCTGAAAGATTGCCCTTTGCTACCACTTTGAGGGGACCTTCCAGGAAAAATTATCTTCCAGTGTAAAATGGAATTCTACTGGTGAGGATTTAATTAATAAAAATCATCTGGAAGAGCCTGAAATGTCTTCATAACTTTTGACCTCAGAATTCCTCTTTCAGTGTTCCATCCTAAAAATAGAAATTACAAAGATGTATGAACAAACAAGTTTATTTCCACATTACTTGTAGTTTTGAAAAAGGGAAAACAACCAAAATTTCCAAAAAGGAGGAAAATGCTTCACCGAAGTTTTTCATATTCAAATAATGTAGTCATTAAATAAAACATTCTAAATAATTTTTTATTGTTCTTAATGGCATAGGACATGAAGGTAAGCTTCAGGACTTTATGGACAACACAATTCCAATTTTGATGCAAATGTATCTCTAGGTGTATAGGCATAGACCCCTAAAAAGGCTGAAGACAAGGCATTAAGATATTAGGAGTGAATTTCTCTGTGTAGTAGGATGAGGGATTTTATTTCCCTCTTTATATTTTTTCTTCTAAATCTGATATTATGATTGAGTATGCATCACTTTTATGAATATAAAAAAGTAAATCATTAAAAAAAATTTTAAGGTGGAAGAAGAATGGCTTTGGATCAGGACTGACTCATGTAGGGGAGATCTCAAGTATCTCAGGAGGGAAGAGCCAAAGGGCATGTGCAAGCCGTGTTCTAGAACTGTGTCAAGTCCAGGGAGGGAACAGTGGGCTGGAGACCAGAGGACATCATAAAGGTCAGGATTTCTGCAAACTAAGGGGCCCACAACTGGGCTAGAGAGCATAAATGTCAACTCTAACTGGTATTCAAAATGGGAAAACTGAACCGATTTAAAAATTTAAGATTAGGACAGTGAGTTCAAGTCCTGGCTCTACTGCTTACTAGCTGTATGGCTTTGGGCACGTGTCTTAACCACTCTGAACCTCATTTTTAGAATGCAAATAAAACCACATTCTTTATAGTATTGCTGTGACATTAAATGTGACCGTTATTTTCAAATACCATATGTGGTAAGGGGGCACTTGGGCTGTGATGCTGCACAATACTATATATATATATATATATATATATGTGTATATATATATATATATATATATATATATATATACACACACACATCATACATATATATATGCCAAGTAGGGCCCGGGGTCAAAATATGAGGGGCTTCAGTGGTTGGACCTACGAACACACTCTCTTCAAATAACTAGAAAACAAGGAGGTAAGGATGGAATTGCGGTGTGGTGTTATTGACAGCATTGACCAACACCTGTTATTAGCTGCGATCCTTTTGGCCTCTGGGGAAACAGAGGAGACAGAATCTAGCCTGACTTACAGAAGCTTGGGGCAGATTATCTGTAACACCGTGGAAGCTAAAGCCTGGCTTCTCCCACCGCGCTGAAAGGGGCGCACCTTGGGATAAAGCCCTTTCCTCATGGCAGCTTTTCATAGTCCTCTCCTGCCTTCATTCCCCACCCTGTCCCTGCCCCCACAGGACCGTCACCAGGACCACCTGGAGCCTTAGTCTGAAGGAGTCTCTGTCACTGTGACCCTCACCTGAAATTTGGGGGTGTTCATCCTGGGAAGTCTCCCCCATCTTTTCTTTGCGTGTTCAGCTTGGCATCCAGGCGGTCAGGGCCCACTTCATGTCCAGCCGGCACCTCAACCAGGAGAAAGGTGAAGCGTCCTGAATGAAATGTTCTAAGGCCTTATCGGTTCTCACCAGATGATTCTGGGTAAGGGGGCACTTGGGCTGCAACACTGCACCATTCTACAGAATCAAAGGAGAGGAAAGTCAGCCAGCCCCGGAAGCCGTGACTTCACCTTTATCTTAGCTCAAGCTGCTGTACCAAAAACACCATAGACCGGGTGGCTTAAACAACAATTATTTATTCCTCACAGTTCTACAGGCTGGGAAGTCCAAGATCAGTGTGCTGGGAGATCCAGTGTCTTGAGGGCCCATTTCCTGGTTTGTAGGCAGCCATCCTTTCCTTGTATCCTCACCTGGCAGAGAGAGCAGAGAGAGGAAGCCAGCTGTCCTGTCTCTTCTTTTATTTCTTTTTTTTTTTTGGCTGCGTTGGGTCTTAGGTGCGGCTTGCGGCACACGGGATCTTTTGTTGCAGTGCGTGGTCTTCTCTCTAGTTGTGGCATGGGGGCTCCAGGGCTTGTGGACTCTGTAGTTTGCGGCATGCGGGCTCTCTTGTTGAGGTGCACGAGTTCAGTAGTTGTGGCGTGCGGGCTTAGTCGCCCCACGGCATGTGGGATCTTAGTTCCCCAACCAGGGATCAAACCTGAGTCCCCTGCATTGGAAGGTGGATTCTTTACCACTGGACCACCAGGGAAATTCCCTGTCTCTTTTTTTTTTTTTATTTTTTATTTATTTATTTTTGGCTGCATTGGGTCTTCGTTGCTGCACATAGCTTTCTCTAGTTGCGGTGAGAGGGGGCTACTCTTCGTTGAGGTGCGCAGGTTTCTCATTGCGGTGGCTTCTCTTGTTGCAGAGCACAGGCACTAGGCGTGCGGGCTTCAGGAGTTGTGGCACGCAGTCTCAGTAGTTGTGGCACATGGGCTTAGTTGCTCCGCGGCATGTGGGATCTTCCCGGACCAGGGCTTGAACCCGTGTCCCCTGCATTGGAAGGTGGATTCTTTACTACTGGACCACCAGGGAAATTCCCTGTCTCTTTTTTTAAAGGCACTAATCCCATTCATGAGCACTCCACCCTAATGACCTAATTACCTCCCAAAGGCCCCACCTCCTAAACCCATCACATTAGGGATTAGGATTTCAACATATCAGTTCTGGGGAGACACAAGCATGCAGTCCATATCAGCATCCCTGCTGCTTAAGCAAGGGGTCCTGAATCATTTTCCCACTTCTGTCTGAAGCCAGTCTAAATGGATAGTCACAACCATCTCCTCTAGTGATGAAGACATCTATGTGCCAGATACTGTGCCCAAGCATTGTCACACGCGGTACATCTGGCTCTCATTGTATTGTGTTTCCTCCAGCAAGAAGAGTTTTGTTTTTCTCCTCTGCTGACTGCTTTTTTCCCCCTCCTAGGCACACCTTTGGTTATATGGCTACTAAACTGAGCAAAGGTGGGATGGGAATTCCTGAAGGTGCTATGGGATGTGTTATTTTGGGTGTCTACACCCTCTTTCCCTGCATAGTTGAGGAGGACTAGTTTGCTGGGATGCCCTTGAAATTCAGCCCAAAGATTTTCAGCTTAACTTAAATGGTGCTCAGTGACTTCTAAGAGAAAAGAGCGTGAAAGGAAATGGCTCTGTTTGCAGCTTAGTGACTCCCCCAAATTCTAGGCTGGTCTGTGAGTTATGCTGCCAAGAAGCCTGTCCTGATTATGCTGGATGCCCCATGAATTAATGAGGGCTGGACTTGGAGGTGACAACGATCACAGAGTCTCTGGAGCAGAAAATGCAACACTAATACATATGTTTCAGAAATGTCCTTTTGTCTATATGTTTGGAGGAGAAAGTGCTGATGAGGATCAATTTCATATTGACTTTAAATTTTTCAATTGACCCAGAGCCCTTTTTATTAAGTAATGTGCACAAAAACATTTCATCCCAGGCCAACTTGATGGCTTGGAGAATTCCCTTCAGAGTACGGCAACCTGGAGAGAATTAGAAAAGCAATTCATTCATTTACTCTTTTATTCATCCTTTAATAAATATTTATTGAGTACCTGCTACGTGCTCAGTTCTAGAAACTACGCTAGACAGTGAGCAAGACCCAATCTGCCCTCAAGGAATCTAAAATCTAATGAGCTTGACAGACAGACACATCGATAAATAAGCCTGGCCTAGTGTGATGTGTTTTGTTAGACGTAAGTGCAGGGTATGTGGAAGTAATGAGGACGGAATCAGAGACATCCTGTGTACTTGGTGAGTACTTAGCTCTTGTTGATTGAATGAATGAATGAGTGAATGAATGAATGAGTGAGTGAGTGAATCAGATGGCCCTCAAGCTGAGATTTGAAGAGAAGTAGAAATGGAAAAAGAGGTAAAGGGCATTTGGGGCTGAGGAAAAGCATGTGCCAAGACAGGGGGGCGTGATGTTTTAAACGTAGCCCAGCTGTGAAAGGAAGCAGAGGTGGGCTCCAGGGAGTCAAGAACTGGACATAAGGACCTTGGGTGTTGAGCCACTGCCTGTGCAAATAGACATCCTCATAGAAGGCAGAGTGGACCCAAGGGGCCTTGCATCCCTTCGGAGGACAGGTCTCACCACACAGCAGATTCCTCATCCTGCTACATTATTTTCTTTCTTTTTTTTATAAATTTATTTATTTTATTTTATTATTTATTTTTGGCTGCGTTGGGTCTTCGTTGCTGCGTGCGGGCCCTCTCCAGTTGCGGCGAGCGCGGGCCACTCTTCGCCGTGGTGCACGGGCCCTCATTGCGGTGGCTTCTCTTGTTGGGGAGCACGGGCTCTAGGCGTGCAGGCTTCAGTAGTTGTGGCACATGGGCTCAGTAGTTGTGGCTCTTGGGCTCCAGAGCGCAGGCTCAGCAGTTGTGCCGCATGGGCTCTGTTGCTCTGCAGCGTGTGGGATCTTCCCGGACCAGGGCTCAAACCCGTGCCCCCTGCATTGGCAGGCAGATTCTTAACCACTGCACCACCAGGGAAGCCCCTACATTATTTTCTGTGTTTAGAGAGTAGATCGTACATGAAGGAGGTAGTTGCCCATGGGTTCCTTTGGACACTTTCCTGAAGAGGCACAGCCCTAGAACCAAAGTGCCTGCTCTGAGAAAGATCTAGTTTCAAATCCTGGTCCTGCCATCCTACGCTGAGCAGATACTGCCGCTTGCTGCAAAGCCAGCCTCTATCTTCAGTTCTGACTGAATGTTGGGCAAAACAATGTGAAATCTCCCTCTGTTTGCTGCCTTCCTGTACTTTTCTCAGCTCGTCTTTCCCACATTCTTGTTACTGTCTTCCTGTTCATTGGTGTTGCCATCTTGTTTTCTTTTGTTTTAATCTTGTTTGGATCGTCAGGCCAGTCTGGGGAATCTTGAGTATCACTCTTCTGAGCGTGTACCTCTGGGATGTGGTCCCTGGGCCTTGACTTACAGGTTAGAAATTCTGTCGCACTCCCCTGAACTTGATTCAATGGCTGCAGTGGCCTGGCTGATTTACGGCCGTTTCTTTCCATGTTTGATCTTAGCAAACAGACAGCTGTTATAGAGCAGCTTCATTTTACTCACCTGCTGGCATCTTCATGTTTGGTCTAATAGCTTGTTAACTGTTCTGAGGACAGGCACTGCCCTTCCTGGCTACCATGGAGAGAGTGGTCTCTATGGAAACCACATCACATCGGGGACCATGCTCATTCTTCAAGGCTTTCCTTCTCCATTTTTCTCTGGTGGCTTCTGGGTAACCTGTAATGGTTGGAGCCCTGCCTCACCCTGCCAGGAAGCCACTGCTGATTTAAAGCCTCTCAAAGGATCTTAACAAGACACACTGCTTTCCTCTGGCCTTGTTGCTTATTCTGTGTCACACTTGGTCCAGGCCTGCAGGGAGCTGTCATCTCTCCTTTATCATCTCTCTTTTTGGCATTCCCCAGGTATTGTTCTCACTCTCTCTCAGAAAGCTTTGACACAGTTTCTCCAGATCTCTTTGCTCATTAATGTCTTGCAACAATCCCTCTGAATCCTGGCATTCAACATGTTCTTTTTTCCCTCATTTCTTTTTGTTTATACTCTTTTACTCATCTTTTCAGAAATGACTCCCAAGCTGTTTGGTCTTCGTCTGTACCAAAGAGATTTGTGTCAAAGAGACTCATGTAGACTGTTCAGTTATAATATATGGAGAAAGAACTGATTTATGTGTAATAGGATTCTGGAGTGTTCGTTCTGCTGATTGCATTCAGGGTTCAACAATAATACTACTGGTAATTGCGAGTGTTTATGTAGAGCTGGTTATGTGCCAGGCATTGTGGTAATAATCACCTATGTCTTCACAATAATCCTGTAAGGTAAGTACTCTTATTGTCTCCATTTTACAGATGAGGAAACTGAGACACAGAAAGTTAAGGAACATGCCATAGGGCTCCCAGCTGTTAAATGGCAGAGCTAGGACTTGAGCCCTGGCCTCAGAATCCATGCTCTTCACCACTGTACCATACATTGGGCAGTGACTGTTGATCTCTGTACACATGTTCTCAGAAATGGCCCATTTCTGCGAAGCTAAGTTGTACTCATCAACAATGTCAAGATTAAATGTCACCTGCTCTGTGAAACTACCCAACTTCCTCCACATTCACGATGTAAGTTCATTTGTTCATTTGACAAACATCAAACATAGTGGTTATAGCCCATTCATTCATCCATTCAGCAAGATTTTATCAGGTGCCTTCCGTGTTACTGTGCTAGGCATTATGGCTACAATGGTGAGCAAAGAGCAAACAGACCCTGCTCTCATCCTACTTATTATTTTTTTTCTTAACATCTTTATTGGAGTATAATTGCTTTACAATGGTGTGTTAGTTTCTGCTTTATAACAAAGTGAATCAGCTATACATATACATATATCCCCATATCCCCTCCCTCTTGTGTCTCCCTCCCACCCTCCCTATCCCACCCCTCTAGGTGGTCACAAAGCACCGACTGAGCTGATCTCCCTGTGCTATGCGGCTGCTTCCCACTAGCTATCGATTTTACATTTGGTAGTGTATATATGTCCATGCCACTCTCTCACTTCGTCCCAGCTTACCCTTCCCCCTGCCTGTGTCCTCAAGTCCATTCTCTACGTCTGCGTCCTTATTCCTGTCCTGCCCCTAGGTTCTTCATAACCATTTGTTTGTTTGTTTGTTTGTTTGTTTTAGATTCCATATATATGTGTTAGCATATGGCATTTGTTTTTCTTTTTCTGACTTACTTCACTCTGTATGACAGACTCTAGGTCCATCCCCTACTTATTTTTGAGAAAAGAAAAATAAGCCAGAAGATAGACAGACAGGCAGATAGAAAGACAGAAGGAGTCAGAGATAGCTGTATATATACATATCTATAAATTATATCTATGGATCTACATTTATAAGCCTCTTTATCTATTGATGAATCAATCCACTGATATTAAGGTTTTTTCCCAATCAATTTCTTCTGCCTCTTTTTATGATAAAGCTCACTTCCTGAGCCTCACATTTAAGATCTTCCATGATCTGGCCTCAGATAACTTTCCTGGCTTATCTCCTACCAGTTCCTGCTTCCTGTTCTCCAGTGACCCACTCCAGACCCCATCTCCCAGAAAATGTTTCCTCATTGGAAACCATCCAAGCACAATCACAGCACCGTACTTTAGCTCAGCCTTTTTTCTCTGCCTCAAGTTCCCTTTTCACATTTCCCTTCTCACATTTCTCCTTATCCAAGTCCTTTCCAAACACCAAGGCCAAGTTCCAGCACCCTTCTCTGTGGAACTGCTCCAACATCCCCTTACCCACATTCCCACCAACAAGGAATCGGTCAGTATGTCCTCTGTGCTCCAGGGACACTGGACACACCCCTCTGTGACAGCGTCTATGACTCCAAGCCCAGCTGTTCATGTGCACGTTTGTTCTCCTGACTAGGACTGCAGACCCCTTGATGGTGAGGAACAGGCCTTATTGCTTGCTGTATTTGAAGAACCTAGGACAGTGCCTGGTAGATACTAGACTTCTATTTTTTTTTTTATTAAACTATTATTAATAATAGTAACTTTGAAAGCGTCTGATTGCCATCTGTATCTGACACTCTGCTAAGCATTTCACTTGTTTTATTACATTTTTCAATCATAAGAATCTTATAATGTAGATTATGATAGAGAAGCTCCAGTTTACAGATGAGAGACTAAGGCTCAGAGAGTGTATGGTACCCGCCCAGGTCGCACGCCCCGAAGCAGCAGAGCCTGTCTAGATCCCGCGGGGACTTGCTGTACGGCTTGTGAGAGCGGAGTCTGCTTGTTCTCTGCTCCCCATTGTTGCCCCAGCACCGAGCACAGTAACCCTGAGGACACTGGATCAAACCCTGTAGACTGGATGAATGGATGTTCTGCAGCCAGTACCCTTTGATGTTGGTGGAATGAACAGTGAACTTATATCTTGAGTCTGGAGTAAAGTAGGGATCTAGAAGTGCTTTCACTTTCATATATAGTCTTACACACACACACACACACACACACACACAGAGACACGTACACACACACACATACACGGAAAAGGAAACCAGAGAAGGATTCTGTAAAATTCTGATAAGATGACCACTGGCTGCAAGCTGTATGTTTTTATTTTTTGTAGCAGTTGCCTTTGGGTTTAGGTGAAGTTGCTGGCAGATCCAGAACAGTCTTTTAGATGTTTGCAGTCCAGAAGGGTCAGACTTTGTAGTCAATAAAGCCGGTATTAATTCCAGCCTTGCCATGGCCTCTGTGTGACTTTGGGCCACTTAACCCCTCTGAAGTTCAACATAGTGATTAATGTGTGAGAATCAGATGGCCTGGCTCTAAGTTTACTATCTGTGGGATCTTGAGAAAGATACTTAACTTCTCTGTGCTTCAGTTTCCCTGCCTGTAAAATGGTTATAATAATATTTCCCTCATAAAGCTGATGTGAGAATTAAATGAGTCAGTTCATCTGAAGCCTTTAAAATAGTACCTGACACCCAGAAAACTATAATTAGCTCTTAGATAATTATATCTATTTCAGAGGGATGTAGTGAGAATTAAATGTTTAATACATTCATGAAGCATCTAGACTTCTAAAGCTTAGGCTCAGAACTGGTACTACGTCACTTCCGCCATATTCTCTTGGTTAAAATTGCAGAACAAGCCCAGATTCAGGGCTGTGGAGGGGACGAAGTAGGGATCTAAATGCAGGAGGAGAGATTCATCAGGGGCCGTGAAGGGGTAGCCTGTCACAGCATTAGTAGAAGAGGTGACATGGGCTATAGATCTGAGTTGGTGTCAGTGGGTATTAAAGAGGCGAAATGGATATCAGTAATTTCGCACATTGACACTCACCTATTCTACTCTTGGAAGAGCCCTCAGGCCCTCCCCTCAGAACATGTTCCTCATTTCTACAACATTGTAACCAAGTGTTAGTATACGCTTCACACAAGAAATCAGAAGAATGTTTGCGAGATGGAATTGTTTCTAGAGACAGGTCCCCTGGCAACAAAAAAGGGAAAAATGACAAAAGACAAAACATGAAAAACTATGATAAAATGAAAAAAAAATCCTACAATGAAGGGGAAATGAGGGCGTTTGCCACAGACTGGCATACAGACAAACATGCATTTTGTATGTGTGCTGTTTCGTCGGAAGCTGGATTGATATTACGTACCCTAGCCTTTCCAATCCCTCCATCGGTGATGAGGAGGAGGAGGAGAAGGGGTTGTATTGCTGATGGTCCTCCAAGGAGGCAGGGGTTGTCTCCTTCACAATGGAATCCCCATGACTGGCCCTTAATTGGTGCTTTGTAAGCATTCGTTAATGGTATTGTCAGCCATTTATTTGAACGGTTTGCTGTTTGCTGGTGCTATACTAAAGGTTTTCCAAATATCATGCAATTCCACTTTATAGTTTAAAAATCCTTTTCACCAATATCAACTCTTTTATCTTCATTAGGATCACCTTTTTATAGATGAGAAGATTGAGACTTGGCAACATGGGTGTTTGCTGAATTGGCCAAGTTGGGATATAAACTAATATGGTTCTGTCTCCTAACCCAGTGTTCTGTTTCCTTTCACCAGACATCCCAGATTATATAAGTAGCTCCATCCAGATCATTTACTCATTGACCACATTTACTGAGTCTGTGCTAAGTGCCTAAGAGTCTTGGACCAGTCTCTGCTGCATACTCATTGATTTTGATCTGACTATGTGCTGTGCATTTTGATATACATGATATAAATTCATTTTCACAATTGCCGCATGAGGTAGAGACCCTTGCTAGTGCTGCCAATGAGAAAATTGAGCTCAGAGAGGTTAAGTGAATTTCCCTAAGTCCTGAAGTTGGATGGTGCCAGAGCTGAGATTCAAACACAAGTCTTTGTAATGCCTAAGCCCATGGTCTTTCCATTATATCATGCTACTTCCTTCGTCTTCCTCCTACAAGATGGCCTTTCAGCTGTACTCCAGTCGCCTTCCCATTATGCTGGACCCAGAGCTCTTTCCAGACCCAAGCACAGAGCCTGGAATCGAGGCTGAAGATGTGTCAGCACTCACAGGCAGGGTCAGCGTTTTCTGTGCCAAACGCCTAGACCTATACATAGGTATAGGCTAACACTGGGCACCTCCTGTATGCATCTAGCATTGGGCGTGCCATTTACATACAGTATTGCATTGCAACCTCACGTCAAACTTACAAGGTTGATACTATTGCCCCATTTTACAGAGGAGGAAACAGAGGCTAAGAAGGGAGAAGTACCTTTCCCAAAGTCATTTAGTCTGCCCAACTCCAAAGCACTATTTACTCTCTCAGATGCCTCAGAGAGGGTTTGAATTATATAGAACACTGTCTAGGAAAACTTTATGAAAAAGGTGAAGCCTGAGCTGTACCTTGGAAAACGTATCATGCAGACAAGATAAGTCTGCTGAGGGCCAATGAGCCTGCTATTACAGTTGTGATTAGGTTTCCATGTGTTTCTCAAATCAGATGTGTAAATATAATCAAAAACATTTCTCTCTGCAGCGCAGACCTCCAGCAGATTCCACCCCGCATCGTAGTCCTGAGGAAAGATAATAAATTAGCTCTAATTAGCTTTCCCGTGCATCGAGGCACGTTTCTCCTGTTGCCGCTTTGCAAACAGGAGAGAGAGGGACTCTGCTGGGCTTCTCCTAAGGAAAATGGTCTGCAAGGGGATGGTAGTAGCGGGTTTGGCACATGGCTTTCGGTTCTGTATCACCTTGTGCTGCTGTGCACAAGCCTTTTGTACTTCCTGGCCTTTGGTTTTTCCCTCTTGTAAAATGAGGAGCTCAGACTAGATTCTTTCTTCTCTTACACAGTAAGAGTCCATGAATCTACTGTCCTGGAGGATTTCCCAGCTTGAAGCACCAACTGCTTTTGTATATGCAGTAGAGTTATTGAGTATCCACTGTTTATCAGGCATTGACCTAGATACTGGAGGTATAAAGATGAGTAAGAACTGGTCTCTCTCTTTTTTTTTTTTTTTTTTGACCGTGGCAGAACCTGCCTCATGATTTTATTTTTTTTTTGAATTTTATTTTATTTATTTTTTTATACAGCAGGCTCTTATTAGTTACCTATTTTATACATATTAGTATATATATATGTCAATCCCAATTTCCCAGTTCATCCCACTACCACCCACCCCCCCGCTTTCCCCCCTTGGTGTCCAAACGTTTGTTCTGTACATCAGTGTCTCTATTTCTGCCTTGCAAACTGGTTCATCTGTACCATTTTTCTAGATTCCACATATATGCGTTAATATACGATATTTGTTTTTCGCTTTCTGACTTACTTCACTCTGTATGACAGACTCTAGGTCCATCCACGTCTCTACAAATGAGCCAATTTTGCTCCTTTTTATGGCTGAGTAATATTCCATTGTATATGTACCACATCTTCTTTATCCATTCATCTGTCGATGGGCATTTAGGTTGCTTCCGTGACCTGGCTATTGTAAATAGTGCTGCAATGAACATTGGGGTGCATGTGTCTTTTTGAATTATGGTTTTCTCTGGGTATATGCCCAGTAGTGGGATTGCTGGGTCATATGGTTGTTCTATTCTTAGTTTTTTAAGGAACCTCCATACTGTTCTCCACAGTGGCTGTATCAGTTTACATTCCCACCAACAGTGCAAGAGGGTTCCCTTTTCTCCACACCCTCTCCAGCATTTACTGTTTGTAGATTTTTTGATGATGGCCATTCTGACTGGTGTGAGGTGATACCTCATTGTAGTTTTGATTTGCATTTCTCTAATAATTAGTGATGTTGAGTAGCTTTTCATGTGCTTCTTGGCCATCTGTATGTCTTCTTTGGAGAAATATCTTTTTAGGTCTTCTGCCCATTTTTTGATTGGGTTGTTTGTTTTTTTTAATATTGAGCTGCATGAGCTGTTTATATATTTTGGAGATGAATCCTTTGTCCGTTGGTCTCTGTTTTTAAGGAACTCTCATTCTAGTAGGGAGAAAAATAATAACTGCTACTTATTCCTATGTACCAGGGACTTGGCCATGCCCATCAAATATGTTATCTCATTCAATTCCTGCAAGAGACCTTTGAGATAGTATTGTTATCTGTCTTTTAGAGATGGAAAAATAGTCTCTGAGACATTAAGTCACTTTTCCACAGTATCACTGCCAATATGAATGGAACTCTAATTTCAATTCAGAGCCTGGTCTCTTAACCACTGGATTAGATCATCTCTTTCAGAAAGTGTTAGAAGCTATAAAAGTAAGAGACAGCAGATCATAAGGAGGCCATGGGATGGTGAGATATATTCCATGTGGGTGATCAAGAATAGCTTTAGTTATGATGGTGTTTGAATGGAATCTTGAGGGAAAGATGGGTTTTTAATCTGTCAAGATGGAGGAGGAAAATATTTTAGGTGGAAGAATAAGGACATAGAGGTAGGAAAGACAAAGAGTGGGCATGGGTGAGGAAGAGGATGCTGTGTGAAAGAGAGCCTAGTGGATCATAAGACTGGGTGCTATGCTGCATTCATTCAATGGCGAATTGTTATTGAGTGCCTACTGTGTGTCAGGCACAGTTACAGCCTCTGGGAAGGACACAATGAACAATACAAATTCCAATACTCTAGTGCGGGGGTTCTCAACCGAGGGCAGTTTTGCCCCCAGGTGACATTTGGCAATGTCTGGAGTTAGTTTTGTTTGTGACAACTGGGATGGTATCACTGACATCTAGTGAGTAGAAGCCAGCGGTGTTGCAAAATATCCTACAATGCATAGAACGGTCCCCCACAACAAATAATTATTGGTCCTTTTAAAATGTCAGTAGCCCTAGTGGAATGACAAGCTGGGGACAGCTCATGAAGAACCTTGCAGGCCAGGCTGAAGAATTTGCCCGTGCCTTCTCCAGAACAGGTGACCTCATGCAACCGAACACAACAGCAGAAATGACAATAGCAAACCCTTTCCATTGCAAATGACCTCCCAGCACAAAAGACATCATTCCAGTTGCCTCAGCTATTTTATTACAGGCCTGGGATGACCTGAAAATGCAATTCTACCACCTCTGGTTCAGGACCACTCACGGCTTATGAGAATATACGCTCGCACTCCCTCACCCCCAAAGGGATGGCTTCTTCCTTCTTAATCAAATTAAGTAAATAGTATCTCTGCAGAAACTCTGCACAACTAAGGGATTTATTACAAATGACCCAATCTCATGGTTCTCCCCTGAAAAGGAAATAGACTAAACCATGTCTAACCCTCTTCACCCTGAACATTTTGAAGTACTGGAGCTGGGCCAGAGTCTATTTATTAAGTTAAGCAATATTTACTGGATCTACCTTGTGAGTGTCAATATGGTGGAACTTAACTGCCTTTTAAAATGAAAGTCTACTTTTCATGATCATCTCTAGTATCCAGTGCTATTTTGTTTCTCTACTGCTGGTTAAGAGGGAAACAGGGATTTAGTTGTGGCTTCGAGGAAACTTCAGATGGCAGTCCAAGAAAGACAAGATAGCTATCAGGCACTTCGAGGTGGGCATCTCAGAAACAGCACAGGCTCTGCAATCTGGCATGCCCATTCGGACACCAGCTTTGCCTTTCACTCTGCAACCGTGGACAAGTCTCTTAACCTCTCTGAACCCTAGTCTCTTTACCAAGAAAAACGGAGAGCCAAATGCCTCTTAGAATTGTTGTTAGGATAATTGTGGTGAGGAAATGGGCACGAAGCACCATGCCTAGCCCAGAGCAAGTCCTCGGTAAATTGTAACTGATGTTGTCAGATCATTTTCCCACCCAGATTTGTCTGCAGGGCTGTGGGGTCTGGCAGAAGAAATGAGGATATGCTCTTGAGGTTTAGTTACTTTTCTTGTCAAGGGCAGGAGAGAGGGGAGATTTCTTGTGCACTAGAGGCTTCTTAGCAATTCATACAGTTCAGGCCAAGTCTCTGGGTCCAGGCAGAGGCTGGCAGGTAAGCTCTCCGCCAGGTCGGAGAGAATAAGAAAGAAAATCAATTAAAAGGGCCTTTCAGGGAATGAGGGGTGGCAAACGCCCAGGGTTAATCCTGATGGGAGATCTGTATTTCCATAACAGGCGAGGCTTTCTCTTTAACCCACTGGCACCGTGAGTTGGAGTTTTCCAGGGTGAAGTCCATTACTGGCAATGGGTGTGCCACGTGTGATTAATGACCCTGGTTACGGGCCGGTTAGCAACGGAGAGCTCCATCCATCTCACTTCATGGAAGCATCACACACCATTTATTGTCTGCAGCCAGGATGTGTTCTTTTGCAATTAGGTAAATGCCTTCTTTCAGAATAGACGTGATAATTCCTCCATTACTGCCCCCATGCCTCTGTCCCACACTCAGTGGCGGAGAGGGAAGGCAAGGCCTGGGACAAGTCTGAGATGGAGACTGTATCAGGTGCTATTTCATGACCTCAGATAAATATGGTCCAGGAGCTTTTGCCTGCTCTCAGCTACCTCTTTTCAAAGGAACATACAACCCAGCGAGTCCGCAAATATCATGGCTTTAAAATCCACCCAAGGGAAAGAAGGAAGGGCAAAGCATGTGAAATGAATCCCGTGCTCATTTCCTGGTGTCAAAAGAAACCCTCACAACTAATTGTTTTAAATAGCAACTATGATTTCTGGGGGGCCTCCTCTGTGTCAGGCACTGTTCCCCCCTCATAAGAGCTCTACAAGGCATGCCCGATTATTATCTCCAGTGTACAATCAGGGAAACTGAGGTGTAGAAATGAGAAGAAAATTCCTCTGTGTTGGACCCCTAGGAAATAACCAAGTTGGGCCTCACAGGCTCGTTCCAAAGCTGTACACTTCACCACTCGGCTATCCTGCAATTCTGTCTCATTCATAGATGAACATGGGCCAGTGCAGGAAGAGTGACAAACCACAGATACATGTTTCTTTAAGGGAACCCACCATACACAAGGAAAAGGAGAGCATTACTTTATTTCACAGTTATTTAGGGAATGCCCACTATGGCCAGGCACTGTGTAAGTTCTGAGAATATAACAGCGAATAAGATGAACGGTTACAGAGCTCACCCTCATGGCAGTAACAACAATGACAGCCACTAGTTATGGTTTATTATACACCTTGGGCTACACTAAGTATTTTACCTACCTCGTCTTGTTCAATCTTCACTATAATCAATGAAGGATGCATTATAATTATCCATATATTTCAAATGAGGAGATGGTGGCAAAGAAAGTTACACATAACCTGGCCAAGTATTAAGACCCCACCAGTTGATTGTAGATGGATGCTTTGAATCCACAGCCTGATTCTAGCTGTGCTTTCAGAAACTGAATAAGTCATTGCAAGTGTGTTGAGATTTCCTGAGAGCATGGCAGGGGGCAGATAGAGGGGTATGGAGATGGAGGTGATGAGTGCTCAGGACAGGAGGAAGTAGCCTAGTCTGGGGGTACAAGGAGAGAGCCCAAAGTGAAAGGGAGTGAAAGGAAATCCCGTGAAGAATGGGAACTGAGGAAAAGAGGAGGAAGAGGGAGAGTTTATCATGCTCAGTGAGCCTTGAAGAGCGTGACATTTTTTAGGCCTAGCGAGACCACTGTCACTGGAGTGTTGAGACCATGGGGACAGCCTGATGTAAAGCTGGGTATGTGGGTCAGGAGGCAACTTACATAGGCCTAGGAGGCTGTGTTAAAATTTTTTGAATTTCATCATATAGAGCTTAAGCCAAAGCGGGAGGGGCTGTGTGAGAGCATCTAGTAAGCCACCAAAACTGTGTGGTCCTCACTCCATAATATGGGCTTGGCCCTGTGGGCAGCTGTCTAAACAGGGACTGCCTTTTCTGCCCCACCCCCTTGCTTTCAAGATGTGGGCACATGATTATTGCCTGACAAGGAATGTGAATGGAAGTGATGTATATCCAGGCTGGGGGTTTGAAGGGGCAGGTATGCCTTCTCTGGGCTCTTTTGATGTTTCCACTTCTCGAAGAAGGCAACTCTGAGTCACAAGGTAGAAGGAGCCTGGGTCCCTAACTCACCATGGGGCTCGTAGCTCCGTGAGGATGGGATTGCTTTGTGAATGAGAAATAAACTTCTGCAGGCTTAAGCCACTGAAGTGTTGAACTGTATTTGATACAGTAGGTAGCATGAGGATAACTAATTATGGGGACCTGATTTGTATTTTAAAGGGATTACTCTGACACAGTAGAAAGAATGGAGAAGAACAAGAGAGAATTGGAAGACCCGTGGTCCAGGCGAGCAGTGATGGTAGCTTAGGCCATTCCTAAGATTCCAGCAGTCCTGTGCTCCACAACAAGACTTCTTTAAATTCTCCAGCCTGATGGTACATGAAGCAGAGGGAGTGACTTGCAAAAATGTCAAATTCAATTTTTCCAGAGTAATTCTAGGTATTTTATCTTTATGTAGTATGTACTTTCATGATTCACATGAAAGCAGTGGAACATGAAACCATGACAAAGCAACGTTTCATCAGAAATGAGCAAGGAAGGAACTGGATACGGGGCAGTTAACTGTGAAGTAAAAATGACTCATCCCAAGTCCACTGCTGGGGCTTCACGAACCGATGCACCCTGACGTGGCTACTAGGTGATTATGAGCTCGGGGTCGAAGGTCAGACAGATCTGGTGGATCTGAGTCCCTTCCTCAGGTGACCATTACCTGTGGGTGCATTTTCTGCACCTTACACGGTCTCAGTCTCAGTTTCATCAGCGGCGAAATGCGAGTAACACGAGCACCTGCCTTGTGGGGTTGCTATGAGGATGAAAGCACTTAGTCAAGATCATGGTGCATAGGAAAGACTCAATAAGCAGAAGCGATCATTATGTTATTGTTATCAGTATTCCATTATGGAAAGACTTATTGAGCCCTAGCTTCACCTTCAGTCTCTTATGAATTATAGCCCTTATCCCTTCTTCTCCAGAAGGGAGTCTTCTTCCTCAATTCCCACCTGGCTCATTCTGGTTTTTACCAACCTCAAACAGTGCCTGGTACCACCACCGCCCCCTGCCCTGCTTTACTTTTTCTTCCGAGCAAACGTCGCTCCTGATTTTATACGTCTTCCTTGACGTATTGATGTTCTGTCTCATTCCACTGGAATGTGAGCTCTGTGAAAGCAGGGATTTTATCTCTTGCTCGCAGCTGTATCTCCAGCATCTAGAATACTGTCTGCCATAGCGTAGGAGCCCAGTACAGATTTGATGAATACAGAGAAGAATTAATGATGATTTTATCACACGTGCACTATGTTCCAAGTCCTAGCTTTACTTCAGATCTTCCTGTTTCCTTTTTCCTCTGTGGTGCCCTAGTGGATCACTTATCAACCGAAAGCCTGTGTACAAATTTATTCTTTTTCCCTTCTCTGGAAGCTACGCTCCCCACCATCTCCAGTTCCTAATCTGCTTCCACAGAAACCCCGTGCCTGAGACAAAGAATCTGCAGCCTTACCAGAAGGGGTGACAGACCCTGTCTTGAGTGCCTAGCAGTTCCCTGTGGCATTCAATGCTGGTGCTGTGGAATTTACGTGCTTCCACACCATCCAGGTTATCAAAGCCTGCAGATTAGAATTATGGCTCAGAAAACTGCCCTGGACCACAGGGCCATCTTGTTATGTGATCACATGCTTCCACCAAAAAAATGTTAACAGTTTTATTGAGGTATAATTGGCATATAATAAATATACATATTTAAAGTGTACAATTTGATGAGTTTTGACATATGCATCCACCTGTGAAACCATTACCACAATTAAGATAATCAACATTTCCGTCAAAGCCCAGATTTACCTTATGCTCCTTTATAATCTAACTCCCCTCATTTCAACCTCCCATTCCCCCACGCACACAGCCCCCATACCCAGGCAACCACAGGTTTGATATCTGTCCCTCCAGTTACTTTGCCTTTTCTAGAATTTTATAAAATTTGAATCTTGCGGTATAAAATCTTTGGATTCTTTCTTTCACCATAGTTACTTTGACATTCATTCGTGCCATCAAGTGTATCAATGGTTTGTTCCTTTTTATTGTTGATTAGTATTCCATTGTATGGATTCACCACGTCAGTTCATCCGCTCAACTGTTGGACACTTGGGCAGTTTCTAGTTTCTGGTTATAACCCATAAAGTTCCTATGAACATTTGCATAATGTCTTTGTGTAGGCATATGTTTTCATTTTCCTCAGGCAAATACCTAAAAGTGGGATTGCTGGGTTGTGTGATAGGTATATTTTGAATGTGGGTTGCTCTTATGGAAGTGTCACGATCTGTCACTGGTCCATCCATTCAAGTCTGGTTGCCAAATATTTCACTTGGAAGTATGTATATATATGTGTGTGTGTGTGTGTGTGTGTGTGTATGTATTTAGAAGCTAAGGGAGCTTTAGGAATTATTTGTTTACATCCCTGTTTAAAAGATTGGGAAACTATGGCTCAACACGTTTAAATAACCTGCCCCAGTTTCCTGGTAGCTTAGAGAACTTCCATTCCCATAGTGGATTCAATAATCTGCTTGACTTAGTAGCAGTAAAAAGACAACTAACTATCTGTACAGATGAACTCTGAACCACTTTTCTTAGTCCAGCTTTGCAGAGTAAGGCACTTATGTGCACTATTGGTCTTAGCTGCTCCATGAGTTCCCTAAGCTCTGTGATGTGGATAGGTGATAATGATTCTCGGGGGCTGGCTGCAGTAGCCAACCCAGCCAGGAAGCTGAGACTTAGGATTGAATGACTGATGGAATTCATTTCAAGTTCTCTCTCTCTTTGCTTCGAGCAACTCCTTCGAATCAGGCTCCCTGAGGTAAGAAGTCAGGGAGACAATGGCCAAAAGGCATCTTAGTGTTAACCTGGTTAAGAATAAACTGAATTCGGGGAAACTGGTCACTCCACTAACCTGAGGGGTACTTAGTCACGTGGGCAATTCTTAAGGGCAATCCCGTTCCCTGACATTCAGGGATTGTGATTCCAAGTGCGGAATGCAGACCTGTCATTGCTCAGAACCCTGTGCCCAGAGCACCCCAGCCTCCTCTCTAGCTAACAACCTATTTTCCATCAGGCACTTCTGCAGGGGGTTGTCATTTGAGTCCTGACGGAGAAAGAGATGGCCTGTAAAGGCAAAGACATGAGGACAAAGCTTCCCTAAGTGGCTGACACATCTGTCCTGCTCTGTGCCTTTTAACTGGGATTCCAAAACGTGGACCTACTTCCTGGCCTGGGCTCCAAATTATTTATCTCCACCAGTTCACCTGCTGACATATTTCTCATCTCCCTGCCTCTTGACTCCCACATTTATTTCCTCTTAATTGTTCAAATTTGCTGCTTAGACCAAATATGTGGAACCGTTCCTCTGCTTGGGCTCTACTTTCCTTCTCAACTATAGTTATTATTGCCATTTTAATATTGTATTTAATACGTATTATATATTAAGAATATTCTATTTGCCAACCAATTTAATAGGTACTTTATAGTCACTGCTCTCATCCTTTCAACAACCTTGCAAGATAAGCTGTAAAACACCCACTTTGCAGATGTGAAAACTGAAGCTTATTGAGGTAAATGATTTATTCAAGTCCTCAGAGCTAGGAGACAGTAGACCAGGGGGCCTTCAAGCCATGTCTGCTTTGCTCCAGAACTTTGCATAATGCTGTATAATTCACATTCATCCTTTGGGTCATTCTGCTCTTGGTTTCTCCAAGCTAACTAGTACAACTACAACCCCTGGAACACTTTTACCTGCCCTGACAATGAGCTCTGTTGGTATTAGGAATGGGAAACATTTCCTGAAACCAACATAGAGATTAAAGTGAAAATAAATAAGGGGGGGTGGGTAGATAAACTTCAACGTGACTGCAAATATCCATTTCACCAATATGAATACCAGGGCCATACCTAGATGAAGGTAAAAACTACTATTAAATAAAGGTCTCTAGTTAGCATCCTAGTATGCTAACGTCCCTTCAACTAAATATAACGCCAGCAATATATTTAGTTTACCTCTTGCATTCATATTCTGATATTCAGAGCTTTTTCATATCCCTAATTTCAAGTGGGCTCCAGAACAACACTTATTATGGTCCCCATAATTCAAACAAGGAAAATATTTCAAAGAGAAGTTAAAAGACTTCCTTAAGGACACAGCAGTTTACTCTGTAGTCAAGTAAAGGGTAGAAGTAACTAGATCCTGGTCCTTCAGATGCTTAGATTTGTGTTTTTGTCAAATGTAGCACAGAAAAAAAAAAAGTATTTTGAAGGGAACTAGTATTCGTTGAATACCTACTTAATACAGAATGTTGTCACTTGTATTTTATTTTCATGCATTACATTCATCCATTATGTTCAGAGCATTAGCATGAAGTAGGTACTGTTATTGTTCTTCATTTTCTAGGTCAGGAAACTGAGGCTCAGAAAGTTTAGGCAACTTGCCCAAGGTCATAGGAGTCAGAGAGTCAGGGTTACCCAAAGGAGTGTCCGACTCCAAAGCCTCAAGGCTTCCTCATGGCGTGGCATGCTTTTATTCTCCATAGTATCCAAGATGCCTAAAGAATTGCACTCAGAACACAAGGGCGCACCCCAGCCTATCCCGCTGGTTGCTAGGTAACGTCTGTTTGGCTCCACCTGGTAAATATCCTCATCGTTATCTTGCCAACAGGTGCGGGTAATCAGGATGGTGGTTAAGTAGGCACTGGTTTTCAGAAGACCAGGCCTGGTTTTGAAAAGCCACAGAAGTATCTTTGGGTGATTAAGATCCAGGGTCCCACAGCTTTACAATGACAGCATAAATATTGTAGGCTGGACGGACAAGCACCAAATGGGGATATTCCCTACTGCCTTGTGAGAAAGCTGCCCCTAGTGAGGACTTCCAAAACAAATAAACACCCCATATGCCAGAAGAAAAAGCCCAGGAAAGGCCTGTTCCAGCTGGAGTTGGTGAACGTCATTCCCCCAGGAAGCTGGTTGTGCCTGGTGGAAAGCAATCCAGGTGGCTAACCTCCGGCATGACTGCCCTGGTCCTGGTCTTTGGCCACTTCACTGGGTGACCTGCTGAGCCAACAGAAGAGGAATCCTGCAGCTGTGGACCAAGACCTAAATACTTATGCCCACTGGCTCAGAGACATGCTGCAGTGGGGCTGGGGCACAGGTGTTGGGGACTCGTTTGTTTCAGCAGCACTTGGCTACGACTATGCAGAAAGAGGCTGGCCACAGAGTACCCGGGTTGCAAGCATGGACTGAACGCAAACGCACCTGTGCTCAGAGATCTGCTCCTCCAAGCTGCTTGTTATTGGGCAGGTTATTTACCACGTCTGAGCCTGTTTTTCTCATCTATTGAATAGAGATGATACCTTAGGTGATTGTGGCAAGATTTAAATAATACTTTTTAAGTCTCAGCACAACAGTATATCCTTAATAATAATTTATTACATTACATATAATATACATTATATATGATGTATGATATACCATATATTATAAACACTATCTTATGCATTATAATGTGTTATATGTGCTATAAAATATATACCCATGTTATTATTACCATTATTAATATTAATAATAACAATATATTGTTGTTATTATTATTACCATCATTTCTTACCAGAAGTCAAAGATTTTTTAGGAACAGGAGAGACACAGAAGTCCAGGATTTTTCTCAAGGTAGCAATCATCTCTTCTAGAACTTGACCAAATGGTTATTTTCTCTCTGCTTAAATGCTCCCGTGGATGGGCAGCCCAGAAGCTCATGTGGCCATTTATTTCATTCCATTTATTGGACAGCAATGGAAAATAATTCACTAAACTGAGACAATCTGCCTCCCTATGATTTCAACCCTTTGGACCCACTTCTCCTCCCTCAGATAACAGAATAAAATAGTGCTAATACTTATTAAACTCTTACTCTATTCCTAGCATCGGTCAGAGAAATCTATTCACATTCACTCACTTAACTCTGACAACAATCCACTGAATTAGTTAGTTATCTTGATTTTACAGATTGGAAAATTGAGGAAACAAAGTCACCTTTCACGTGCTTGGCTTGAAGTATTTAAAGTTAGAGCTTGTTTCATTCATTGAACTGAAATTTACTGAATATTTTCAATATGTAAGATTGTTGTGTTCTAGTTTCTAGCAATATGGAAGGGAATGCAAGAAGACTGCTCCACTCAGGGAACTTGGAAAAGAGATTGAAAAGGCAAGTCACAGACTAGAAGAAAAGCAAATTTATGATTACCAAAGGGGAAAGGTGGGAGGGAGGGATAAATTAGGAGTTTAGGATTAACATATACACACTACTATATATAAAATAGATAATCAACAGGGACCTACTGTATAGCGCAGGGAACTCAATACTCTGTAATAACCTATAATGGAAAAGAATCTGAAAAAGAATAGATATATGCATGTGTATAACTGAATCACTTTGCTCTACACCTGAAACTAACACAGCCATCTGCCTCTGGAGATTGTAAATCAACTATGCTCCAATATAAAATTTAAAAAGCTGAAAAATATCATAAAATAGAAGGGAAAATATAAATACATAAATACATAAATAAATAGATAATATCTGTAAAAGGTTTATCTGACAAAGACCTTGTATCTGGAATAAGTAAAGAAATTCTTAGCACTCAAAAATATGATAATCCCATAAACTCCACCAAAGAAAAGTTAAAGATGACAAACACATGAAGAGATGCTAAAAATCATTAATAGGGAGCTACAAGTTAAAAGCACAATAAGATACCATTATAACTCACTAGACTAAGAGTAAAGAGAGTAGACAGACTAATCGTACTAAGTGTTGGCAAGAATAAAGAACAACTGGGACTCACATACACTGCTGGTAGGAATATGAAATGGTACAACTACTGTGGAAAAGAGTTCCCTCTTGATAACTCATGTTATCTTTCCAAACTGAGAACAAATGAAACATCCTGCACGATTAGAGAGTTGAATGATCTTGTTCTGTCACTAATCAGCTGTGCCAGTGAGTAAGTCACCTCCCTTCTCTGGTCTTCAGTTTCCCCATTGGTAAAATAAGAACCTTGGACCAGGTAATGTCTAAGATCTTTTCCTACATGAACTTCTGTGGCTCCATGTTGACAAAATTGCAATACTTTAAAAATACTTTTATCTTGATTAATGACTTTTATCAAACCTTAAACGTTTCTCTATAAAGCCCAAGTCCAACCTTTAGCATAGTGCCTGGTACACAGCTAGTACTGAGTAAATGGTAGTTGGGTGAATGGATAATTCCCACCTACATCCATCTTATATTTTTCACTTGCTTCAACTTTCTAGCTGTGTGACCATTAACAGATTGCTTAACTTTTAAACTCAGACTAATCGTCTATAAAATGGAGGTCATAATAGTACCTGTATCAAAGGATTGTTATGAGGATAAAATGAGTTATTATATGTAAAGTGCTTACAACTGTGCCTGGTACACAGAAAGCCCTATATAAGTGTTAACTATCATCATTGTCACCATCATCACTACTTATTCTATTATTCCTCATATATTTCCATTGCTTTCAGAACCCTTCTCCAGATGTCAGTGTTATTGAGTTAATCCAGATGTTACTTTCTTGAGATTCCTCATGATGCTATGGTCAGTGTTTCACTTTTATGGTTAACCCTCTTTAGCCATATTAAGAATTAAACCTAAGATTTTTTCTCAGCACTTTTGGAAGTGAATTTTTCTTTGTCTGATAATACCTACTTGCCTTTCTTGCTTTTCTTAAATTGTTTCCAATTACAGTGTCACATAGTTGCTTTACTCTCAAGTTTCTCATGCCTTCTGTACTTTTTTTTTTAATTTACTTTTGGCTGCTTTGGTTTTCTGTTGCTGTGTGCGGCTTTCTCTAGTTGCGGCGAGCGGGGGCTACTCAGTGCGCGGGCTTCTCATTGCGGTGGCTTCTCTTGTTGCAGAGCACAGGCTCTAGGAGCGCGGGCTTCAGTAGTTGTGGCGCACAGGCTTAGTTGTTCCACAGCACGTGGGATCTTCCTGGACCAGGGATCAAACCCGTGTCCCCTGCATTGGCAGGCGGATTCTTAACCGCTGTGCCACCAGAGAAGCCCTATGCCTTCTATACTCTTACCAGCTTCTTTCTTTGGCTTAGACAAGGCCCTTCCTTACTCCCTCTAACTTCTGAGACAACATCAGTGACACCAGTGAACACCTTTAGAGATGCTTATGTTTTAGCTGAGTGGGGGGCTCCCATCAAATATCAAATATCTGCATGGGTCACGTGAACCCAGCAGCTTTCATTCAGTCAGTGAAAGTGCATTTATGGAGCATCTTCTTTGTGCAGGCTCTGTTCTAAGTGCTGATTATTAGCTTTACACCCCGAGTGTATCATCCAAAGCCCCTCATAGACCCAGTCCTCAGACGAACACATCCCCACTGAGACCCTTCTGTGAGAGGTATAATAATCACTTTTATAGATGTTGGTCATAAGCTTTTTGTGTGTACATTAGCTACTTCATTGACAGGGGAGAGGCGCTGGAAATAAAACACTGTATACAGCATGCTGGTTGCCCTTGAGTAGCTCTTTGTCTCATGGGGCGGGGGCAGATTTGTGGAAGGATTGCAGCATGCCATGGTAAGCGTCTTGACGTGCAAGGTGCTTCTGGAGGAACAATTTTCATGGCTGAACAGAAGCATCCTGCTTATCTGAGGTCACCTTCTTTAATCGATAAAGTGGGCGTAATCTTACTCATCTCCTCGATTCTTGTGAGGCAACCCTCGGCTTTTGCTCTCCTCTGCCTACACTTCCTGTCTAGGGGATCTCACGCGGGCCCATGGCTGTGGATACCAACCCGCTGTGGATGCCTCCAGCCCAGCCCCCGTTCAGGCCTAAGTCCTTGTAGTCATTCTTCGTGCTTCTCTTCCTTCCACATCGCACGCCAATCCAACAGCAAATCCTGCCCACTCTCCTGATTCTTACTGTACATCTGACATTCTCATCCACCTTCGTGAGATTATTGCCGTACCTCCGGAGTCTCCATCCGTCTGTCCTTGCCCACCTCCTGTCAGCTCTCTACACAGCAGAGAGAAAACTTCAAGACTGAAGTCAGATGGCATCATCCCCTTCTCAGATTTCCTTGTGGTCGCCATATTATGCCCAGGAGAGAACCCAACACACTGTAAAAGGCCCTACAAGGCCCACGTGGTCTGGCCTCCACCTACCACTTTTCTCCTTTTTTCCTTAATCTTCCTGACACATGTCCCCTCAGGTGTGCACACCTTTTCTCTCTTCCTCCCTCACTTCCCCTCCACCTATTTGTCCGGCCCTCCTTTACTCCATTTCAGTCTCTGCACCCTTGTCACGTTCTCAGAGCCTAGTACCTTCCCTCACTAGTACCCCCATCACGTTTCATAACTCACTTACAGCATCTATGGCTGTCATCCATTATAGTAGTTGTTTATTTTATTTGTTTATTAAATGACCCTCAGCTAGAATATAAGCTCCGTGAGGACAGGGACGTTGTCAGCCTTGTTCATTCATGTGTCCCCAGGAAGATATGGCAATATGGTGGGCATTCAGTAAGTATCTGCTTAATGAATAAATGAATGAATGTGGATGAAATAAGAGCATATTTGTAAAATGCCAAGCTTCAAGTTTTGCGTTTATAGCACTGGTTGCTTACTGCTCCTGCCTCACTTCACCCCTTTCTGTCCCCTTTCAGTCACCGCCACCACCCCCTCTCCCGCCCCCAGGCCCGGCTAAGGGTACTGTGCATTCACAGATGCCTCACAGCCTTCTTTCCATTTCATGAGGAAGTAATTAAAATCCAGCCTCCTGTTATTCCTCTCCTCAGGCTCATTCACTCTGAAATCCCCTGCTCCTCTGTTTTATCGAGGCCGTGACATTTATTCCTCTGAGTTTAAGAAAGAAAAAGTACAGAAAAATGTAGTGATCATTACATTTTACAGTGAGTCGACAAGTCATCGGCTTTTCTTTCATTGCTTCATGTCTCTGGAGATTTGTATCCAAGGCTTGAGCATAACGATCCCACGTGAAGAATGCACATAAACGGCCACCTTCAGGGTCTTATTGTTGGAATTCCTGGTCTCAGCATCATGGCCTCCCTGGCCAGACCTTCTCCAGGTAACCCAACACATCAATCTTCTGCTCTCATCTTCTAGTGGAGCTCATTGCATTCACTTGCACACCAAGTGTAGTCTGTCTGTTAGGGACCAAAAGGCAACCAGGCCACCAGCTTGCAAACCCCCCTGACTGTTCCCCAGTGTGGTGAAAAGAGAAGGGCACCGGCTGCAGAGACTTGGGTTCAGATCCAAGTGTATCACGTTTATGATCTTGAATAAATGTCTGGGACCCTTCATCATCTGTAAAATCTCCTCAGGGTTGTCATGAAGATTAGAATAAATAAGCATTCAAACAGTGCATCGCTCAGAGGGACTTGACGAATGCAAGCCTCTCCTCCTTCCCACGATGGGCTCTTCCTTGGACCATGGTGACTTCACACTCCCTTTTTTTTTCCCCAGAAAAAGGGGCATAGGCCCACTCATGGGACCTTGTAGACACCCTACAGTAGTATACTGGGTAATAATTTTTACTCAGCTTGTGGAAGCATCAGTCTTAGAGTTGGAGTCTTAGGGTTCCAGTATCATTTGAAATTTTTTTAAGCTGAAAACTATTTTCATAAACAGAGTTGCAGAGCACAGGGAACTATATTCAATGTCTTGTAATAACCTATAATGGAAAAGAATCTGAAAAAGAATATACATATATATATATATATATATATATATATGAATCACTTTACTCTACACCTGAAACATTGTAAATCAACTATACTTCAATTTAATAAAAAAAAGAAAAAAAAAAAAAGACTTGCAGAGAACCAGTGCAGTATTTGGCACATAGTAGGCATTTAGTATTAACATGTATGTTGAATGAATGAATGAATATGTAATACAATTAAAAAATAGCTGCTCTGGTTAAAACAGACATTGAGGTCTGAGAAGCCTGCATTCTAGGCCCTCCCCCATCCCAGGAAATAACCTTTGAAGCACAACCCCTAGAATCTTCTAGGCTTCATAACATTTTGGAAACCACTATTCTGGTCTAATGCCATTTCTACTATAGACATTTCTCCTCCAACATTTTTGATGAGATGATTTTCCTGTTGCTGATTGAAAAAAAATAAAAGGGAACAGTTCATTCTAGTTCTGGACATTAGGGGATTTTAAGAAGTTTTTCATATTGAGACAAAATCCACACCTTTAAGTTTCTACCAGTTGGTTGTGGTTCATTTCATTCATTCATCCATTCATTCACTACATGTATTGAGCCTCAATTCTATGTCTTGCCTGAAGCTTCACTGTTGGGATATACAGATGGCCTTTCTTTTTCCTTTTTAAGTTCTTCATTCTTATGTGTCATATTCAGTGAAAATCAATGTGGATTTTTACTCAAGGTTTTCTCAAGCAAAGAGAGATTCCCATCACAATATGCAGCTAGAACTTATGAAAATCTACTTTCCAAATATCTACCTTAATAAACCTATACAATAAGTCAGCAGCTCAAGTAATCACCCCCTCCTGCCAGCCACCTGGATTTTTACCTCTCTTTTCTCATTTGTTATTCAAAGTGGCTTTTCTCCAGGTAGCCCCAAACACTTGCATATGTATTGCTATCTAATAGCCCTTTGGAAAGCTTCTGCCACATCCGTCATCCCAACTAGCCATGCAGAAGTTCCTGCTGGTAGTCTGTCCATTCAACAAATATTTATTGAGCACATACTACATGTCATTCACTTTTCTAGGTGCTGGGGATACTACTATGAATAAAACAGACAACATTCCCTGCTGTCACGGAGCTTACATTCTGGAGGAGGGAGATAGACTGATTAAAAAAAATAAATAGGTAAAAAATGCATCAGCGTGTCAGATGATAATAAATATAATAAATGCAATGGAGAAAAATAAAGAGAGGTTGGGGTTACGTCATTGCCTATAAAGCCCCATGATGATTAGAACCTGCTTGAGGGATGGCCTGTGTCTGTGTGTGTGTGTGTGTGTGTGTGTGTGTGTGTGTGAGAGAGAGAGAGAGAGAGAGAGATTATTTCTGATGGCCTCAAGCAAGATGGCAGTGGTGAGATGATGAGTGATGGGGCAGGGAGAGAGGTGGGGTCCATGGGTGAGCCATCTTTTTTCCTGCCAGTGGTGATACAGGGGCTGGTGAAGAGGTGGTCCTCTTTGGATCTCACAGAAGTCCTTGGATCCCTCGTGATTTTTACCAGTGGAGGGAAGAGGGAAACATGGGGGCACTATGGAAATACATATGAAAGTATTTGGAACATAGAGGTAGGAGGAGGCAATTAGGAAGGGTGCTTCAAGGTAGGAGACAGCATAGGAGTTAGCCATTTGTGGGATGTCAGGGCAAAATACATTCTGATGGCCAGAGGGAGCCATACCTGCAAAGACCTGCAGGGATGAAGGCATCTGGTAGGTTTAAAAAACTGCATGTGGTTCGCCTTGTCTGGAGCCCAGGATGCAAAGTGGAGTCAAGAGCTACAGCGGGAAGGAAGAGCTATGATGAAGGAATTCACATATCATGCTAGGATTGTAGCTTTCACACCTCCAGCATTGGGGGAACATTCCAAACTGAAGAATGAGATGACCAGATCTTGTGTTTCAGAAAGGCTCTTCTAGTATCCATGGTTTGCAGGGAAAAAAGACTCATTGAGAGGAAAGAAATGAGCCAGAAACAAGGGCAGAGGGCAGGTAGTAGGGAAGGAGAGGCGGAGACCAGCCCAGCCATCCAGAACAATCGCAGTCCTCTTCTGCTCAGCAGCTATTCCAAGACTTGCCTGGGGTCTTCTTTCCACCAGACAAAACGTCCCAATTGCTAGGGTCAGCCCACCTCAGAGGTGTGCACCGGTAGTTGAGGCTTTCACTATGCGCCGTAGATCATGGCAGCTGCCCCATCTCTTCCCTATCCTGTTGTCCTCAGGCAAAAGTCAATGTCAAAGTGAACAGGTGTTGCTAATGGTACGAGAGACTAGGAAAATCAGGAAACAACCACTTCGAGCCTGAAATAATAACATTTTAATTGGAAATCTGTGAAGAGACTAACCTGTGTAGATATATGCAAATCCTATGCAAATACACATGTGGTCTTTCTAACTATTGTCAGACCCTCGATCTGACCCATGGGAATTCATAACAGTAGATGCTAGCTTTCAGCTGAGGATAAGGGCTGCTGATGAACAATTCTAGGTTTTACCTATATTTAAACCATAATTAAGAAATATATTGATGGCAACCTGAACTTAATTAGCTTAACTGAATGTTGGAATTGATTGGGTCTGGAGAGAGCCCAGTCTCTGAAGCTAAGCCTTGGGGACTTCGCAGGGGGTAGAAAGAAAACCAAACTTGAAAGCACCTAGCAGAAATGAAAAGGAATGGGCGAGGAACCACTGGGAGCATTATTAAAGGGGAAAGATTCTTATCAGAGAGTTGAAAGAGGAATGCTTACATTTCAAATCACGCATAGCTGTTCTAGGTCAGGCCACTCAGTCAAATGGGAAAAAAAATGATGTTGGGAAGCAAGATTGTGTGAGATACAGAGGGGCAGCAGGCATCCTAGTGTGGGAGTGTATCACACTGAACACACAGTCGCATTAGACTGATGGGGACCAGGCCAGGCCACCAGGCTCCGTACAAGCACCTAGGGCGCCTAATGGTTAAAAACAAAGGATTTCAGCTATGATGTATGTCTTCTTCTGTCTTTATTAAGACCTAATTATGTAAGCTATCAAATTGTATTTTATAATACATGGTTTAATTTTCTTATTTCAAAACACCTACATTGTCTGGAGTTAGGTGATCTTGAGCTTCATCGCCAGCTCTGCCCCTTTGTACGACGTGACCTTCACATCTTGACGCCTCAGTTCCTTTACCAGATTTGATGGTACAGATCCAATGTGATGTGCTGGTAGAAAGGTGCTACACCCCCGGGCACTGATCAGTCCATACCTCATGTTCTTGTTTGGTCCTGTGGTTTGTAAGTGGTTGAGCTGAGGTGCAAACTGTGGCTCCTGGTTGTGTTACATGTTTCTGCCTTAATCCCCTTGCCCTCCACCCTGCTTCTCCCCTTCTCTTCAGAGAAGCTCTCTGAGTTGTGTCCAGAGGTGTAGTCTGCCCCACCTGTGTGCCCTCACCTCGTCAACAGGGACGTTCTAGCTAAATCCAGCATCAGCTTTGCTGTCTGCATCTCACCTTCCATGCTCAATTCTTCCCTAAAATCTCCCCCTTCCACACAAACGATGATGAAATAGAGCATGAAGTAGGATATAAAACATGAATGATATTTTCCGTTTTGCTTTTATAATTATGTACATATGCATGCATACACATCTCTGTACACAGAGAAAATAAATTACTGGAAGGAAAAAAGCCAAAATGTTACCAGATGTGAATTCTGGTCATTGTTGGGATTTTCCAAAACTGTCCACAAAGGATATATTATTTTTAATTAAAAAAAAATCAACGTTAAAAACATGACTGTATTTGCCTGGGAAGTCAGTTAACCTGGGTCTCAACCCTGCTTCTTACAGCCTGTGTCCTGTCCCTCGTGAGGGCACTCCTGGTGGCACGGTCCTCCAGGACTGGTATTTGAGAGAAACATAAATTCCTCTGACCATCTCTATTGTCCTGTCTGAAGTTTTAGCTGCACAAGAAGCAAGCTCAATTTCAGGAGAATAGCAGCTTAAATTTACAGTATTGTAGAAACCGAAGCCCCTTTTGTAGAAAATTCAAAGAGTCCCTGGAGGTAACATCTAACTTTCTAGGAATATCTTCAGGCATAACCTCCAATCTTGATGTGGCCTTCTCTTCCTTCAGGTGTGAGGATTGCGTCTTGGAACGGATGCTCCTGGGATTTCCAGGCCCTGTTCAGTGTCTAACCTCATGGGCACCCCCTTCACAAAACCAGATCATATAGTTGCCCCCACTACCTACATACACACAGACACACCCACCAGCACCACCCTGCCTGTGATGACCACGTAGAGCTTCAGATCCAGAGCAAGGCCTTGACCTTGATTTGGGACAGTCGAGAACCAACTGAGAAGGTTCCTTCAACCTTAGATTGTTTGGCAACTAGTCTGGCTTAGCCACTCCTGATCACTTCTGCATTGTTGCTTGTGTTTGAGTGGTTGTTTTTGGTAACTCATGTGGTATAACAGCCCCTTCTGTCTGGCCTCTGAACACCTCCAGCCCTGCTCACCATGTTATAAGGCTACAACTCAGTAGGAACAAGTGATCTATCAAGATGGCCATGTGGTTTTTTCCTTTGAATTACTGGTAAGAGGCATTATATTAATGTGTTTATCCCTGTAGTCCAGGAAAAAGTCACATTTGGTCATGATACTTCTTTAATAAGTGGGTGAAGTAGGTTTGCAAATGTTTGATGTGGAATTTTGGTATCACATTCCTACGATTAACCTACATGTGTGTGTTTGTGTATACATGTACATACACACATGTTCTATCTTGGTCAGGTTTTGGTGTTATAATGTCTTGATTTACTACATTACTAATCTACATTATTATGTCAGATTATTTAGACTATACTTTCTGTCCATTCTGATTTTGTTGAGGTTTTCTTTGTATCCTGGCATACTCTTACTTTGAATGATCAATGTCCTAGTTTGCTTTCAAAAGACATGCATTCTTTCTTTGAGATTAACATACTAGCTGAAAGGGCAGTCTCTGGGAATACCTGCTTCAGTTTAGAACGAGACTTAATCTCTTATGACAATGCAGTTGTGTTATAATCTTGGGTAAATTAGTTAACCTCCTTGTGCTTCAGTTTTCTTATCTTTAATACAGGGATAATTTCTAACTCACAGGGTTATTGCGAGGATTAAATGAGATAATAGTATACGTAGATATTTAGAACAGCACCTGGAACATTGTAAGTACTCAATTAAGTTAGTTTTTAGCAATTTTTAGAGATGGATACATAATTTAATAAAAGTGGTATTCTAGTTTTGTCTCTCTTGTTGTTAAAGTCAATTTCAAGAAGGTTATTTCTATCACTATCTCATATTTCTAAGAGTTTTTGCTTTATATATTTTGCCATTAGGTAACAGCACACCTCTTATTGCTTTATTGTAAAATGAGCCGTTTATCAATATAAAATAACCTTCTTTGTCTCATATGATGCTTTTTGCCCTGAATTCTACTTTGAAATGTTGCCAGTTGCTGCTTTCTGTTTGTTCGCTTTCTATGCTTGATAAATATTCGCCCAGCTTTTCCCCCCTTTTCTTTCTTGTTTTTGTTTTACTGTTCATCTCTTGTAAGCAGCATATGGTTGGATTTTGCTTTTAACCCAATGTGAAAGACTTTATCTTTTATTAGGGGAGATTTAAACCATTTATATTTACTGTCATAACTGATAGGTTTGGTCTTATTCCTGTCTTTTTGTTTTATGCTTTCTCTTCTTTATACTTTCTTGGGGCATCCTTTGTTTCCTGTCTTTTTTTATATGGGCTAGCTCACCTTCCTACTTTTTTTCCCCTTCTAGTGATTTAAAAGCTGAATGTCTGTTTTTAGCCAGTCCTGGGTGAACCTAAAAAATGATCTCTGAGCTCCAATAGTGACAGAAGTGTAATGGTGGCTGAGTAGCCAGGCCACTGAGCATGGAAGTCAATAAAATCGTTCCTAAACCTCAGAGGAATAGTGATGGTTGTTCCCTGAGCCACCTTATCGCAGCTGTATGAAGCCCAGGCTCCTTAAATCTGTGTCACATTCTTGTGCTTCACACTTGGGTCCCAGCCTACCTATCTGGCCTGATCTCTTGCCAGCCTTAGCTAACTAAGTACTCTGTGCTTCAGACACATCTACTACTAACCATCCCCCAAATCAGACCGATTCTTAAAACATCTCCACACGTTGGTTCAGGCTGCTTCCTTTTTGCCTGAAAACACCCTTCAAGACCTGATGCAACGCAGTGTGTGTGAGTGTGTGTGTGTGTTGCCTTCTCATTATACTGCCCCATTCTTCCATAGATACCATTAGGTAACAGAACTCACTGGATAAACCTACCTGGCTTTGAGTTTCAGCTCCCTTCCTTGTAGCTCTGTGTGCCCTGGATACAATTTCTGACTTAGAGCCAAAGTTCCCTCATTTGTACAATAAGGATGCTGACATTATATCTCCCTTAGAGTAAGGACCGAATGAGATAATGAGAGAAGCATGGGAAGAGCTTAGTAGAGTACCTGGCGCAGAGTAGGTATTCTATGTATTTGAAATAAACAAACGAAGAAATACGCGAGGGGGAGAGGACGGATTGATTTTTAAATATGCATGATGTCCTTTTTAAAATCAAGGTGTACGATATCTAGGCTCTCTTTAGAAAGGCCAAAGCTTGTGTGTGTGACTACCACCGCTGGTTCATTTTAAATGAGCCTCCCCTACTTCCCCTCCTTCTCTGGTAGGGTAGCAGTTATGTGGGCTGCAAAGCACTTCATGTGCAGACATCTTCTTCATTTATATTGCCTGCCTTGCAAAGGGCTGCAGGCCTAGGGAGAATTTATTAAAGTGGAGTCTATTTATTCAATTTATTAAACAGGAATATTTGAAGGGTTTTCATTTAGAAGAGTGAGTTGATTTATTCTGTTTGGCTCCAGAAGGCAGGTCTAAGTCCAATGGGTAAAAGTTAAAGGAGGGCAGATTTTACCTCAACCTAAGATAGAACAAAAGGTTTGTTGAAAGAGGATTTGTCTGTTCATTCATTCACTCAATCTATTCATCACTCAGGAGCCAGAGAAGAGAAAACTGCCTTTGATCTGGCTCTTGCTGTGTCTGGGATACTGTGGTCAACTCTCTCACAAACTTTAACATCATGACATTCTCTTTACTGTGTAAGGAGGCATATTATCCCATTATATAGATATCAAAAACTGGGGCTCAAAGAGGTGGTCGCTTGCCCAAGTTGAACAACAGCCTGATTGAGTATGGTTTAAACGCCAACCTCTCTGTTCTCTGCAGAACTCACCCTCTTTCCACTTGACTGTGGTGTCTGCCAAAACAGATAGAGGATCAGATCGGTATGACCACCAGAAATTGGATGCAAGACTGAAAAATCCATCAGCCCACTTTTCCCCCATTGTTCTTTCCCTTTTCCCTTCCTCCTGTCTATCCATCCATCTCTGCCAACCCCCAAACCAGCCCCAATGTGCTGCACAAAATTAGACACTTCACGATTCTAACCATCAGATGGTGAATGTTGTCAAGACCAATTCTCAAAGTGTTCCTGGGTGGGCACAGCTGCTGCGGATGAGGCTCTAAAGCAGAGCAGGAGAGGGGAAGAAATACCCCAGCCTGTTTTCCTTACTGCCCCTTGACCTCCCCTCAGAGCTTCCCATTGGCAGAACCCAGCAAAGAGCCGTAAGTCAAAGAAGCTCCCGTGAAGCTGTCCACAGGAATCCTGGGTCACAAAGCAGGGCAGAGATGGGTGAAGAATGGATGGGGCAGGGACCAAACAGAAAATAACCAACTCATGAGGGGAGATTGGATAAGTGATCTGGTGGGCTGAATTGAGGGGGAAAGCCCACATTGAATCATCATAGCAGGGACTCTGCTTCTCCGGGCCCAACCTTCAGAAAGGAAGGGGTTAGAGAATTCTGTAATGATTTCTTCTAGAGGCAGCCGCCATTCACATTGCAGCCCCTGCCAAATGCCAGGCTGGTTTCAGTGTGTCTGAGTCTCTCGCAGGATTACTTCTGGATGTTAGGATTCACTCATTCATTCACCAGAGATTTACGATGTGCCATCCTTTATCCTATATACTGGGAATACAGAGATGAGAAAGGTAGGACTCCTGTCCTTCAGTACGTCACAGGACACGAAAGGAAACAGATCTGGGAATCAATTATTTCAGGGTTTTAGATATAAGATGAAAGTATGAATGCTGGTCTGTGGGGTCGTAGGTAGAGTGAGTAACCCTCCCTGAGAGAATTTAGAAAAGTGATGCTTGGGTCTTAAAGGATGACTTGGAGTTTTAGAGTGGCAGGAGAGGGCAGGACCGTTCCTGGAAGACGGCATGGCACATGGCATGTTGTGTAAGATTGGAAAGAGATGGTGTGTTCAGAGAACAGCTAGAGAGTAATTGTGGATGGAGCTACCAGCTCACGGGGCTACAGAGCTTCCTGGGAGGTCAAACCTGGTCAAATTCCTGCTTCTTCCAATATAGCAAGTCAGGAGGAAACACGTCCAAAAAGGTCAAGCCCCGCTGTTCCTGCCTGTTTCCTTCCACAGCCTTCTAAGAGAAGGCAAAAAGGAAGGGTGTCCCAGGGCCCAGGGTGTTCACCTGTCAGGACAAAAGAGCTTGAAGGTACACTGGAGAGGCTCTTAGGTGAGCAGACTACAAAGCCAAGTTCATTCAATTTGACTGATCTTTCTCCAAAGCTTTCTGTGTGCAACGTTTTTCTGGAAAATATCAATACAGGATATGTCCCTTCCCTTAGGTAATTTCTAAATTGGTGAATCTTGAAAGGCTTCCTGGGAGAGACAAATTTTGAACTGATAACCTAAGTATAGAAGGAAGGAAACCAACAATTTTTTGAGTCTCTGCTATGTGACAAATAATACCCTGGGTGCTTTGATGTATTATTTTATAGAAGTTTCATGGTAATCTTATGAAGTAGGTATTATTACCCCCATTTTGCAGATAGGAAACTGAGGCTCAGAGAAGTGACTTGTCTAAGATCACCCAAATGGGTAATAACCAAAGCTGAATTCAGACTTAACTGGACATGAATCCAAAGTATTCTTGCCATTGTGCTATGTGGGCCACTAAAGGACAGGACAGTCAGGGGTAGAAGGATTAGGGCAGAAAGAGGCTTTTCTTCTGTTAAAGGGATGCTATCCACCTAGCAAGGTTGTTGGGAGGACTTCATGAAATAAGATATGCTCTTGTTTCATACTTCTTTGCCTTTGCATATGGTGATCTCACAGCCTGGAATATCCTCTCTCCCATCCCCACAGCTCCCCTTATCTCTTGCTGCCTGTTTTCCCTTTGTCTTTCTTAACTTGGCTTAGCTAATCCTTTCACTAGGAAGCCTTACTCTCACCACATAGCATTGGATGTACCCGAATTGTTTGTTTGCCTCCCTGACCTGATGCTGAGCCCCCGGCTTACTCTTCCATGTGGCTTCAGAACCGTCTACAAAGTGTGTCCTGTTGAATGAATAAATAGCCATCTGAGAGGGCCTACAGCGTTAACAGGGGCTCCATATATAATAGTTTCCCTTTTTTTCCCCTCCTTTTTCTGGAGGCAGCAGACATTTTTAATAATCAAAGGCAAACAGGAAAACAATTCTTTTATTTGAAATGAGCATCTTCAGGATGCTTGGGAATAAGGACAGCCTCCCTCCTTGAAGGAAAGGAGACCTGGAATGCTGTGCTTTTTCTGGGCGGACTCTATCCGACAGGTCCCAGGTCCCCTTAACCTCACACGGAGAGGCCGGGGCCCTATGGCTCCTGGTGGCTGCCTCTTACCTGGTAAGATGTGGTGGCCCTTCCACTTAATGGGGCAGAGGGCAGGGCTAGCTGATGGACTGACGCAAGCACGGTGGCACACAACGTAACAGTAAAACAAAATGATAATGCATTTCCTAATGGCCTCCTTCACAGCTGTGTACACTGATTTAATCTTTGCAAAGCACTCTATTGTTTATGAGGCCTCTGGGTACAATTTTATGCCTGACTGAAGAGGTTGCTAATAGCTGCCATATTGGTGTTTAAGGACCTGCAAAGGATTAAACAAAGTATTTTAGAGCAATGAGCCATAATAAACTAATAATATATTTCAAATAATAAATGTTTTTTAGGCAATAATTGACTACAAATCTTGTGAACCTTAAATGACAAAAATACTAATTATAAATGCAGTTGTTCTATGTATCCTTCAATGGGGATGGAAGATCAGAGAAGCTTAGGGGACCCGGGGTACTTCAGGTCACTGGGGACTGTGGTGTGGTCACTGATCTCTTCCCCTGGTGGCATGGTTGAGAGCTGTCAAGGTCACTTAGTGAAATGCTGGGTTTCATTTCCATCTTGTGGGGATGGAGCCAGAGTCTGGGGCCTAAGCCACCCACTTAAGTTGGTGGGGTTTGTTTTAACTTACTCATTTTCTAGTCCTAAGGTTTCCAACACTTGGTTTGCATTTGGGAGAATTGCAGAGACATCCCCCAGAGCATCTTGGAAACAGACTGGTTCTTAAGAAAAGGAGCTCATGGTTTTGTTAAGCTTCTGCAATGAGCCAGGTTATCTATTTTTTTTTTTTTTTTTAGTGAGAAACCTGAGACACAGAGAGATGAAGTATTTTGCCTGAGGTGTCATAGTTGGTAAGTGGCAAAGCCATAGAGCCAGCTGTGGAACTCCAAAGCCCATGCTCTTTTCCCCAAATCTTATTACAATTCTTTTTTGTTCCTGAGCCTCTTGTGGGGCATAGAAGGGAGATTCATACCCTTTGAAAGAGTATATTTCTCGAAGTTCTGTATCTCTCAGTCATACCAGTTATTTTTTTCTTTGCACGTGGGTAATATATAATCATGATCTAAATTTTAGATGTTTTTAAAAACTCAAGATGAAAATTAAGATCACCGGGACTTCCCTGGTGGCACAGTGGTTAAGAATCGCCTGCCAGTGCAGGGGACATGGGTTCGAGCCCTGGTCTGGGAAGATCCCACATGCCGCCAAGCAACTAAGCCCGTGCGCCGTAACTACTGAGCCTGCACTCTAGAGCCCGCGAGCCACAACTACTGAGTCCGCGTGCCACAACTACTGAAGCCCGCATGCTTAAAGCCCGTGCTCCGCAACAAGAGAAGCCACCGCAATGAGAAGCCCTCACTCACAGCAGCTAGAGAAAGCCCACACGCAGCAACAAAGACCCAACGCAGCCAAATATAAATTAAATAAATAAATAAATAAATAAATTTATTTATTTTTAAAAAATCACCCATAATTCTGCCATCCAAATAAATCACTGTCAACTTTCTGCTTGCATTTTCTCCAAGGATTCTGTTCCATGTAAATGTAACACAATATTGGGATTGTATTTTATGACTCTTTGGTATCCTAATTTTCTAAAAACAACATTATTTGATGGCATTAATGTTCCCTGAAAAATATTTTTTAATAATTACATAATAGTTCATGGTATATAGTCCTTATAGATCAGTATTTAGGCTGTTTCCAAATGTTTCCTTATAATTAAAAAATCAATAATTATTGAGCCTAGCACAGTGCATGGCATCTAATAGACACTTCTGTGTATTTTATGAATGAGCAAATCAATCTTTGCACATTTCTGATCATTTCTTTTGAACAAATTTCCAAAAGTGAAAGTTATTAGATCAAGTTATATAAATATTGCCAGACTCTTGATATATATTACCGAATTGCTTTCTAAAGGGGCAGTACCAATTTCCAGTATATGACAGGCACTCATAAATTCTGGAAACTGTTTTTTTTAAAGGATAACTTAGTTACTAATATGTTTGTACTTATCTTCCTTACTGTCATATATTGAATGAAACACAGTTACCAAGACTCATTCCTGAGACATTCCTTATTTAGTGGGGAAAAAAAAAAAGAAAAAACAAACAAACAAACAAAAATATATATATATGCACGCATGCACACACACACACACACACACACAACATTTATTGAAGACTTACCATATACCATGAATATACCATGAACTATTCTAAGCACTTTACATGTATTCGTACTTTTAATCTCTCGCTAATCCCATGAGTCAGACAATAAAACTCCGAGTGTTCATTGAGTTGCCTAGGGTCAGATAGCAGTTTTATGATGGGGCCCACACTCTACTTCACACCCAGTGGTTATAGGTATGAATGAAACAATCAGATAAAGAGTTAAGTATGATAGGTGTGGTCAGTGTTATGATAGAAGAATATAAACAAATCAGAAGAACACAGAGGACTCTGAAGGGTTCAAGGAGAGATTCACAGAGAATGTTAAAGGATAAATGGGATTTGCAAGGAAAACAAAGTGGAAGTGCGCAACAGGCAAAAAGAACAGCAGATGCCAAACATAGAATTTAGAAAGCAGCTGGTGGGGTGGGGCTGGGGGGCAAGGAGAAAGCACCCTAGGACATTTAAGGAGCTACAAGTAATAAAGGAAGGGAATAATAGTTAATATTCTAGGCTCTTGGTTCAAATCCAGCTCTGTGATCATCAGCCATTTGACCTTGTGATGCTTAATGTGACAAAATATGTAAAGGCTTAGCAGAGTACCTGACACAGAACAAACACTCAGTAAGTATTCACTGGTGGTGTAGGTGTGGACATGATCTAATTTGGAATGAGGGAGATACCTTAGGACAGGAATCCCTGAAATCCCATCATCTGGGCATCCACCCACTTTCATACATTAGAGGGCAGATCTGATTCGGAGCAAAGACTAACCATGTTTCAGGCCAAAGGAACACAGCCTGGAAGTTACCTTGGACAGGTCAAACAGGATGATATGAGTACTGGAGGGCATGGCATAAGGGTAGAGACATGAGGGTACAGGAGACGTTCCCCCTACAAAAAAGAGGAGATCTGGGGACACTTTAATGAATAATCAATGAAAAATACCTGGCCCAATGTCCACAGTGGCCCACACTGAATGGTAAGGACGGAAAGCAGTACAATCAGATTTGTGTTTTTTCAAAGATAAATGGACAATGGATGGGGGATGGTGGTAGGGGGAGGAAAAGAATGGTGGGGTGGGAGAGAGAGAGACCTGTTGTAGGTCTCTGTCCAAGGGAGAAACGCTGATAGTTTGGATGGTGGCAGTGAAGATGGATTTGAAAAATATTCAGGAGTTAGATTTTGATTTTGAGATGGAATTAATGGGATCAGTGAGGCTTGAGGAGCCAGGGATTCTTCCTAGGTTTCTGGCTTGAGGAGCTGGGTGGATGGAGATGCAGTTTCTGAGATGAGGAGACTGGAGGGAGATCATGTTTTGGGGGCTGTGATGAGGTGTTCAGTTTGTTGAATGAATAATGAGACTTTATGCCGTAGATCAAGGCATATTTCTGGCTCTTTTCGTGCAGATATGGGAAAGGTGTAGGAGGAAGGCGTGGAAGGCTCTGAAATGGGGTAAAAGACAAGACCTCTGTGAGCTATTACGTGCAGCAATAACCCTTGCTGTGTTTATTGCCCATTTAATAGAGTGTACATTACAACCCACAGTGATAATCAAGAGACGGGAGATATCGAATGAGATGCGCAGATACCATAGATGGGAAATTTGTTTCACTGTGAACAGGTTTTCATTTATGAACAGGGATTCTGGATAAATCTCAGCCTCTGCCTCCCTCCATCTCTCCTTCCCTCATCCCCCAAAGAGGGAGCACAGATGCTTTCGAGCCACAGTGTTGGGAGGCAGAGAACCATTTTGAAAAGACGGTTTTGCCGTAAGAGAGAGAGAGAGGCTAGGGAGTGACTCCCCAGGGATTGTAGAGTCAGTTATTTTATCTGAAGGCGAATGACATGCTAAGTATCGAAAGTCATCTTTGCTGCCATTTTCCTTGAAAGAGAACAGTGATGGAACCCTTCAGACCAATGGTCAAGCCCTTCTTGACCCAAGATGAACTGTATTATATTTTGATGCTTTTTTTCACTTTTCTCTAGCTTTGGTTTGCTCATTTGTAAAACAGGGATCATAATAACGTTTTCACAGAGTCGAGGTAAAGATGAACAGTCATTAGACACCAATTGTTAGACACCAGATGCAGTGGTGGTCATGTAGTAAATGTTAATTCCTTCCTTTCTTCCCCCACTCTTTTCTTCCCATACTTTAAAGAGTCAGACTGGGCCATGAGGCAGGACTGGCTTTGAACTGGGTTTGGAGGGAGGCTTATTGAAAGTGGGGAGTCCTCATATCCAGGAACGCTAATTATCCATCTTCCTTGGGGCCTTGACCAAGTGGGTGGAGTGTCTGTATCAGCAGAGGTTCAGGGTGGCTACTGATGAATGTCGTGGGGCTTTGCTAGCCCAGGTGGTCCTCCCCATGTGTCCTCGGAAGCTTGGCTGCTTTCAGGTGTCTTTCGGGGACAGCAGCCTCTGGTGGCTGGCCGAACAGTAACTAGGCTGCAAGCTTCAGGGGGAGCAAATCACAGCATCTGTGTTTCTCCAGCAAAACAGCAGGGCTATTAAAATAGCTCTTAGGCACAATCTATCACTGCACTGTCTCCCTTGTTTGCACGGGCTATAACTGGGGAAATGAGAGTCTGGAGGTCCTGATGTGTTGGTGGAGCACTAGAATGGGAATCAGGAGACTTGGGTTCACGTCCAGGTCTTGCCAACCACTGGATGATGTTGGCCAAGTCACTTGGACTCTGTAGGCCTCGTTTCCTGACCTTAAATGCCCAGACGCTGTCTTTGATTTATAATGACAATTGCTGCTTGGGCAGTGTAGGTGGGATTCATCATAGTAGGCTTCTTTATTATATGACATTGGAAAAATTGCTCAATTTCTCTATGACTTCGTTTCCTCATCTGAAAGCAGGAATGCTGATCGCTACCATAAAGACGGGTTCTAAAGATTGACTGGGATGCTGATTTTAAAGTCCTAGACATGATTCCTGACATTGTAATAAGCACTCAACAAATGTCAGTTGCCCTTCTATCCCTAAGTCATAATATTGCTTAATATCTGTGCTGAATTACAGGGCTACTAAACTGTTTAGTCTGAGCATAGAATCTAAAATCATGTTAGCAATCATTATGATCAAGTGTGATGCATGTATTATTCCCACCCTACACTCTAGCACATTAATTTCTCATTGGCGCTTCTGCACATATTGATCCATTTGCCAAAGAACGCCTCTCCTTCGCTTGTTCTTCAAGGTTGAGCACAAATGATTCTCCTTCATGAAACTTTGAACCCTCTCTAAGGAGATCTGATGGCTCATTTAGTGAAAATGAACCCAGACCCCTCAAGTTTAACAAAAAATGGAGATGGTAGACTTGAGAAGGAGGGCATGGATTATCCTGTTGCCTGAATACACGTCTGTCAACCACGTGGGAGGATGCGGGTGGGCCTCAGCCCTGGAAGACGCACTTGGCCACCTTTCTGTTTCTTCTCCTCCCCTGTATGTATTCCCTTTGTTCCTTTTTATGAATAACCTAGTGCCTGGTACATAGTAGGTGTAATGGGTTTAATGAATATTTGGAGAATGAATGACATATGTATCTAATTCCGTAGTACTTTTTCATCGAGCATCTATTGTGTCAAGGGGGCAAGCAACAGGAAGTTTCTCTTCATATTATTTAGCTATGTATATTTTATTTTCAAAATGAGGTTAATTGATTCTTAATGGGATGGTGGGAGTACAGGCAGCACAATTTATTTCCTTAAGGCTCCATTTGGTACCTCACACAGGCATTCCTTACCTCAGTGTGATATTGTAGTCAAAACTATGTGAATTTACTGCAATCTGAAATCACTGCATCACAATTACAGTGCTTATTATTGTTTGCAGTTGTTTAATGTACTTTATATTTCCACATTTTATATTCTAATGCATTAGACTGCAGAAGAGTCCAATTCATCTTCTTCTGCTTGGGATTTTAAATAGGTTAACAGGATGCAAATACAAGGCGCATATTTGCATTTTGTTACAAATATCGTACACAGATATTACTATGCTCTTTGGGCAAAATGTAATGAAATGTAATTTAATATGATACTTTCAAACACATAAGATTTTTCCTGAGGGTTTTGTGACCGCGGTCCTAAACTGTGTTAAACCATAGCTCAAACAAGTCTGAGCAAAGTGAGTTTCTTTCCTCATTTTATTGGCCTTTCCGAGTTTGATGACTTTTGGTTGCCCATGCTGAATGACGTTTGGGGTTTCATGTGGTTAGGCTAGGCTAGAAATGAGTTTGAAAATATTCAGCTCTCTTTGTGAGAATATATTGCTGTTTCTACTTTTATCCGGCTCCTCAATTCACCAACCATTCTATTTATTTATTAATTCACCAAACTCACTCACTCATTCATTTATTTATTCAACTCTGCATCTTGCTGTGTGCTCCTGGCATTAATCTTTCTGTTTCCCCACCCTATTCTCTGAGATGGAAGCTGTGTGGTCCTGGGCAAACCTGCCTGACTAGAGTGTAGGACAGTGCCTGGCTCTTAGAAGGGGCTGCATACCTGAGAACAGGAGGAATGGATGTGAGTTTTCTCTTTTATATAGTGAAGATTTCTTTATTTTAAGGATGAAATGAAATAAAGCTGTAAAGTACTTGATGCAACGTAAGACATGCAGCACTCAATGTTCATAGGGAAAATGCATAAATGAACCCATTTCTAAATGTATAACATAGGAACTAAACACCTAGGTTTGTTTTCAGAATTAAATAATACGCCATTAACACCTAGAAGAGTGCCTAGTATATAATAGGTATTTAATTTGATCTCTTTTCTGAAGAAAGATAGTAGGATCTACCACCCATAATATGGAATAGCAATGACCAGTTAAACCCATTAGGGGCAGATTTATAAAATCCTGACTTTTGCATATCCTGGAAGAGGAAGGAGCCCATCTCTTCTTTTGTCCCAGGCACTACTGCTTAGGAAGTCCTTCCCAGGCTCGATTTATTTCCCCTTTGCTCTACAGAGCTTCCCTCCTCCCAGCCTGACCTCACGTGACTATAGGATCAGGTATGTTATGTCAGGATTCACAGTGGAGAAGGAAAAGAAGGGAATCTTCACAGCTCTTCATCCCTCTCTCCCAAGCCCACAGTGACCCCCTAAGGCCAGTTTTAGATGGAATCCAGTCCATCTCTAGCCCCTGTCCTATCCCACTCCTTCCCCTTCCCAAATGCCCAGGCATCTGAGTTCAGTTCCCTTTGAAATATAGACAAATCTACTCCAGTCCTCTGAGTAACCAAAGACTCAGGAGAGAGCAAATAGAAAGTCTGCAGCTACTTTGACTCCCTCTATCTTTTTTTCCCTCTTTGCCGCTCCACAAATTGAATCCTCTCCATTGACTGCACATCTGCATTTCAGGAGGCAAGCTACAATTATTCAATGACAGCATGCCCTGATTTCCACTGTGGAAGACCCAGGGCTGGCTGAGATGACCCAGGCATGACCATCCTCTGTCAGCAATGCTAGAGAGAAGCATCTGACTTAAAATCACACAACAGTGGAGAGCACCGTTGTTTGCCATTCTCATAAGTCATTCAAAATGCTGGGACAAGATTGCCCCACAGAGGGCCTGTAGAACATTCTGGAAGATTCCTCTTTCCTGACACATCAGTAAGGTCCCACTGATGGCTCTCACAACTATCCTCATGACAAGAATGGCTAGTTGGTGGAGTGATTTTTTTTCCTTTTATTTAAATAGTCCCAGGTTTTAAAACTTGGAAGAGAGATGAGAGGTATCCCCCAAAAATCCTGCTATTCTGTTCCCCATCCTCCCTTCACATAGTTAACTTGACTTGTTGTTCAGACTTCAGCTGAAATGTCATTTCCTCAGGGGAGTCTTCTATGATACTTCCATCTAAGTCAGACAGGCCTGCCATAGTTTGATATAGCTCTTTGTGCTTTCCCTTTGTATCTTGGATCATAATTTATTATATGTGTGTGTGTGTGTGTGTGTATGTGGGTGTGTATGATTTTATTAATATTATTATGTTTGTCCTATTGTGTGATTCATGTGCATCTTCTCCACTAGAATATAAATTTTATTCCCTAGCACAATCCCTGGCACAGAGTAAGTTCTTGATGAGTATTTATTGAATGAATGGTTGGACAAAGACAAGAAATATGGTCAAAATAAAAAGAATAAAAGAAGGTGGTTAAATATGCAAACTTCCAGGTATAAGATAAATAAGTTCTGGGCTATAATGTACAGCATGATGATGATAATTAAGAATACTGCATCATATATTTGAAAGTTGGTAAGAGAGTAAATCTAAAAAAGTTTTTATCACAAGAAAAACAAATTTGTAACTATGTGAAATGATGGATGTTAACCAAACTTATCGTGGTAGTAGTTTTGCAATATATACATATATCAAATCATCATGTTGTACACCTAAAACTAATACAATGTTGTATGTCAATTATATCTTAATAAAACTGGAAGGAAACAAATTTTAGGAGTCTAAAAAAGAAATATTTACTAATTGGTTAATTTGAGGAAATTTTTTTCATAGCCTATAAGTGAGACAGTGTTTTACGGGTACCCAAGATCATGCACACATTCATTAATTCACTAGGAGGACTCAGAGGACTCAACACATAATCATACTCACAGCTAAGACTTCTTGCAGAGGTACAGAAAGGATGCACACCTAGATCAGTAAGGGAAAAACTTAAGTGGAGTCTGGAGGGATCCATGTTCAGGCTTTCTAACCTCTCTCCCTCCCATGAAGTATCATACAGAATGTGTTCTACCCCCAGCAGTGAACATTCAGCAATGTTTGTTAAGATGTTTCTGGTCCAAGGAAGCTCATTTGAGATTTAGTGCCCAAGGTCTTTACTGGGGGTCTGGTCACATATGTACTCTCCGCCTAATAATTACAAAATTCCAGTCTCCAAGAAGGAAAGCAGATATTTAGCCTAAACCAAATTATTTACATAAACAGTCTAGGTACAGTGGACCAGTCTTAACAGGTAGGGACCATTTTCAGACCCAAGTTTCCACTCATCAGCCAGGGACTAATCTTGCAAACAGGTCCTTCTAAAGACAGCAGCCGCAGGCCTGTATGTTAATTCCGTCCTGCACAGAGGACTAGATCTTATTTTTTTCATGTGTGTGGGGAGACACACATACTCACATCCACGTACACACATGAGCCAACACCTGGGTAAGAGAGACTATTTAGTGAAGCAGTGAAGAGGGCCAACTTTGGCATCCAGCTGCCTGGGTTTAAATCCTAGCTATACTTGCTGTGTTGCCTTGGGCACATTGCTTTACCTCTCTGTGCCCTTTACCCATGTGTAAAAATGGGAAAAGTAATAGACCTATCTTATAGTATTGTGGCCAAGACGAATGAGATCCAGCATTCTCTCCACAGTGCTTGAGAAAGAGTAAGTACAAGTTAACTGATGGATGGTGTCATCATTATTGCTATCATTCTTATTCAGAGGTTACCCAGTATTTAATGGTCCCTCTAAGTTCAGTGCATGTGAGCTGAGTGACTGAATGACTCTGCAAGTGACAACGCACCTGGGTTCTAATATTGTCTCCACCTGTCACTTACAGCGTAACAGCAGGTGTGTTAGTTCCTCTCCCTCATCTCAGTTTCCTCATCTTCACAGTTAAGATGTCAGTCCTTGTCTGGCCAGTTCCCATAGCGGAGCAGGAGTGAGTGTAGAGTATCACGGGGAAGCATTTGACTTGTGGAGTTAGATAGATTTGGGCATCTCTCTCTGCACCTCAGCCCCCCAACCTGTAAAGTGAGGATATCAACAGAGTGTCATACTTCTGAAGTGTAGGCTGTTGCTCACTTGAGATAATGGGTGTAAGCATCTTCTGTATTTACCCAATTTTTTGTCTGGTAATACCAGACAAGGCAATTGGGGGCTGTAGTAGCTGTACTGGAAATAAGTCTTACCGAGGACTTACGGACCTTCAGCTGGGGTGGGAATCTCTAGGTGGAAGAGGGCAGGCTGAGCAAAGAGATGTGAGAGAGAGAGAGAGAACTAGCTGTGCTCCCACCAGACTCTGAGTTCCGCAGACCTCGAGACTCTTTTCCATACTAGGTCTCTGGCATCTAGCACAGGGTCTTATCTGGCAGGAAGCTATCAGTCAATGTTTGTTGGTGAAAAAATGAATCCTATCAGCTTAAGGTATTATTACTCATGAAAAAACCATTGAGTGAGTGCCTACAATCTACCAAGCACTTCGTGCATTAATTTTTTGCAGCACGAGAGCAGTCATACTCAGTAGGCATTATTCTACTCATCTTATGCAGATGAGAAAATGGGGGTCCCGTGAACTGAAAGTCAGAAGGCAAATGGGAGATAGAGTCTGAATCCAAGCTCAGTTCTGTGAGGCTTTTAAAGCCACAAGACACTTTCAACCATCTAATGCTAAAATTGTCATGGTTTTCATACTTCGTTTTTCTTAAGTGGAATTCTTCAGGATTTAATAAAATTGTCAGTCAATCTCGAAACACAGTTTCACAACTCTCTTTTTAAAGTTTTCATGCACCTTGCCAAGAGAGGAACAAGCCTCATTGCAGACACTGTAAATGGACCTCTTGTCTGTCGTTTAAGGCTATCACCCTAACAAGGTTATTACTTGAGGGGAGGGGGGTAGTTGGGAAAAAGTGAAACATTTATTAAATTATCCAAAAGAGCGCTCTACTAGGTTTCCTTAGCATGTGCTTTCAAGGTGATAGATTAACTGAAATAAAATTATTGAATTGAGAAGCCATTCATTACAAGGGAATTTCAGGAAACCAGGATGCTTTTTATAATATTACCGCCAGAGCTGCCTATTAATGAAAGTTACGTGTTCTCTGGCGTTATTGAAACCTCTGGTTTGTCATCCTTTCCCCTCAGCCTCCTTTCTAATGGTGCAAAAACTTATAATTTACAACATAATTGGAAATTGGAAAGTTTCTGACATAATTGGAAAGTTAATTAGTTTTCTTCAGATTTCGCCTGCTTTATTTTTTATTTATTTATTTATTTTGGTGTGTTAGTTTCTGCTTTATAACAAAGTGAATCAGCTATATATATATACATATATCCCCATATCTCCTCCCTCTTGCGTCTCCCTCCCACCCTCCCTATCCCACCCCTCTAGGTGGTCACGAAGCACCGAGCTGATCTCCCTGTTCACCTGCTTTATTTTAACCACTATTTTCATAGCCTTTGTTTTCCCCCCGATTGTCACTTATGTCAGAGGTTTGATAAGTTTTTGTCTTTGTATATCCTTGCTGTCATTTGAAATCTAAGACTCAATACATAAGCCAAGTCAGTCTCTGCCTGCAGACATGGTTGCATCCATTTTTCTTGTCTCACTTTTTTTCTTTGACTTTATTCCAATACCTCAATCAACAGGCTTTTGTTGAGCATATCCTGTGTGCTATGGCTGGAACAGGGGAGGGGGCAGAACACAAGGAAGAGGAACAAAGGCCCACCTCCAGTTCCCAAGATTGCTGGGCAAGGGGGAGATAAGACAGAAATGTATCAGAAGAAAACCCATAAAAATGGATACTCAGAATGGCTGTGTGGCACTGTGAAAAAGCATGGGTTTTGAAATCAAATCTATAGACCTTCCATGTGTGAGCTGTGGGAACATCAGCCAAGTAGTTAACCTCTCTGAGCCTCAGTTTCTTCCTCTGTATAATGAGGATAAGCACATCCACATCATTGGAGTGTTGTAACATAGAAAGATAATGCAAGTGAGGGCCTGGCATAGGACCTGGGACAAAGCAAGCTCTTGGGCTTGTCAGTGACTCCCTCTTCTCTACTCCTTCCTCATCCCCAACCTAGTGCCACCTTGTGACACCTACAGGCAGACCAAAGGGAGTGCAGAGAGAAGCAAGCTTTGTGTGTTCCAGGGAAGTCAGGATAAGCTGGAAGTCATGGCTTTGGAACTGGACATTAGCACGTTAAAAAAACAATAGTCATTGCCGTCATCATCATCATTATCATTATCAAAACTGGAGGAGGAAGAAAAGAAAGAAAAAGAATAGCTACTAATTATTAAGCACTAAGTATTGCCTCCCTAAATACTTTGCAACCTTCTATGATTTATTTTTCCCAACAAAACTCAGCGAGATAGATGTCACTATTTCCCCCATTTTTGAAGATTAAGAAATAGGTCCAGAAAGTTTCATTGCCTAAGGTCACAGAATGGCTGTGCAGCCAAGCTGGAATTCAAGCACAGGTATGTTGGACTGCAAAGCTAGGGTTGAGCTACCTCTTGAATTCTGCTGGGCACAGACATCTACCTCTTTTGTTGACTTTTTTCCCCTTGACCACTGGGCCCTGGTTAGTTTTCTGTGGTAGAGGATCCCTTCAACAGTGACTGAAGCCATCCTTCATCCTGATGAGTGTTTGATGTCCTATAGGAGAAGGGCAGGTTATGAAGGGGAAAACAGGCAGAAATGTTAACACACACAAAAAGAATCAAAAACTGAATCTGGCCTTTGGCAGCATTAATTTTTCTCCCAGTAACTTATCTAAGATTTAGCTAGTCTTATATTAAACAATAAGGAGTTACCATAGCAACCTCATTGCCATGTAATAACACTCACATCCTTCCCAACTGTAAAATCAAAGCCAGAGAAGCAAATAGAAACCATTAAATTACCAAATAGCCATCTTCTTCGTCTCTTTTTCCTTCGTAGAATGATTATTGATTCCTTTCTTTATTGTAGGTCAGTGACACTATTACTAATGTTTTTCCCTTCCCCCTTTCTGTTGACCTCTCTGTGAACAAGGAGGGTCCAGAAAGGAGCACTGTTTGAGTGCCTTCAGTCCTCCGAGTGGCAGAGAGCCTCTTATTCCAGGAGGACAAAGCTTGAGTCAGTGCCATCTCCTGCCAGCTGCTGCCAATATTGCCCTGGGGGCATTTGTTTCTCTTGCTGGCTGCAGAATGCTTGATTAACCCCATGCACTTGCCACATCTGCTCTGACGCCTGCTCTCTGCATCTCTTCACCTTCTGGCAGAAATTTGCTGTCCATGTTGGAGCTCTGGGCAGCTGTGTCTGCAGCAGATGTTCTCTCCTGGTACACAAAGTGGGGAAACTTTCTCCCCCCTCCCCTTGGCCACCTATGTGTACCTGCCCCTGCTTTTTCCCTTTTTTCTTCTTGGTGAATTCAGTTTCCCTTCAACATTCAGATTAGGCATTACTTCTACCAAGAAGCTTTCCCTAACATTCTCAGCTTGGGTAAGGTGCCCCTCCTCTGATATTCTGCAGGTTCTGTTTATTCCTCTGTATATTGCACCTTCTAGCATGCCAAGCACATAGTAAGAACTCAATAAACATCAAACGCCCCACTTCATTAACTGTGGATGGTATGAAACTGTTTATTGGCACCAATCTATGGGCAGTTAATCAGACTGACTGGTTCTTCGTTTTCTTCTGAGATTTTCACATGTGAATAAAAGTAGATGGACTGAGAAGCAAGTTTGGTTTATCTGCTGTATCTCTAGCAAACCACATCTTTTTAATTTCATGCATCGATGGAATGATATGTCATGCCTGTTACAGTGCGACAGCTTGCTACCTTGTATAACTCAACATGCTGATGCAGCTGGGCATGTGAAATTATTCCAAGAGGGAGTCAGAATCAGGAAATCAGAAATGGTATCAATTTTCCCAAGATGGTGTTTCTTTACCCTTTCCCTGGGACCTCATCCACTGTGGGACCCAACCTGAACGACATTCCCGCATTAGCTCATTGAAGGGCAATTATGCTTTTACTAGACACCAGGTACTAAGGAGCAAAATGCCTAAGGAGGAAAATTTTTCTTATTGGGGACCAAATGGTCACTTATTCAGTCAACAGATATACATTGAGGACCTCAATAATTGTTTGCACTGTAATAAATGAGTGAATGAATGAAAGAGTAAAGTCTGTCTGCATTCTCCAGTCCACCTTCTGCCCTGCTACCAGATATGCTGTTCTAAAACCCACTGAAGTCACCCCCTCCATGGCATGAGCACTTGTGATGACACTCCATCTTCTACAGAATAAAATCCGAAGGTCTCAATTCAATGAAACTTTCAAACGCTTTTACCATCTACCTTCAGTTTCTGCTGTTGCCCATGCTCCTTCCCGCGCGCAGCCCTGCCTCCTCTGATGTCCTCATTTATTGCTGTCTACTAGATAGGCAATACTCTCTTGAAGGGTAATGTTCTTGAATTTGAGAGTTGACAAAATAAGTTCTCCTTGAACATCCAAAATCTACTGTCTCAGGCTGGATGAACATCTCCAGAGATGGTGAAGATGTGAGAGCTTCCCTTCTGGGCGAGCCGGGGGCCCTAAGCTCTGACTCAGCCTGAGATTCCCAGGATCTGGGCTTTTGTTTGGGAGTGGGAATGAGCTCGAATAGCTCAGCATAGAATTGGAAGGATCTTGCATGAAACTGAGCCGGTCCCTGCATGTTACTTCTGAGAAGGCTGAGACCTGGAACAGTTAGTGCCTGGTCTGAGGTCATGAGGTTTAATGGCCACAAGAACACTAATCCCAGGGTAGGCCTTTCCCCAGTCCATCGGGCTGATATCTGACTCCCTCATGGAAGGTAGCCCTTGAGGCCACTCGTCAGCCTGAGGTCAGCCATGTTCTTCTCCAGGCAGGTCACCTGTCAACTCCTCCTCCGAGCTCTGAGGTGGTGGATTTTTCCTGAAAACTTGAGTGCTCTTCTGCCTAGCTGCTGCTGGAATCCCTGAAGCTTGACAAAGCTCTCTCTCAGGCAACGAATGACTGATTCGGGGAAGAAATATTTGTTTTTTTCTCAGAGGTTACGCTGTGGTATTGGTTAAGAGGCATAGCCTACTGTTGGCTTCGGATAAAATTGCTACTGAATATCTGATGTCTATCGGTCTCTGTACATGCTATTGTTAAGGTCAAATATCAATATAAATCCTGTGCTGAGAACGTTGCATGTGTTGTACCCCGCTCAGTAATGAAGCTCTCAACCCGTTTTGAGGTAACACATCTTGGGTGTCCTATTTCTCTAAGTCACACCCCCGGAATAACAATCAGTCAGATTTGAAAAGTGATCAGCCCTAGTCCCAGGAACAAAACCTTGTGCTTCAGTGTCTGAGGCAAATTCCTATCTTCTGTCCTACTACTTGACCGCATTCATAGCATATAATGCAAAACCTTCCCTGATAGGCACTGGGGATGGGGAGAGGGGAGGTAAATCTGTGGACTCTGGAACCAAGCAACCAAGCCTTGAATCCCAGCTCAGCCACTCACCCGCTGTGTGACCTTTGACAAGTGGCTTAAATTCTCCATGTCACCGCTTCCTCTGTAACGTGGGGATCATAATAACAACTACTTCCTGGGGTGACTGTGTGGACTAAATGAATTAAAATAGAATAAGTGCGTGGAACTGCGCTGACAACTTAGCAGGTAGTATATATGCATTAGCTAAGGACGTCATCATCATCGTCATCACTGTTATTATCATCACTATTATTATTCCTCTCAAAAGACAGCTACCAACTGGCTAGACAGCAGTGGTCTCATAGAGCACAGGCTTCATAACCAAACAGTCTTAAGTTCAAATCCCAGCATTGGTGGTTACTAGTGGGGAAGGCCTTTGACAAGTTAATCGACCACTTTGGGCCTCTGCTTCCTCATCCTTAAAGTGGGGCCAGCATTTTTGACCTCGGTGTCACTGTATGAGATGACATAGTTCATGTGGTGCTAGAACATGCAGGCCACCCACAAATGGTAGTTACCCTCCCTTCATCCCAGGCCCAGTTTCCTTGTACACAGCAGAGCCTGGAGATTGATCCACCCAAGAGTTATGGAGTTACTATTCTGCACTGGGCACCATGTTGCATGCTGGGGATATGAAGATTAATCGTGTGCTTGGACCTCAGGGGGCTCCCAGTCTCATCCAGATCCTGTTTGATTCTCTATTTCTTGCCTAGAAACGCAGGATGTGTTCTCCTGTCTTCCATAGGTACATCACCTGCTTCTCCTCCAGAAGGCCCAGCTTGCTTTCTGTATGAAGACCCTCACGCTTACTTTCCAGGGTCTGTGTGTCATCTCCACCTCCTCTCTTCCTCTGAGTCCCATCTCTCACTCACCACCTTTTCTTCCAACTCAGGTTTAGAATCCCCACTTGATTAAAAGGCACTGTGGTTCTTATATGTCAATATATCTCAGTAATGCTGGAAAAATGTGGTTCTCTGTTTTCTTTTCTTAAAAAATTTTCTGGCATAATTTTCTTCATTCTGTGTGGAAAGTATAGAGAGTTCTTTCTCTCCTCTTCTCCTGGGAGCCCTCTGTCTCAGCACCTTCAAAAGCTACCTATTTTCCAAGATCTAGTTTGAAAAAAGAATGCAAATATTATGTTAATGGTTTCTATGTATTGATTATATGCTGAAATGATAATGATGTAGGTATCCTGGGCTGTGTCAAATATATTATTAAAATTAATTTCACCAGTTTCTTCTTACCTTTTAAATGTGGCTACAAGAAAAGATAAACTTACATCTGTGGCTTGCATTGTTTCAATTGGACAGTGCTGGTCTGGAATAATATCAGCAACCTTTTAAAATAAGAACTTTACTTGAATGACTAAATAATCCTTTGAGAGTGACAGCTTTTAGCCTGTGACCATCCTTCTGGATTTGTCCAAGAAAGTCCCAGTTTATGCTTATTGTTCAGCTATAAATGATTAGTCATGTCCCCTTTCATTATCAAAAGAGTCGTGGTTCAAATGATAAATTACATGGTGACCCTACTTAAAAAAGATACGCCCGGAGCTCTTAGGTTACTCTGCAGATCCTTCTCTCTGAAGAACCCTTACCCAATGTGGCTAGGTCCAGACTGACCCTCTTTTCTGTGGTCTTCACTGCTATCTCCCTGCCGTATCAGCATTCCCTTTGGCAAGAAAAGACACTTCCTACTTGGATTCTCAACTAAAAACAGTCCTCCCTTGCTAATTACCATGGCCAGCATGATACGTCCTGTCCAGCACTGTGAAATATTTCCCTGGGGGTGGCAGATGGGGAGAAGCTATCTTGAGTTCACAGGCATCATCCTTTAATTAGCTCATATTGCATTTTGTGTAGATTATATATGCAAACTACAAAAACGTTCAGATACACACTCTCCCCACTTTTGGCCATTCCACTTTCCAATTCCGCCACACGAGAGAAGCCTGGTGTTAGGAACAAGATTTAGCCCTTGCTGGACCTCAGCTGCCTCATCTGTCAAGCGTATTTGAGGATAACCTCTACCTCGTAGAAACTGTGAAAATTTAATAAGATCATAGTTATTAAGTCCCCATCAGAATATCGCCATATAACAGAGGCTCAGTTAACATTTTTTCTATGGCCCTTTCCTCAATGCAAACTCATTCTCTGAAACACAGGAAATGGGTGACATAAACTCTTGGTTTTTTGGTTTGTTTTTGTTTTTTTGTGATGGTACAGTAACACTCATTTTATTGATTTGACTTTGATTTGATTTTCTAACACTGTGCTTTGTGATTGACTCTTTTAAAAATTTTTATTTTATATTGGAGCATAGTTGATTAACAATGTTGTGTTAGTTTCACGTGTACAGCAAAGTGATTCAGTTATACCTACACATGTATCTATTATTTTTCAAATTCTTTTCCCATTTAGGTTATTACAGAATATTGAGCAGCGTTACCTGTGCCATACATTAGGTCCTTGTTGGTTACCTATTTTAAATATAGCAGTGTGTACATGTCAGTCCCAAACTCTCAATCTATCCCTCCCCCCCGACCAAACTTTTAGTTTTTTAACTTATGATAGAAAGGCTGTTGGCAGTTCTGCTTCTTCCTTGGCTCTTGGTACAAAATAACCTAGACCTCATTAGAGTCCTCTGTGTCTGACCTGTGGGGTGAATTCCATATTCCGTCAAGTGAGAAAGTCCTGCTTATATATTCTCTCAGTCCATATACTACTCGTAAATCCCAACTGATTTCCAAAGCAGTTGCATCCCTCAAGGTTCTATGACAGTAAGCTTGGTAACCTGGAGAGCTGCCTAAGGAATGTGTCCCTTTTGTTCATCTGCACCTCCTAAATGGTTGTGAAAGTTTTATTTAAACCTGTAATGGGAAAGGGAGAAATTCACTCGAATGCATAACCTGTCACTACCATCATAGCTGTGACAAATGGACATCTGACAGTCTAGATCCTGCCAATTAAAGAGCTGCTCATTGCCTCTACTTTTGATAAACATCAGTCATTACAGGGGTTGGAGAAGCTGTCTCCCAGTTGTTTCCCAGGGTGCTTCTTTTTTTCATTTTCCTCTATCTCTTGCTTCTTGAGTGTACCTTCTGGCACCAACCATACGTGCTGGCTGCATCATTAAGTGCTAGGACTTTACATCTTAATTCTGTGTGAGAGGTTTTCTCTGGGGGCCATGGTGCATCTGTGGAAAAAGAATTTCAGTGTACAATGGAGGTGATATGTTGGATGATGTTGATGACATATTTAAGGAAATAGCTGTCCAGAAACTATTTTGTGGATGTGTGGGTGGGTGGGTGGGTGAGCAGGAGGGAGAGGAGGAGTCGTCTTACTTTGGTTGCCCACCGGCTAAGGTGGAATGTCTTGCCTCGGCTTAGAGGTCTGCTAAGGAAAAGCCTTGAAGTACTTAACTGAAGCAGGAAAGAACACGGATTTAGGATGTGGGATAATTTGCTCAACGTGTATTCTCTTTCTATCAGGGAGGCTCATAAGTTATCAGGTAGTGTTATCACCAACTCCCACTTTCTTCTGGATGCTTCTTAATATTATTTAATACTGTTTTCGACAGAATGGGGACTAACCCAGGATGAAATTATGGCTTAATTTTTTAATGTAATTCCTTGTGAAACAAAAAGATGTCCGTGTTCAATAGCTGGGTAGATGTATGGCAAAATAGGGGAAAGGCAAGCTGTGTAACATTAGGACCAGTTTCTATAGCAACAAAAATGTCAGCCATCCTTTTGGCTGATCCTATTAATCTGGAGTAGAAGCAATGATACTGACACATTCGAAATGTATTTAAACCAGAAGGTGAAAATATAACCCAGCTGTAGATTTAAAATAGAGGTAGAATTAGGCACCAACAGGATACAACTGAAACACATAGGATGTAAGAGAAAGCGAGGAGTTCTCAAGTACAGCCTCCGCATTTTTAAAATTTATTTTTTAATGATTAAGCTTTTCATTGGAAGTTATTCCAAATAGTCTTGCACCCAAGTATAAAAAAGAAGGGTAAAGATCCGATCAGTCTCTGTTATCCAGAGCAGGCCTGTCTTTTCCAGTGTTGGCTCGGAGTAAACCCTTGCAATTAATTGTTCTGAAGATGATGAAATTTGGAACTTTGAGAGCTGCTGACATTTGTGAACCTTCCAAGAAGGAAAGACTAGGTTTCTGAGAGAAGAAATCTGGCCTTTGGACCAGAACATGTGGTTGTGGTTTCTGCTCTTTTAACCACAAAAAGGGCTAGTGTGAGACTTGTGAACAGACACCAGTATCTGTTAATGGAGGTGATGGTCCCAGCTCTGTGTACTTCATAGAGCTACTCTGAGGACCAAATGAGATAATGGATGTGGAAGTACTCTGAAAGAAGTCTAAAGTACTATAGGAGTGTAAAGAATGATTATTATTATTAGGGAACAGCCAAAGAAACACTCTGTCCTAAAGAGCACCAGTAACAGACAGAGTTTAGGAGGCGGGTTATAAACTCTGACTATCTGGGTCATCGGTTTGAATTTTTTTTTTCCAAAGGAGACTGTAAAGCTGTTATTCTGTGCTCTTTCCCTTTGGTGCCTCTTTTTACTTTCGAATTATTTAAATGGCTAAATCTTTTCCCACTTTACAAAGCAGAATGACAGTCCCCAGGATATTTTGCTGCTGGAGCGCAAAATAAATGGGGATGCAGATCCGGGTCATTATGATGAAACACCATCTTTTCATCTTTATCTGGGAATTTCAGACTCCTCAGGAAAGATGACCGCCTCTCGTTATGGCAAATGAATTTACCAGCAAAGAAAGATATCTCTTAACTTGTTCTTGGGGCTTCCTGTTTCCAAAAGCATCAAGGAAATTTAGCCCTATTTACTATTCTTGGCTTATTAAAAACGGTTTCCCTTTCCTCACCCACTCCCCAAATGTCTGAAAATGATTGTGGAACAACAGAAGAGAATGGAGACAGAAACCAGCAAGGAAAATGAAAAGAGTATGTAACATTCGATTAACCAAGGTATCTTCTGTAAAGGAATAGAATCTGTTTTTTTGAAATGAGTAGCAAAAGGTCTGGATATTTCTACCCCCTGTCTGGATACAGTTTCTTACACTTCAGAAATAATTAACACTCTCAAAGCAAAGGAGATGCTTTCAACTGTGCCTTGAAATAAAATGTTGTTTTTGTACGAACTGCGGCTGGGGATATGTCGCTGTCACCTTCAAGCCCTGCGTCATGACTGATGACCTGGGAGGGTGTCCAAATCTCAGATTTTGTCTCCATCCATCAGTCACCAGTCAAATATGTGTCTAGCACTATGCTAGGCTCATGGGGATAAAAGACAGGGAGGGTGAAGAGAAAGAAAGTAGAATTTTTTTTTATATTTACCAAATTTCAGGCACTGAGTTGCTGTCTATCAGTTCATTAAATTAAAAGAAAATGAACTTCATAGGCTTGTAGAACCAGAGAGGCTAGTTGATTAGTTAAGACAAACAGACTTTTGAATTCTTGTTTGTCCTTCAGCACTCAGCTCTTTTGTGAAGCTTTTCTAATTGCCCTGTTATGCTCCCAAAGCCCCCTTTGTAAAACAATATAAGGCAGTGATGAGGAGGGTTGGTTTACGAGCCAGGTACAGGTTCAAGTTGAAGCTCCATCGCATACTACCTGGGTGACTCTGGCCAATTTCCATGAGCTTCCGTGGCATCTTTTGTAAAATGAAGAGCAGTAAATCCTAACACACAGGGTTTTATAAGGACTAAATAGGAAATGGATGTAAAGGCTTAGCCGAATAGGTAGCATATATAAGAACCCAATAAGTGCTAGCAATTGTGATTATTTTCATTTCTGTGAATATTACAGAATATTTTGAACTTTTTATTTAGCCCATAGAAAAAAGAAACATGTTTTACTACCAAGCGACAAGTATGAGAAACATCCTCAGGTCTCTGATGCTGAGCCCATCCTGCGGAGGCCTCTGAGGTGGGGGGATGTTTAGGGACATAGGGGGTGTCAGAAATGTGCTGAGACTCAGGGTCGGGATGGGGCTCAGCAGTGGAAGGAGGGTTGTACGTGCTATTGCACACATTCATTTGTGTTTTAAAACAGCACTTTTATATTTGACTCAATCCTTTTGCTATTTCCATTCCCAAGGGCCTTGCCCAGGCCTTGATATGTCCTGATCATTATTATAACCCTCATCACACTCTAGTGTTTCAGTCTCTTTCTCTGATGATTAGCCTGTGATCGATAGGGAACAGAGATTGTATATTGTTATTTTTTTTAAGAATTTATTATTTATTTATTTATTTATTTTTTGGCTGTGTTGTATCTTCGTTGCTGAGCGCGGGCTTTCTCATTGCGGTGGCTTCTCTTGTTGTAGAGCACAGGCTCTAGGCACACGGGCTCTAGTAGTTGTGGCTCACAGGCTCAGTAGTTGTGGCTCATGGGCTCTAGAGCACAGGCTCAGTAGTTGTGGCACACGGGCTTAGTTGCTTTGCGGCGTGTGGGATCTTCCCGGACCAGGGCTTGAACCCGTGTCCCCTGCATTGGCAGGTGGACTCTTAACCACTGCGCCACCAGGGAAGCCCCTATATTGTTATTTTTTAACTTATTTATCTAAATATCAGGTACTTTTCCAGGGGTTTAAGAGGTATTTGTTTGATGGATAAATGGGTCAAGAAATGAACAAACAAATGAGTAAAAGTTTTCATTAAAACTCGTGGTTACCAGTGGAGAGAGGGAAGCGGGGAGGGGCACGTAGGCATAGGGGATTAAGAGGTACAAACTACTATGTGTAATATAAATAAGCTACAAGGATATATTATACAACACAGGGAATATATCCAATATTTTATAATAACTTTAAATTTTTTAAAATTAATTAATTATTTTTGGCTGCATTGGGTCTTTGTTGCTGCGCGCGGGCTTTTTTCTAGTTGCAGCAAGCAGCGGCTACTCTTCATTGTGGTGCACAAGCTTCTTATTGAGATGGCTTCTCCTGTTGCGGAGCACGGGCTCTAGGCCTGCAAGCTTCAGTATTTGTGGCATGCGGGCTCAGTAGTTGTGGTGCACGGGCTTAGTTGCTGCGTGGCATGTGAGATCTTTCCAGACCAGGGCTCGAACCCGTGTCCCCTGCATTGGCAGGCGGATTCTTAACCACTGCGCCACCAGGGAAGCCCTATTATAACTTTAAATGGAGTATAATCTATAAAAATATTGAATCACTATTGTACACCTGAAATTAATAAAATATTGTAAGTCAACTATACTTCAATGAAAGATACATCCTAAGGAAGCATTTAAGCCCCCATATGACCATGTGATAATAACTAAGTATTACTGCATATATGCTTTGAATTGGCCAGTTCGTAGGTAGGCAGATGAATAGGGCATTGAGACCTGTTGTACTGAGGGCTCTGTCCTTAGGTGAAGACTGACATTTTCCTGGTCTTGAGGAAGGCCTAGACTTAGATCCTCTGAGAGGGTGTGAACAAAGAATCTCTCAAATTATACCAGTTCTATCAGGGATGAGTAGCAGGCCCCTTTGCAGCTCTAACCCTCATTTCTAATCTATACACTCAAATCAATAATTTTGAGTGGGCTGCCAGAAAAGCAGCCAGCAGATCAAGTGTTGCCTGAGGAGCCCTTCACCCTTGACTGCCAAGAAGTGTGACCTTCTCCCTTGACTCTGGCAGCCAGAGCTGAAAGCCTGAGGCAGCTCCTCTTGAAAGGCCAGCACAGAAAATTCCTTCCAGAGCTGCAGGGTGGGGGGCTGGAGAGGGAGGACACTCGTGATGCCTGACCCTTCACGGGCAGCTGGTCATAGCTTGGACCAGACATCTAAAGCAATCAAAAGAATGTTTCTAGCATTATCTGTTTTCATTCCAAAACCGTCTCTTTCCCTTTCCACACCTGGACCAGGAATCCGCATGTCCCCAACCTTCTGGATCTGTTCCTCCTCCCTTTGAATGACACATCCCAATGCCCAGCCCTCTTGCATCCTTGCTTTCTGTTCTATTTTGTCTGCTCAGATGCCAGTTACAAGTATAACAATGATAATGGCTAATATTTATTTAATACCTATCATGTAGCTGGCACAACTTAAGTGCTTTACCTCTCTTTACTCATCTTATCTTCCCCACAAGCTAAGAAAACAGAGGCACAAGGTAAAACGTGATCAAAAGAGAGAAATCAAGGTATGGAAGCACAGAGTATGATGAGTTAGTTTATGAGGGGTGGGTCAGAAAAGGCGTAATAGAATTTGTGAGTGGATTTAATCTTGAGAGAGAAGGAATAAAATGGGAACAGAACATGCCAGTGGTCAAGGGCATAGATGTGTAAAGCACACCTTGGTTTACTGGTCGTGGTTAGCACAGTACCTGGTACATAACAGACACTCAATAATCCTAGGCTGAAATGAATCAAATAACATGTTTGGGTGAACATTGCAAACATTGCAAAACAGAGCAGGAGACCAGAGGTGGGAGGGTTAGCCCAGTAGCAGTCGTTTTCAGGAAGAGTGGGTGAATGATGAAGCTTTCTATAAAAGCGAGAGCAAATTTTATGACTGCAACTCACAGATTTCTCATCATAATGAATTCTCCATTAAATGTCCTCCTAATCCACACTGGCTGATAGATGAACCCCTGAAACAGAAAGTTCCCAGCAAGATCTATGGGAGTAGCCACATATCAGAGGAGATGAATGCAGTTAGTCACCAGGAATTGCAGGAGTCAAAAGGAAGATGGAACCATTCGCCTGGACTCTGAAAGCCAGATAACAAATGAATCTGCCTGCTTGTGTTGTCAAATGTTCTATTCATATTAGCCACCGCCTCAGTCGCTGATAGCTTAGCCAGCTTTGAAGAAAGAACATAACAGCTTAATGAAGGTGTTAGAGCGTGCCTGAGAGAACACCACACTGGGGGTCCTGGAGTCTTTGAATGGGAGAGCTAGATGGGATCTTAGATATCATCTAGTCAAATGAAATCTTAAGGTAGAACCTGAATACATAAAACAGGTAAAAGCAATAAATGGGATCCTCTGGCAGCTTAAATCTTCATCATTTGGCAGACAGGCACTTTTCATTGTTTGTGGATTTCCCAGAACATACCAATGTATGGCAAACACTGGTTTGGTTCCAATACTCTTATTTTACCAGCAAGGGAAACATAGGCACAGAGCAGGGAAATGACTCCCTTGATATAACCCAGGTGGCCAATGGCAAAGTCTGAGCCCAGACAAGGATCTGGAAATCTTGACTCTGCTTTTCATCCACCAGTAATGTTCTTTTGTTCAAGAAGTATTATTAAGCAGCTATTATGTAAAGGACACTGTCAGCCTGGAGCATACATTGAAAGATCAAGTTCCTGTTCTTAAGAATTTCAGGGACAATTGCAAAGACAATTCTAATTCAGGGTGAAAAGTGTAAAACTAGAGTTATGTACATATTATGGTTTACCCAGATATCACAAATTCAGAAGCTTCCAGGAGTCAAGCAGGTAACATGAATGAAACATGCTGAAAATAAGGTATGGTGGCAGTTGAGGGAACTGAAGCATGAATGTCTGTTGAGTGCATTTGAAGTTTGTTCTAATTTTAAAACCTCAACTTGATAGAGAATATTTACCGAAAAAATAACCCCACAGTTAACATTATACTAAATGGTAAGAATCACAAAGCTTTACCACAAAGCTCAGGGACAAAGCAAGGATGTGCTTTCTCACTAATGTATTTCAACATCATACTGGAAGTCCTGGTTAATTCAATAAGACAAGAAAAGGAAATATAAAAGATATATAGATTGTGAAGGAAGAAATAAAACTGGCTTTCTTTGTAGATGACATGATTCTCTATGTAGAAAATCTGAAAGAATCAACAAAAAAATCTCCTGGAACTAATAAGCAATTATAACAAGTTTACAGGATACAAGATTAATTTACAAAAGTCAATCACTTTCTTATATGTCAGCAATGAACACATGGGATTTTAAATTAAAAACACAATACTATTTATATTATCATCCCCAAAATAGGATACTTAGGTATAACAAAATACGTATAAGAGCTCTATAAGGAAAACTACGAAACTCTGATGAAAGAAGTGAAAGAACTAAACAAGTAGATATTCCATGTTTGTGAATAGGAAGGCTTACTATTGTCTAGCTGTCAGTTCTTCCAAACTTGATCTATAGATTCAATGGAATCCCAGCAAGTTATTTTTGCGGATGTTGACAAGCTGATTCTAAAGTTTATAAGGAGAGACAAAAGACCCAGAATAGCCAACACAATATTGAAAGAGGAGAACAAAGTTGGAGGACTGACACTATTCAACCTCATGACTTAGTATAAAGCTACAGTAATCAAGACAGAGTGGTACCAGTGGAAGAATAGACAATAGATTAACGGAACAGAACAGAGAGCCCAGAATTAGACCCATATAAATACAGTCAACTGATCTTTGACAAAGGAGCAAAAGCAATACAATAGAGAAAAGATAGTCTTCTCAACAAATGGTGCTGGAACAACTGGACATCCACATGCACAAAAATGAATCTCTACATAGACCTTATACTCTTCACAAATATTAACTCAAAATGGATCACAGACCTAAATGTAAAATGAAAAATTTAAAACTCCTAGAAGATAACATAGGAGAAAATCTAGATGAACTTGGGTTTGGCAATGACCTTTCAGATACAGTGCCAAAGGTATGATACGTGAAGGAAAGAATTGATTAACTGGACTTCATTAAAATTAAAAATTGCTGCTCTCCAAAAGATACTGTCAAGAGGATAAAAAGACAGGCCACAAATAGGAAGAAAATATTTACAAATGACACATCTGATAAAGGACTGTTATCTAAAATAAAGAACTCTTAAAACTAAACAATAAGAAAACAAACAACCCAGTTAAATATGGGCCAAAGATTTTATCAGATACCCCAGCAAAGGAGATATACAGATGGCAAATAAATATGTGAAAATATAGATGCTCCACATTGTACGTCATTAGGGAACTGCAAATTAAAACAACAATGATATACCACCACATACCTATTAAATGGCCAAAATCTAGAACACATTTGACTACCTCAAATACTAGTGCAGATATAGAGCAACAGGAACTCTCATTCATTGCTAGTGGGAATGCAAAATGGTACAACCTCTTTGAAATATAGTTGGGTAGTTTCTTACAAAACTAAACATAACTCTTACCATACCATCCAGCAATCACGCTCCTTGGAATTTACCCAAAGGAGCTGAAAACTTATGTCCACATAAAAATCTGCACACACATGTTTATAGCAGCTTTATTCATAATTGCCCAAACTTGGAAGTGACCAAGGTATCCTTCAGTAGGTGAATGAATAAATAAACTGTGGTACATCCAGACAAGGGAATATTATTTAGCACTAAAAAGAAATGAGCTTTCAAGCCATGAAAAGACATGCATATTACTGAGTGAAAGAAGCCAATCTGGAAAGGCTACACACTGTCTGATTCCAACTATATGACATTCTGGAAAAGGCAAAATATGGTAGTAGTAAAAAATTGGTGGTTGTCAGGGGTTAGTGGGGAGGGAAGGATGAATACATGGAGCACTGAGGATTTTTAAGGCAGTGAAACTACTCTGTATAATATTATAATAGTGGATACATATATTTGTCCAAACTCATAGAATGTACAACATCAAGAGTGAACCTTAATATAAACTAAAGGCTTTGGGTGTTAATGATGGGTCTATGTAGGTTCATCGTTTGTAACAAATGTATCACTCTGGTGGAGGATTGGTTGATAATGGGGAGGCTGTACATTCGTAGGGGCAGGAGGTATATAGGAAATCTCTGTACCTTCTCAATTTTGCTGTGAACCTAAAATTCCTCTAAAAACTAAAGTCTGTTTTTAAAAAATTGAAAACTGTACAATCAAAACAAAACCCATTTGCAATTACTGGGCCACAAGATTTCCCTGGATACCTCCCTTTACAGTTTACAAAGCTCTTTCATATAATTCAGCCTTAATTTACAAAAACAAATTCATTTAACATAGCAACCTAGTGCATACATACACACATATAAATGAAACAAAAATTTTACAATACCGTCCTCAGTCTTATGATATGTGAGCTATTCTCTATTCCATCCCATTCTATTCTATTTTATTCTATTCCAATTTTAGTTTGTTTAAAAATAGTAGTGTAATCCACTAAACTAATTTCCAGACTCACTAGTGATTCTTAAACCACAGTTTGAAAACCATTGCAACAGCATTGGAACCTCACACAACCCTGTGAGCAAGTGGTTACGGGTTTTCCCATTTTACTCATGAGAAAACGGACTCTCGGAGATTAAGTGATTTGCCTGCCCTTGTACAATGAGTAAATGGCAGACGCAGACTGGAATCAGACTCTCCTGGTGTCCCAACCATGTGGTTCTTTAGGGAAACCACGTTGCCTTCTAGAGAATGCTGATAAGACTGGGTTCCAAGTCTGTCTCAAATCTTTATTTTTGCATTGCCCCTGATAAAAGGGAGTTCTTTACTTCCCTGTATTTATCACTTGTTCCCATTAATTTGCTGGATTTGCCTCTTCTTGGACAATCAACACGGAATAGACTTTCAAGATGGGAATGGATTTAAATATGGACTTGACAGCTCGTACACGATCTTTACTGAGCCCTGTATGTATGCAGTTTGAGAAATCCCTGCAAGCCACTTTCCTGATGTTTTCATACCATTTCCTGATCTCAAGCATCTAGCAAACGAGTGTATGTTTTTCTAGAAATTTCAAGCCCCATATGTAAACCCTGAGGCACCTGTTTTCCTGCAAGTTTAATAAGGCCAGGGCCATAATTGTAAATATTTAAAAACGATGTGTGGCCAGATGGATTCATTATAGACCATATCTGTAGTTAGACTCTTTATTTTCCAGTCCGGTGCTGGTAATGTCACATAGGAAGACACACATTGTTCAGGATCAGACCCGCAACAAATGCCAAAGGTAGAGCATTCATTTGTGTCCTTGCCTCCGATTTTCCTAATAGTTCTTCTTATTTAGGCTTGCCCGGACTGAGATGGGAGCCTGATGAAAAAATAATAGATATAAATTGTGCTTCGGTCATTGGCTGTTTATCTTAAGAAGAGAAACTTGTTTCCAGGCTGCCTGATAATTGGACATCCAAAAAGTTCCCTAACAAGGAGAGAGGGTGGGACAGTACTGAGTGGAGAGAGACCAGACTGTTGATTTTCTTTTATTAGAAGAGGCTGCTGATACTTTCATTTTCCCCAAGTTGTGGGTTTCTTTGTTTATTGAGTATGACAACTGCTACCTCAATAGTCTATGAATTATCTATGAATTCTTAAGGCTTTGACACAATAAATTCTCATACTTGACTCTATAAAGCAGGTGGAGAGCTGGCGGGGTTGCCAGGGGAGGGGATCAAACCCATGGGGAGAAACTAGAGTCCTCTTCATTCAGTTATTCATCCACTGGTTGATTCAGTAAACATATACTGAACACTTTTCATCTAGCCAGTTCTCACTTCAGCCCAAGCACCAGCTCTACTAAAAAGTCTCCTATGAACGAAGCCTGATTTAGATGCCCTGGCTCTGTGTTCCCATGGGATAGAGCAATGAAAGCACTTGCCACGTTGTAGGATAATTGCTAGATTTACACATCTGCCTGTCCCCCTGCTGTGGGCTCCTTGGAGGCAGGGACTGTGTCTTCATTTGCCTTTCTGTCCCAGCACTATGTGCAGTGCTTACCACATAGAAAGGTCTTGATATTTGAGGTGTTTGAGAATGTGAGGATGAATGACTCCTTGCTCTGGAGGAGTAAGACACATATCCTGATTAGCATCTAGCCTTTCAATCCAAAAAATATCCAAGTGTTCTATATTGGTCTTTAAGAATTTGTCCTCATTTTCCATTCCTTAATTATTAAGAGTAAAGAAGGGCTTCCCTGCCATTATTTCATCTGAGCATAATTCTTTTCTCTTTGCACTCTCTCAATGCTATCTCAAGTGTTTTCCTACCAGATCTGTATGTTATAGGTGCATATAAACATGACGATGTGTAGAATATACAGTGATATATATGATATTACATAGATATGTATATGTGTATGTCTAGGTGGGTGAGTGTATAAACATACAAAATGCCTTCATACATGTAGTATGTGATATGATCCTTTAAAAGAATAGCCTGAAGACTGAGTCTTATGTGTGTGGTGGTAGTACAGATAGCACCACCCAGCAGAAGTTGGAACAGTCCATATAGATTAACTCAGTATGTGACCATGAACAGGAATCCATGTCGTCTCTGAACCTCGGTTTCTTCATCTGTTTCTTCATTGCAAGAGTTGCCATACCTCCCTCTAAGGAGTTGGTGTGAGTCTCAGATAGTGGATGGGAAAACCCTTTGCAGGTTAAATCAACATAAATGATCAGAAAATGCCAATGAGTCGTATTTGTAAGATTGGGTTTGATAATGCTATTTACTGTTTGGGAACATGAATGAGAAACAAATGCACTTTCAAAGGTTCCTGGCATCAGGCAGAGGTTCTGAGAGCAATGCTGGCACTGCTGGTGCATTTTCCTTTGAGTGATGAACATATTCCCACTTGCTTGGCAGCTGCAGAACCCTCTTGTAAAATTCCTTGGTATCTATTCCTTTGCTTTCCCTCCCCCACCTCTAAGCTTCCCCTCCTTCCCCTGCTCTGTGTCCAGCCTTGTCAATAGTCACACCCGTATGGCTTGGGTTACCTAGAGCTTCCATTTTCCCACCCATCCACTGATTTAATTCATCCTTTCAACACATATCCACTGTGTACCTACTATGGGCTGGACCCAGTGTGGGCCACTAGGGACAGAGTGGGGAATAGATGGTGCCCATGACAGTAAGGACTTTGTGGTAGGCTGACTAATAGTTCCTGAAGATATCCAGGTCCGAATGTCTAGAACCTGTGAGTGTCACCTTATATGGCAAAAGGACTTTGCAGATATGATTAAGAATCTTGAGCTAGGAAGACTACCACTGTCCTTATAAGGGGAGACAGAGGGAGATTTGACAACAGAAAAGGAGAAGGCAATATGACCATGGAAGCAGAGATTGCAGTGATGCAACCACAAGCCAAAGCATGCCAGCAGCCCCTAGAAGCCAGAAGAGGCAAGAAATGGATTCTCCCCTGGAGCTTCCAGAAGGAACTAGTCCTCCTGGCACCTTTACTGTAGCCCTATAAGGCTCAGTTCAGATTTCTGGCCTACAGAGCTATAGGAGAATAAATTTATTTTGCTTAAGACACTAGGTTTGTGGTAATTTGTTATAGTTTTTGTTATATAGTTTCCTAGGGAATAGGAAACTAATGCAGACTTTAAAGTCTAGTTGTAAGTGGGAAATTACCACTAAATAAGATAGATGCTATTTTTAGGGAAGTACAGGCTTCTTCTTCTTTGAGACACAAAGTGGGAACTTATCCAAGAATTGGGGTGTGAGGGAAGTCTTCTTGGAGGAAGTGACATTTCAGCTGCAGCCTGAAAGATGAGCATGAGGTACTAAGCAGATGAGGGAGGCGAGGACAGGTCAGGCGACTGCAGGCAGAGCAAACTGTGTGTGCAGAGTGTGCCTTCCCACCTCCCCCCTGTATGTCTGGCACAGGCTAGTTCCTTTGCCCTTTTCCTTCCCAACGTCCCAACCTATTCCACACACAAATACACGCACACGCATCACATATGCACATTTCCGAATTTTTCCAGTTGGCAAATTTCTATTCACTATTCAGTATTGTTCCAATGTCCCCTCTCCCATGAGATCCTCCTACCTTCTCTGGAGAGTCCAACAGCAGGCCGTCTTAAGGAGGCCCCATTCCCGTTTACCGAAGCTCTGAAATCATAGAAGCGATGTGTTAGGAAAATCCCTGAGCAGAATTCAGTGGTGGGCCTTGCTTCTACCTTTTTCTCCCTCTCCTCCCTGGGACTCTAAAAGGCCCAGGAGTGGGGAGGGAAGCCTTCAGCAGACAGAACCTTTTGGCAGCGACAGCTGGGTTGGGAGCCAATCAAGAAAGGCTTCACGGTCTCCCAGCAGATCCCCTTAGGCTGGTGAGTTAAGGTCCTTGGTACAGATGTCCTGCAGCGGGAAATTCGAAAGCCCCAATAAACCCCTCCTGATTAAATGGTTCTTCCAGGTCAGGGGGCATTTTAGTCCTGGGTGCTTTGTGATCCTGTAAGGAGGAGAGGCACATGGGAAATACAGAGGTTCTGCTTGTGTCTGACACCTAAGAGTAAGAAATCAGGCTAATTATCTCCATCTCCTTCCTTCCTTCCACCTAGAATGAAAGCAAACAACTGTGTGATCAAGGAAGATTCCCTCCCTCCCCTCCCTCCCTCCTTTTGTCTCTTTCTTTTCTATTTTCTTTCTTCCTTCCTTCCTCCCTCCCTTCCCTCCTTCCTTCCTTTCTTTCTTTTTCCTTCCTTCCTCCTTCCCTCTCTCCCTCCCTCCCTTCCATCTGTCCTTCCTTCCTTCCTCTCTTTCTTCATTTTTCAACTGGTTGCTATGGTGTCATGTAAGGAGGATCCATTTGCAACTCTGAGTGCTTTGTACCAGGAGGCGACTGTCAGTCCTCAATTAATTATTCATGTTTTCATTAGGAAAAATAATGAGAAACAGTTGAAATGACAGGTCCCTAAAATTACTGGAAACCCTAAAATATTCATTTATTCTTGGATTAGCAAACTTTTTAAGGTAGAGGGAGCACTAATTTTGAAGACAGATCTCAGTTTGAATCCTAGCAGCCACTTACCAGCTATTTCTGTTGTGGTGTGACATTCACTTTACCTCTTTGAGTATCAGTTTTCCCACCTGTAAAATGGGAATAATGATACCTGCCTCTTAGGAATGCCTAAAGATTACAGATAATGAAGCTAAAGCACTTAATACAGTACCAAGTACAGCAATGCTTGGCTTAGAGTAGCTGTTCAATAAATAGTATCTTTTAATGATAGGGAAGCTGAAATGGACAAAATACTCTTCTGGTGAGGTTTAACTCAGTTTACAGCCAATCATCCTGTTTATCTTGCATGATGTTTTTCTGCTCTTGGGTAGAGAAACTTTTGAGTATTTAGAAATGGAATTGCCAAGCTGCAAATGGACAGGTTATCTCTATGTAGAATGTGTTCGTCGTAGTTGTTTATTTTGATGGCATTATGTTGCATTTACCAAATGCCCCTCTGTTCATAGATTCATATTTTCAGTTTTTGTTATTTTATTGGGTGTTTTTAGCCAATAAAAAAGGCTTCAAGTCTGTGAAGTGGCTCTGCTCCTGGGGAACACTAACCCTATGTTTTATTACATTTGTTGGGGAACAGAGAAATTACACCTTATCCTAAAGCTCACGCAAACATTTGAGTAGCAGTCTGGTTCACAAGCAACTGAGTTCAGGGAAGAATAAATGACAAGAAACCTCCTCATGTTACATGATTTGGCATAAATGATTCTATGACTTCTTTGTCCCTAAATAATTGGAGTCGAATCAAAAGAGATAATGCATGTGAAAGCATTTTGAAAACTAAAGTTTTCGTTGTAATGGATCATTATTATTCTAATTACTACTAATATGCAGAACCTAATATAGCATGAACCAATTATCAAGATAAGAGTATTTCTGAAGTTGTGAACACTGGGTACCCGTTTGGTATTTGGTTTTATACTGTTTTGCTTTGTTCTCTAATTGTTTCATGCATTTTAATCTTCCCCCTCTACCCCAAGTAAATTATAAGCATCTGTAGAAGCATTTAGTCATTCAGTACAACTCATTATTTCAAAATCATTTACTGAATGCTTACCATGTGCCAGGCACAGAGCTGAGTACTATAGCCAAATCGGTGAATAAGATGCTTTTCCTACCCTCAATGAGCTTTCTCCCTGATGGAGAATACAATCAAGGCATGTCTAGAAGACAGGGTGCTGAGTGCCCTGACTTGGGGATTTCAGAGCAGGAAGGGTGGGCCAGGGCTGGAAGGATGAGACTACAGTCAATCAGGTGAAAAAAAATGAGAGGAACTCCAAGTGGTAAAAGTGGCATGTGGAAAGGCTCTGATGTGTGTGTGTGTGCATGTGTGTGTTTGTATGAGAGGAGAGAGAAAACACACAATACATTTGTGAAGCTGCAATAATTCGCTATGGCAGATATAATAAGTGGAGGTAGGGGCACTGTTGGAGATGAGGCTGAAGAAGTTTCAATCATCTATTACTGCACAACAAGACACCCCAAAACTATGTGCTAGAAACAAAAAGCCATTGAGTTGCTCATGATTCCTCAGCTGGGTCAGGGTCTGAGGGAAAGTTTGTCTCTGCTTCAGTTGGTGTTGGTCACCGTTTGGTCTGCATGTTCTAGGACTTTATATAAATGGAATCATACAGTATGTATTCTTTTTCAGTCTGGCTTATTTAACTCAGCATAACTTATTTTGAGATTCATCCAAGTTGTTGCATGTATCAGTAGTTCATTTTTATTGCTGAGTGGTATTCCACTGTATGGGTACAACGATTTGTTTGTTCATTCACTTGTTGATGGATATATAGGTTGTTTGCAACTTTGGGATATTACTAATAAAGCTGCTACAAACATTCATGTAAAAGAAGGCATAGAGCATCACTTCTGTCACGTTCTATTTGTCAAACAGGTCAGAGGGCCCTCCCAGAGTCAAGGTAGAGGACAGTAAACTTCAGGGTGAGCAGGATGCTTTACAGGGACAGGAGGAATGGTTTGTGCCTCTGGCTGCAGACAGTCTACAGAACAATGAGTACGCCATGCCATGGAGAGCTTGGCTTTATCCAGAAGCTTGTGGTTCAACCACTAAAGGAGCTTCTGACTAGGGAAAAAAAAAAGAGGTCATGTATTTTTCAGAAAGCTGACTCCTGAAAGCAATTTGGAGCATGGATTGGAGAAGATGGGGCCAGCAGCAGAGAGGCTGGTTAAGAGCTGATAGCATGGTGTAGGGAGAAATAATGATTGCCTAGACTAGGATGATGGTAGTCAGTATGATAGGGGAGAAAAGGGAGAGACGCATTCATTTATGCATTCAACAAACATTTATTGAATGACTCCTACATGCAGGTATGTTGAGAATGCAGCAAGAAACGAAACAACTCCCTCCAAAAATTTATTGTCCTCCTGGAGTTGAGATTGGAGTGGGGGGAAACAGAAACAAGTCAAGTATGTGAAACATGTTTTAAGGAAAAAATATAAAGGAGGGAAGGGAGGGAGGACATATTAAGGAATATGTATTCATTTATGGTAAGGTACCCAGAGAATGGTTTACCAAATAAGGAGCTAAAGGACATGGGACCTCTAGGGGAAGAATATTCCAGGACAGTGGAAGAGCAAGGACAAAGGCCTTGCATTAATGTCTTGGGGTTACTGCAACAAAGTGCCATGAACCGGGTGGCTTAAACAATGGAAATTTATTGTCTCTCAATTCTGGAGGCAAGAAGTCTGAGATCCAGGTGTTTGTAGGGTTGGTTCCTTCCAAGAGCCATGAGGAAAGGATCTATTCCAGGCCTCTCTCCTAGCTTCTGGTGGTTTTCTGGCAATCTTTGGCATTCTTTGGCTTATAGACACACCACTTAAGTCTGTCCCTTCATCTTCACATGGTTTCCTGGTGTGCATGTTGCTGTGTTCAAATGTCCTCTTTTATAAAGACACCAGTCTTCCTGGATTAACACCCACCATATGACCTCATTTAAACTTGATTACCTCTGTAAAGACCCTATTTCCAAATAAGGTCATAGTCTGAGGTACTGGGGGTTAGGACTCCAACATATCTTTTTGGGGGGAGACACAATTCAACCTATAACAGGCCCCAAAGCATGAGGAGGTCAGACAGAGGAACTCTGAGGAGACCGTGTGAGCAGAGGAATGAAGGAATCCTAGGAGATGAGGTCAGAGAGATAACAGGGCCCAGATCAAGTAGGGACTTCAGGTTTATAGGAAGAATGTCAGCTTTTCCTCTGTGTGAAACGGGAAGCTATGGGAGTGTTAGGGCAAAGGAACAAGAGAACCCGCCTTGTTTTTCTAGGTTTGCAATAGCTAATGTGTTAGGAATAGACTGAAAGGGCAAGGGAAAATGAAAAGACAGAAGATGACTCAGTAATCTGAGGGATTGAGATAATGGTAGTAGGACCAGAAGAACAACAGTAGAATTGGTGAGAAATGGTCAGATTCTGGATCTAAGGATTCCCTGATGAATCAGATGAGGGACTGGGCATCAAGGATGATTGCAAGGTTTGGAGCCTGAGCGATGGATGGCTGGAATTGTCATAAACTTCAGGTTTACAGTTATATATCAAGAGCTCAGTTGCAGAAGTGTGAAGTTTGAGATGTGGCTTGAATATCCAAGTGGAGAAGTCAAGTACATCGTTGGATATGCAAATCTGTAGTTCCAGAAGCAGTTTGGACTGGAGATAGAAATTCGGAAGTCATCAGTACATGAATCATACTTTAAAACATTAAACACGGTGGTGTCTTTAGCAGTCAGTTACCTTCTCTGAGTTTTTTTTTCTTTTTTAATTTATTTTTTTATACATTCTCTGAGTTTTTTTTGCAAAATAAGAATCATAACCCTTCACTCACACGATGACAGTGAGCATCAACTGAAATCCAAATATGAGGGATTAGTATAAAGGCTTCAATAAATGCCCATTATATGAATTGGTTTTAAACTAGTGAAATCTTCCCCAATGTTCATAGCAGCACTATTTACAATAGCCAGGACATGGAAGCAACCCAAATGTCCATCAACAGACGAATGGATAAAGAAGATGTGGTACATATATACAATGGAATATTACTCAGCCATAAAAAGGAATGAAATTGGATCATTTGTAGAGAGGTGGATGGACCGAGAGGGTGTCAAACCGAGTGAAGTTAAGTCAGAAAGAGAAAAACAAATATCATATATTAATGCATATATGTGGAATCTAGAAAATGGTATAGATGATCTTATTTGCAAAGCAGAAATAGAAACACAGATGTAGAGAACAAATGTATGGATACCAAGGGGAAAAGGGGGTGAGGATGGGAGGAATTGTGAGATTGGGATTGACATATATACACTATTGATACTATGTATAAAATAGACAACTAATGAGAACATACCGTATAGCATAGGGAACTCTACTCAGTGCTCTGTGGTGACCTAAATGGGAAGGAAATCCAATACAGAGGGGATATATGTATATGTATAGCTGATTCAGCTTGCTGTACGGTAGAAAAGAACACAACATGTAAAGCAAGTACACTCCAATAAAAATTAATTTTAAAAAAACCAAAACAAAGTAAAATAAATTAGTGAAATCTTGGTGACTGCCTTCTGGATTTTTGTCTCTTGCTGCTCCCTCCTAATGGCTGGGATTGGTTCCCAAGCGCCTTGAGCTATTTATATATTTCCAAAGGAAAGCCCATGCCTCCTGCAGATGGATATAGCAGCCTCATAATACTTGCCTATCCAGGGTTCAGAAGGGGTTCAGAGAAAGTCCGCAGCAGCGTGCAGAGGGTTAATCCTGCACCAGTGGGGATGAACAAACCAGGAGCCCAGCTAAATCTCAATACTGCGGGCTGCCTTAGGGATCATCATGTACTAAAGCCCAAGATAAAAAAGCCTGACAAAGATTATTGACGGTTTACCTTTTAATGAGCAGCTGGGATTGATTCTGTTCTCCTCTGGGATGGCTTTCTCTGTCCTTCCTCCACCCGAGAGGCTACGGGGGAACGTCAACAACAACAAAAGACAAATCTCCAATTTGAATGATTGCAAGGATCTGCTTTCTAGCAAATAAAGTTTCTATGAGTGAGAAATGGCTCACTGCTTTCAAAATAGATATATTTAGAATTGCTATGATTATCCTGATTATTATTAGGTATTCCTGGTACACTGGATTATTTTCAAAGAGGCTGGTTGCTTCTAATTGGATATTCCATGCAGTTTCCCTCTGGGTGGGTCAGCAGTGTTAACTCTTAATCATCCAAGGCAATTAAATGCACATGGTTCTAACCTGGGTACCAAAGGCTGCTGAATTGTTAACATAGTTATAATGGTAGAGCCAGGTGTCAGGGTGCTGTTCAGGAGGAAGAAGCTGGCAGCCAGTTGTGTGAGCTTTTGCACATCTGTTTTGAGAAAGGGAAATCATACCTCTGCAGATGGCAATGGACAACAGTCCTGGAGATACTGACCTGCAGGCATCTCCCAGTGAGCTGCTCTCTGGATCTAATTCCTCCCTTTGCATGGGGCCAGAGCTCCATCTGAGCCTCTGAGTCCTTTGTTGAGCTTAGAATGGGGCCTTAGGTCACCTTTGGGGTGGGAATGGTGGTTACTGGAAGTAGTCTACCGTAGGAAGAACAAAAGAGGAAAAGTAGGAATTTTGAGATAATCTTTTGGACAATTGGAGTATGTTGTGACCCTGAAAAAACCAACAATTAAGTCTACTGGCTTTACAACCTTGAATCTCCCAGCATTCCTGATCTTCATCCCTGCACCCCAATTCCTGATCCATTGTAGAAATGAGATGTGGCTATCTGTAATACATGTTTCATGAGAATTATTTTCTGTGATCTCAAACCAACTAGGATGGTGTTTCAGACTTTTTATTGGGACCCAATAAAAAAATAAGAAATATTAAAATTTTACATTTTGACTCAGTGCATATGCACATAACCAAATCAAAGTTTCATAGAATGATAATTACCTTTTTTTCTTGTTTAACATGCAGTGCACTCTGACAGAATCTGTCCTGTACCTTTTTTTAAAGCTTTGGCCATGACAACTTGATTTCATAGCCTACTAATGAATTGTAATGCATAGTTTGAAAAAAAAAAAAAACTGAGCTAATGGAAGAAGCAAAGAGGTCTCTGACCTCTGAGTCTTAAGGATCAATGAAGATGTGGATGGAGAAGCCTGCCTCAAGAAAAAATAGAGCCAAGACAAGTAGAGACACATAAGGCCCTTTTTTCTGTAGCCTTTTCCAAGATCTAGTGCTAGCCCAGGGACCAAGTCTAATGCACTAAAACTGACATTGAAGGGGTTACAGGATTTCACGGTGGGCTCTTAATTTTGGCCAGACTCTGTTTCTGTGATCTTGATCTTCCCGGATCATCTAACAACTGTTTAAATCCTAGAGCTGGTATCAGAGAGTGCTGGATATTTCTTGTTTGCCCCTCCAGAGCTGCAGGCTACCTTTCCCCCCTGCTCTGTACCAGGGAGATTGCATCAACTGACATTGTCTGCCCTCTGGCTTCTGTTGGGTTTCTCTACTGATAGGTACAAGCAGGGGAAAGGAAAGTAGGAGAAAGAGATCAGAACCTTTCTTTCACCAGCTCTCTCCTTCCCAAGCTACAGGTTGATACTTGCTGTGTTTTCTCGACCTAAGGCCCCAGCTCACTCCTAGAGTTACGGCCACTGCTCCAATCCTTTCTCTAGGTTATACCAACTGCTACCTTCCTTTGTCCTTGAGGATTATGGGTGCAGTTCAGTACTATTTACAAGGACTAGTGGAGCACCCTGGTAAATTGTACCTTCTTTACATTCTCCTTAACCGTCCATCTGTGCCATCAATTTCATGAAGGGTCTAGTGGTGGGCAACTTAGACATTCCTTTAAGGAAGGATGTACTGCCTTCCTTAAAGGCTGTGTGGAGTGAGGTCAGCAGGCAACCTCCAGCTGTCAGCTCCTGCCTCAGCTGCAGAGACCATCTTGTCAGGTCATGCTTTTCCTGGCAGCCTCATCTGGTGCCTGAGAGAAGCAAGGGGGAAGGCATATAAAGGCCAGGCACCTGGGCAGACAGTATTCATTCTAGAGCTCCCGCCGGGGTGGATAGGCTTTGCTGAGACCGCTCATAGTTCAGCTTTTCCCTCTGGCCAATCCTGTTCTTTCCCCTTCCTTTTTAGCTCTTGTTCTCTATTTAAAATCTTATATCCTAACTGGGTCTCTGCATCTTCCTCCAGAAAACCCCACCTGTAACAGGAAGCTAACTGACACTCAGGGTTAGAGAGGGCCTGTTTTAGAAGTAGACATGTCTCCTTATTGGTCTTTAACATATATACACTACTATATATAAAATAGATAATCAACAAGGACCTACTGTATAGCACAGGGAACTCTACTCAATATTCTATAATAACCTAAATGCGAAAAGAATTTGAAAAATAATAGATATATGTACATGTATAACTGAATCACTTTGCTGTACACCTGAAAGTAACACACATTGTAAATCAACTCTACTCCAATATAAAATTAAAAAAAAATTTTTTTTTAAAGAATAATAACAAACTAAGTAACAGCCTCGCCCAACGGTCCTGTCTGGCCTCCTACTCTTAAACTCCAAGGAGAGAAGGATGCACTCTGAGTTGGAGTCTCCTCCTTAGGGCTGGGTGTGTCTTTCAGGGAGCGTTTCAATGTTGAAATGTTTACTATTTTCCCACTGTGGCCTGATTTCTGCTAGAAACCGCATCTCCCCAGCTTCGTTCAAGAGTGAATTCAAGGAATTGATTCGAATCATTATCTGAGCCAGAAAGGTCTGCACCACACTAAGTCTCCACTTGTGACAAGTGGGAAACACTCTTGGAATATTCCATAGACGCCCATTCCGAGAGAGAGAGCACCTTCTCCTGGGTGCATCACACACGGGGGCTTACCTGAGTGATGCAGCTGCTCTATAGCACCTTCTCCTGGGTGCATCACGCACGGGGGCTTATCCGAGTGATGCAGCTGCTCTATAGCACCTTCTCCTGGGTGCATCAGGCACAGGGGCTTATCCGAATGATGCAGCTGCTCTATCTTGCTTATCACAGAGGCTTAGCACAGTTAAAGAGGGGGACACAGCTGTGAATGACTTTATCCAATTTCCTTCCCTAAAAGTACATTCCAAATATATTTTCCATCTTTTTCACGACACTACAGTATATTCCACAGGGTTTGTGAATTTCCCCTTTGTGAAAAGGACAGGCTGGGGAAAAGGGGAGGCTCTGGGTCTCCAAGCCCTCTCCCTGCCCCTCAGCCCTCCCGAATTCAGCCAAGCACCTCCACCTTCATTTTCTATACATAGCTATGGCTAACCCAGTCCATCATCTTATAGATGAGAAATCAGAAGTACAGATAAGCCAAGGAACTTGTTCAAGGTCTCTCAACAATTCGTCTCAGAGCCAGGAGCAAATGCAGGTCTCTTTGTTCTCTGCATCCCTTCTAGTGCAGTCTGATATTTTCTTATAGATTTACTCATCAAAAAATGGCAGCATATTCAGACACAAATGAATAGAAGGTGGAGAGGAATGCCATGTCTTGGTGATAGAGGGAGTGAGGGGTTGTGTTTTGATGATACATTTGGGACGTTCTGAGCCTATTTAAAATCATATGCTAGAATCACCACTTTATCTGTAGGAATATGATTTATTCTCCTTTGGAGTTCCAGCATCAATTTCAGGCCTGGCATAGAATATGTTCTCAGTAAATGCTTGTCTGTGGATGGATAAATGAATGAATAAATGAATTTGTAAAAATCCCTAATACCAGCAGCTCCAAGCTAGGGCAGTCACATCCAATGTCCTATTGATACTTTAAGTGTGCTTCTTGTCTCAGCTGACGTTTGATATTTCAGGGGGGCAGCAGGAAAAAAGTCAAATTATACTACTAGCAGGTTACTGGGTCTGATGAGAAGGGGTTGGGTGGGGATGAAAATTAGATGTAGGTTGCCATTAAAGCAAGTGATCATGCGATGTGATAGATTTCTTTCTGAGACTGTAGCTTAAATCCCAGTTACCTTCTGGTGACAAATGAACTCGCTGAGTAATTCATTTTGACTGTTGGAACTTTCACCTTCTGTGTTTCCATCGCATGGGGAAGGTATATGACAAATTTCCAGCTTTAATTTTAGTGCTTGGGAACCCAAGTGGCACAATTACCAGATCAAGAGTGATGACAGAATAGTAACATGAAGAGTTCGTGTGAAGCTGAATTTTTACTGAGAATGCTCAAACTTGGACCCTTGTAAGCAATGTGGAACTCTGACCGGCCTCAGTCATCTAGACCTTGGGATATTTTCTTCTCTAACTTTATCCTGATACTTGCCATTCAAAAGGCCTCTGAGTCCTGCTGATGGTATCTCTAACATATCTCTTAAATTCCTCCCTTTCTTCCGTTCCTCACCATCTTTCATGTTGACTGTTAAAGACGGTATACATAATGATTAAGGACACAGATCCTTTGGTCCATTGATAGGAGTTCAGATTATGCCTCTGCCTTGTCCTCCCTAAATAACCTTGGTCAGGTTACTTAGATGCTGGCATAGGGGTTGTCCTGAGTATTAAACATGTTTATACAAATAAAATGCATGTCAGGTAGTAAATGCATAATTGATGATAGTTTTTATATTAGCATTAGCATCCCAGTCTAGCTCGTATCTCCTGTTCAATCACCCTCCTATCCAGGGATCAGCAAATATTATCTATGAAAGACCAGACAGTAAATATTTTAGGCTTTTCAGGCCATATCATCTCTGTTGTAACTACTCGATTCTGCCATTGTAGAAAAAGTAGCCACAGACAATAAGTAAACGCATATGGCTGTGTTCCAGTAAAGCTTTATGAACTCTGAAATTTGAATTTCGTATAATTTTCACATGTCACGAAACACTATTCTTTGGATTTTTTTTCAACCATCTAAAAATGTAAAACCTGGATGGATGAAGTGAGTAGAGGGAGTCAAAAGGTGCAAACTTCCAGTCATAAAATAAACAAGGCATGGGGATGAAATGTACGGTGACGATAAGCTGATAAAACTGGACTGCACATGTGAAGGCTGCTAAGAGAGTAGATCTTAAAAGTTCTCATCATAAAAAAAACTTTTGTAACTATGCGTGGTGACAGATGTTAACTAGATTTATCGTGGTGATCATTTTTCAACATATACAAATATGGAGTCATTCTGTTGTACACGTGAAATAAGATATGTAACTTATGGCTCAATTTTAAAATAGTAATTAATTAATTTAAAACAATAAAAATGTAAAAACATCTTTAGCTTGCAGATTGAACAGATGGCCAGTTGGATTTGGTCTGTGGGTGGTAGTTTGCTGACCCTTGTTCTGATCTAATGTCTACTCAAGGGCCAGCTTAATCTTCTTGAAAGATCCCCCAGAACCTTCAATGACTCTATATTGCCTACAATCAAAACTATTCAGTCTGGCCTTGAGAGCACTTTGAGGTTATGTGTCGTGGCCCTGGTAACTTCCCTATCAAAGCCCACATCTCTCATTTTATCATTCCCAAACTGGGTCTTCCCAGATTTTTAATGTCACAGTCCTAAAGAGTTATACTCCTTTTAAAAGTTCGTGGACTTTTAACTTATGTATGATAGAAAGAACTGGGGAGACCCAAAGGCTCTAGGATGATGCTGTTAGGACAACAACCCACCCCCTGTGGGGTCTGAGGGTACCGAGGAAACCCCCTCCTCCCTGCTCTAGAAACTGCTCTCCCTAGCTTGCTTCACTGTACCAAGGACTTTCCATTCATTCAGTCTCATCTCATCCTCACAAAGACCCGATGATGAAAATAGATCTTCATTTTTCAGTCAAGGAAGTTCATTTACAGGGAGGTTATGTAACTGGCCCGAGGTCACACAGCTACTACATGGTAGATCCAGAACTTGAACTCAGGCATCAAGGAGCTCGTCCTCTTAACCATTACATTACATTGACTATTTTCTTGCATGACAGCTGGTGACCTTCTGAGAAGTGCTTCTTCCACTGACAAAAATAAATGTTCCGTTATGTGCATGAATGTGTATAGGCATATGTAATATCTTCCCCCGAAGTTAAATTTCCCCTTTCTGTCAAACCCAACGATAGCAGGAGGAACATAAAATACCTTATTTAGCATTGCAAAACCATACTGTTCCCTAATCCACACAGATAGTCTTGAAAGTGAGCCCAGACATGGAAGAAATGCTGCTTTGAATGTATTCCTAATCCATAGTGAAGGACCGATCATGTTATAACATTTCCCATCCTTCTGCATTATCATCATCAGAGGACACATTTTAGGCAGAAAGGGGAAAGCTGCTAAAATGAATTAGTTACCTCATTTTCCAGCAGAGAGAGGTGAGACCACATAAATGTAATGTGCCGTGACATGAAATGGCCAACTTCCTTTAACAAGACTAATGCGAGCTGAATCGGCACGTTGGTGGGGGGAGTGTGAGGCGTTTGCATCTCTCTCCTCTGGACCTTGAGACTTCTGAGAAGACCTCTTCGGCAGAGCAAGCTTAGAAGACAAAATGCCCGAGGCTGTCTGTCTTTGGCTCCCTGACCCCTGTCAAAGCAGGCAGCCAGATGTGGTAGAAAGCTCCCCACAGACCAGAAATCATGCCCCCTCACTCTTCACTCTGCTTTGCCCTTAACTTGCTGTGTGATTCTGGCCCACGTCCTCTCAGCTCTTTGCTTTTTCTTGGCATTGACATGGGCATCACCATCATTACATCCTTGGCCTTCCATACAGAGCAGGAGGCCCCACAGCATGATGGTTAAGAGCTTGAACTGTGAAGGCAAGCTATTTGGGTTTGAATATTGGATTTATCACTCACTGCTGAATGCCTTGAGGCCAGTTTTTCCACCTCAGCCTTAGACTTCCTCATCTGCAAAATGGGAATAATAAGAGTAGTACTGCTTCATATGGTATTGCCAGAACTGAATGACTTAATCTACCTTAAGTGCTCACCACACTTCTTGGTGCATGCTAAGCACATGATAAATGATGATTGTAATTATCATAGTCTTCTGTGAGGCTCTAATTAGACAATAATAACTAACATATGTATGACTCTTTATAATTTTCTCTATGAATCAATCGCATTTAATCTTCATGAAAACCGCATGCAGTGTTATAGGGACCTTTATTCCCCACTCAGATAAGGAATCTAAGAGTCAGAGGGGTTCGGAAACCTGTCTCAGACCATACAGATTGTTATTGTTTATTATTGACTCAAACAAAGCACTCTTCCCTATGTTATTTTTCTATAGTTTGTAAACTGTAGTCTTTTGCATACATGTAAAAAAATGATTACTATCACTGAAATAAGAATCAGGGATCTCCGGGTTTCATCATTTTCTGGTGTCTGTAGGTTTTCTCGTATTTGTTTTTATATTAAGTTAAAAATGTTTTGAGGCTTCCAACTAAATAAAGGTAAGGGTAGGGTTGTCCTAAGTGGCCAAGACATACATCTGTTTGAGCCAAGATTACATGAAATGTGTTGTAAAGTAATGTGGAAAGAAGAGGGAAGGTATTATGAATCTCCTGACTTGCCAAGGAGGATTGTACAGCAAGACAGTAGGCTTGCAGACCAGACTATTGTCTTCAGTGAGAAATTCCCACATGCCTTCATTCTCCCCCTTTAACCTACCTAAGGCTGATTTTTGTGGATCCAGTTCTGAGTATCTGAAAAGCACAGGGGTAGCTGCCATTGGTAGGGGGATTTAACTCAGGAGAATTAAAGGAAAGCCTTTCTCTAACCTGGAGGGTTGTTTGGAAAGAAGAGTGAGAGAAACAAGGCAGGCAGATGGGCTCTGAGATTCTTTTCTCCAAGCCAAAGCCAGAGCTGCCAAAGCCATGGGCACCTATGGGTAATACTGAGGGCAAAGTACTTTTATTCCAGTTCATTCTTAGGACTCTACAAAGAGAAAACCTTTGGGACTGCCCCACATGACTCTGCAGTGTAGCCTAATGTGTTCAGGCAGAGAGATACAGAAAGGGGAGCCAGAATGCTGAGCCCTGGGCTCGGCAGACAATGAACCCCACATCAGGCTGGGAGGAGAAGGAATGATCGGTGGGCTGGATGCAGGGAATGACAGAGACTTGGGGGTCTGCAGCCAGTGGAAACTGAGGACAGGGCAACCAGGCTTAGGCCAAGCTGAGGGAGAAACCAGACTATGACTCACACCACCCTCAGGGACAGGAGGGCCAGCAGAGCCAAGAGGTCAAGGGTCCTGGCCCCGGAGACCAAAACGGGCAGGGGATGCTCCACCTGACGATCCTCTCTCCCCTTTGCCTTCTCAAGGGCTTCTCAGACAGGCCTCCCCACTCCCCAATGCATCTGGACATTACACCGAGAGAAGCACAGAGAAAGGGAGGAACCATGTCCCAAATGGAACATTATTTTTTTTTTAAATCAGAGACACTGGGTACCACCTAAAGGGACTTAAATTATTGAGTTGGGATTAATTTAAACAGAATTGGGCATTTACTTTCACTTAGATTGTATTTTCCCTGCAAACCATCATAGAAGAGTTTGAGGGGAAGCCCAGATTAGGCTTAGAAGATAATAAATAAATTACATTTTATCTGTACACATGAGTTCTGGTGTGAGTTAAATTTACCACAAGCATATGTATGCATCACGATACCTTATTTTATATAGTGCTTTATAGTTTTAAGGCACTTTATGTATCAATGACATTGGGTTCTGTGACTTTGGTAGGGCATGAGTTATTTTCCCCATTATACTGACTAAGAAATTTAGGATTAGAGAAGGCTATCTATCTTCCCAGGATTATAGCTGTAAGTCATGAGGAAGGATTAGACTTTATTTTCTTAATCTTACAATAGCATTTCCCTCACTACTTCATTTGCTGAAATATATATATGTATATTATATATAGCCAAGCATTATATTTTATGAGTTGTTATATTTTGAAGAATAAAAGAAAAAGTCATTCAGGCTATGTGTAAGGGAAAAAGCCATTCAGAAGGTTTGTTTAGGACTCTGCAATACCAGAGTTTTTATAATGAGGAAAATGTAGGAGAAATTTATAATAATTATACTTCCGTATTTAATATCCTCCTATGACCTATTCTCTACCTGTGCATCTATTTCTATGCTCCTTTGTCTAGAAACCCCCTCTCCTTGAAGATGCTCCCCTACATCCAACGGAATTTCTTTATCCAGCATTTCCCAAAGCCTGTTTTATAGAATATTAGCTCCCTGGGATGTAAATAGGTGTAGCAAGGAAAATGATTTCTAATGGTAAAATAAGTTCGAAAAGCACTGGGCTAACAAATTAAATAGATGTCTTTACCCACAAATTTTTCTGAACTTTTGATGTCATAAATAAGGTTTATGACTCCTAGAGGGGGAGAAAATATGTTGCATTTCCCACCTTATTTGACCATGGGACCATTCTTTGTTAGTGGTCTCCTGTATCACTTGTGTTCTTTAAAGCACGTGTTAGCACTGCTACCTTAATCAATAACTCTGATGGATGGGAGAGAGTCAGGCTATGATATGGGTCATTCCATTGACCATTAGGGTTGATTCAGCTGACTGGATGGATGGATGGTTACATCCTGGTGCTACATGCTCCAGCAAACAGTGTGACCTTCCCGTGGGGACCATTATTAGGTCAAGTGACTGTGGTCCCCTAAGATCCTGATTTCTGCTTGAGCAGTACTTGCCATAATTCAGATATCTATAACCATGAGTCATGCTGGGAGGAAAGCAGGTCTAGCTGAGAACTGTGCCATGGAAATTAATTTTATTCATTGAAGCAACACATATTTTTGAACACCTACTAGGAGCCAGGTATTGTGCTGTGTGCTAGGGATACATTGATAAATAAAGCATAGTCGCTGTTCTCCAAGGACTTACAATCTGGGAGGAGAGAGAGGTTTGAGAAATGACGCATATAGAGACTAAAATAGTAACCCAATATGGTGTTATGTACAACATATATGCTCAGATACAGTGGAGGCACAGGAAAAGGCGTGCCTTGGTCTGCCCAAAAGGGTCAGGGAAGGTTTGAAGCGGAAGTAGTGCCAAGGCTGCAGCTTGTAGAGTGAGTAGTGTTTTTGTCTGGTGAAAATGTAGAGCATCCCAAGAAGAGAGAAAAGCATGTACTCCAGTAGAGAGGTCTGAAAAAACATGGCACTGTCAGAAAACAAGTGGTACAACATGAGCAGAATACAGAAACTGAAGAATACATTGGAGTAGCTGATGCCAGGGAGACAGAGAGAAGCCAGATCATGATGGGCCTGGTGCCCATACTAAGGAGTTTGGACTTTACCCTGTTGGTAATGAGGATCTGTTTGCTACTTTCCTAGACGGTTTCAATCTCCTTCTCTGCTAATGTTGACAAAAAGTTGGATTGTGACCGTAGCAACCAGCAGCCGACACCCCAGGTTCCTGGGGATGAGAGAAGCTAGGATTAGTCCATCCAAGCGGACCCATCTTACCTTTGAAATACGGTGGCAGGTCTTTTCCAGGCCAGAGATAGTGTTTATGGTTCAAGGGGAAGCTAGCACTATGGAGCCAAGTCAGTGATGGGTATCAGGACCCCAGCCTAGCACCAAAATTTAGGCTGGGCCCCAGTCTTGTCAGGGCATCCAAAACTAATCAGGACACCAAGACAGATGCTGAGCCCTCTCAACTAGACAACACTCTGTGGATTCAGAAATGGACCGCTGATCACGGAACATGCAGAGGGCTGGGTGACTCATTCCAGAGGCCGCCTCCTCTGGGGGCTGAGCCTTCTTGGTAAATGCCTAGTGATTTACAACCATTATCTCACTTAATCCTCACAACCCTAGAAGGTGATTTCACTACCACTGTTTTATAGGAAAGGAAGCTACGGTTTTGAGCCTTAGTGAAACCTGTGTGAGTATACATAGGGAGTTAGTAGTCAAGCCACAACTTAATCCCTGGTCTTCCCAACTCTGAAGTCCAACACAAATCAGCCACCAGTCTACACTGGCTTCCTGTTATAACTCCCTGCCTCTCTGCAGCCTTGGTCAATGTTGACCAAAGGACTGGTGGGGCTGAGACTCCCTTGAAGTTCCTCAATGCCATCAGCAGCATAGGACTGGAGCAAATCATGGCCACCATGTTTGCTGGCATTGCCACTCAAGGCCCACTTGTCTCTCCTTCAGGGCCTTCTGTTCACCCCTATGTCCATTCCTTGTGAACTGTTGTCAGGTTCAACATTCTTATGATACCTTTTTTGAGGAACTCAGTACATCATGAAAAATTTATCTCAGTAACCCCCAGCCATTCCTGTGAAGCAGCATTCATTTCTAGTCCCTTATTGTCCAGGTTTCCAAGGAAAGGTCATAGAGACAATTTTTCACAACCTGAGGACTCAAAAATCCCCATCTGGAAAGGATATCCTGTTCATTTATTTTCTCTGCCTACTTGAAGCTGTGCACCTTTTTCTGTACTTTGGGGCTCTGTCCTAGACATTGTATTTGGATCACTAAACTTGCTTCATGAGTCCATCAGCAAATCCCTATGAAATACCATTCAGTCCAGATGGTGGACCTAAAAGCCCACTGTAGGTACAACCCTTCCCACTTGGAACCTGAGGTTCCTCATCTATCAAGTTTAGCTTTGTCATCTTTAAAATCTTGTTCAACAATGCAATTCATATGCATTTTACAGAAGATGAAATTGAAGATCAGGAGCTTAATGGCTCGGCTAGGAAATTTCAGAACTGGGATTCTAGCCAGTTGGCAACATATTACTTTCTAAGAAATCAATTGTTTAAATATGTTTGTTGAGCACCTATTACGAGTAAACGGCACTGTGCTGGAAGCTAAGAGTACACGAGGAAAAAGAAATCATCCCTGCTGTCTAGACAAATATCGATATATTGGAGGAGACAGATGCATAAAAAATTCCAACAGGGAAAACATGAATGAGGTTTCACGGGAGCAGACACAACAGAGTTGTTACCTAGGCCCAGGTGCCTAAGAAAACTTACAGCAAAGGTGGCACCTCAGCTGAGGAAGGAGAGTTGACCTGTGAGTTAATGAAATTGACTGATGACCATTTGCTCTTAGGCAGCTTCTAGAAAAAGACAACCTACTTTTATTTTCACTGCGTCGGAGTCTAAAAAACTTCAACAAATAGCGTCTTAGGATCTGCGCCATGGAAGAACAGCTGTAAAGAGATGATATAAAAGGACAAATAGAAAAAGACAGTCCTCAAAGATATAGGCATATCTACCTGGAATGCCTGCCTGCCATCTAGCAATAAATAAGACATAAAAATAAACACATGCATCTGACAGGAACAAGGGGAAATAAAAGGAAAAGTCATTGAAAATAACAGGAACCTGCACAATGGCCAAGCCTTTCACAAAGCCTGGTTAGATTAGAGCGATTTTAAGAGACAAATGCAAATTGATAAGGGAACGCCAAGATGAGAAAAGGGGAAGACGACAGTAGGGACAGAGATAAATAACCTGTTTTTCAAGTACATGTCCAATAAGTCTGCAAAGGAGGGGGTGGCAGGGCTGCAGAGACTTGCCCAGTGTAATTTATTGACTAGGAAAAGTAGACATTCTGTTAAAAAATTGTTTGCCTCGGTGACTGTTAACAGCAGAGGTTGGGAGATGAATGCCGGAAGTGAGCGTAAATTCCCTTCTAGAGGAGAGAGAGTAGCACTTGGAAGAAATAAAGGTGAATCCTGACAAGAGGAGGTTGATTAAGAAGCACGTGTGCTCAGAGATTGAGAGAGTGGTCAAGCCTGGAGTGACGGATTGGTGAGTCTGCCAAAGCTCATCCTAAGTTGGGTGTCTGAGCATCCCCAGACTTTCGGTCAGGGGACAGGGGGTGGGGAGAGGAGGGTTGGAGCCCAGGTCTTATGCACACAGTGAGCTGCTTTCCTTTGGATTTACGGGAGGTAGGAAGCGAGTGTTTGTTGATAACACATTGCTGGGCACTGCGGTAGGTGCTTTACATATATTGTCTCATTGATTTCTCATCATACCCTGCAAGGTAGGTGTTATTATAAGAAAACTGAGGGTCAGAGAGGTTAAATAACCTGTCCAAGTTCTCATGGTAAGTAGCAGACCCAGGATTTAAACTCCGGTCTATCTGATGATAAAATCTGTAGGCTCTTTTCACTTCATTCCAATGAAATAGTCATATCCTTTTACCTTTTCGTAATGGATATGTCAAGCCTAGTAGCTCAAATAATGGTAGCTAGTAAAAATAGAACTAGGAATAGCAAGAGTAAGGGGGTGGGGTATACATAAATGGATCATAAGACCTGTCTGAAAGGGCTGTTGTGAGAAACGAGATAAACTATGTCAAATATCATCATAGGGCCAGCGGCATAGTGGGAATTCACAAACTGGGAGGTCTTTCTTTGGTACTAGACACCTTGTATCATACTTCTCTGTATGTTTTTTATATGTTTGAACACCTCTAATAGGCTATAAGCTACCTGAAGGTAGAGATTTGCCTAATTAATCTCTGTATTTCTCACAGGACTTTGCACAAAAAGGACCCAATCAGGGTTTACTGAATGTGGGCAAGTACATATGAAAGTAGATCAGGACTGCGTAATATAAAAATGCCATATTTCTCTTTACAATTACTCTTGTTATTTTCACTATTCCTAATAGCTCATCTACCAGGCTATAAATATACACATACACGCATGTGTGAGTAGGTGTGTCTTGTTGTATGCCAGGTGCTTTATATAGATATATACCTAGTGTATTGAGGAACCCAAACTCGGTGACATACAAACCTGATTTTTTTTCTCTATTCACTGCTTGCAGCATGCTCATAAAATCTCCTTTTCTCATTCTCTATGTTGGGCAGAATCCACAAACTTCCAATCATTTTCTGGTATTAAATGTTCATCCAATGTACAACTCCAGTCTCACACTGGACTTCATATCTGCCCCTCCCCTGTGCTGGCTAGAATTGTGGCTTAGGGGTCATGGTAGGAAAAAGACGCTTGGGGTTGGTTCTGAAATACTTCTCCCTTCCTTTACAGTGCTTATCTCCTCTGGTGCTGGGAGCTGGTTGGGCGAACATGACTTTCTTACTGGCTCATGATAATTGTCCTTCTCTACTGGTTGCTTCTTGCTGATTTCATGGGGACTCACTATCCCTCCTCACCTTCTGTAAGGCACATATCTAAATGCTGGATATATGTGGGGTTCTTGAGAGGCCCCAATGCAGTAGACACATAGCACTCTTTGACCTTTGTCACTGCACACCCTAACCAGGCCACATCAAAGGCTCTTGCTTTGGGGACCCCTTGCCTACCAGCAATCAAGTCAGCTCCAGCCTAGCCAATGTCCATGACCTTCAACCCACAGGACATCACTCATCCTTGGCATATCCTTGGCCTTGAGGGCAGCCAGGTGGTGGCCCAGGCAGGTGAAGGACAAGCCTCTGCCCCAAGCTCTCTGCCCTCCCAAGGCCTCCAGTGACTCTTCTTCAGCATCTCCTCTGGGAGTTTGTTTTGCTTTGTTATAAATGAAGGAGGGGAGAAGGTGGTAATGGTTTGGGGGAGGGGGGACAGCACAGTCAGTTTTGCTGCTTTGTAATAAGTCCTAAGGGAGGTGACTGGCCTCATTTGTTGGTGGTGGCTTTTAGATAGGGATTCTTTTGTCTCAGCACTGGGTGCTAGCTGCCAATTCTGAGGCAAAATGAAGAGTCCCAACCCACACGTGATTACACGTACTTTTAGCATACACGTGTGTACCTATGAGGTAACATTCATCATCCTCCTTTCAGTTAGGAAAATCAGGCTCAGAGAGGATAAAGCAAGTCGTCCCAAATTACACACAGTCAGTGGCAGAATTGACATTCAAACTATGTCTGCCTGACGCCAAAGTCCACCCACAGTAGCAAAGAGATGCTCTCCTAAGGGAAGAAAATAGGAAAGGGAAATAGGATGGAGAGACATGGGTGGGGAGACACAGGGAACTGTGGAAAGAGCCAGAGAGACGAGCTCTCCGGGGGCTGCTCCCATCTGGCAAAGGGTCCACTAGACCAAGGGGTCCAATAACAATGAGACAATGGGACTCCCCCCCAGCCATAGCCTTTAGAGGTGGGCCTTTAAAAGGGCCCTATATCCTCTGGTGCCATTGTCTGCAAGACTCTCACCAGTGGGGAAAGCTTTTCCCCTCCCAGGTTAATGGGCCTCAAGCCTCAAAGAGCCGAGGCAGAGCCCCTGGGTGGCCGTCATTGGCTGAATGGAGAAGGCCCAAGTGACTAGCCCTGGGGACTGATGTGTTTTAAGGACAAATGGCCCACAGCAATAGAGCCTATTCCAGTGGCTGAGTACAGACCCCTTCGCCCTGATATCAGTTGGGATGGTGAGTCTCCAGCAGGCAACCTCCTGGGAATTTGTTAGAAATGCAGTCTCCTCCCACTCCCAGACCTCAGACAGAATCAGAAACTCCCAGGGCGAGGCCCAGCAATCTGTTTCAACAAGCTCTACAGGAGATTCTTTTTTGTTAGTTTTAAGTCAGGTTTACTGCAGTATAACTTACATACAGAAAGCAATTTGCCTTATTAGATGTAAAGTTTGAAGAGTTATAATAAATAGGTACAGTCATGTAACTAGCACCAAAATCAACATACAGAATATTCCTCTCTCCCCAGAAAGTTCCCTCATACTCCTTTTTTTTGTTGTTGTTATTGTTGTTTTTTTAATTTATTTATTTATTTATGGCTGTGTTGGGTCTCCATTTCTGTGCGAGGGCTTTCTCTAGTTGTGGCAAGCGGGGGCCACTCTTCATCGCGGTGCGTGGGCCTGTCACTATTGCGGCCTCTCTTGTTGCGGAGCACAGGCTCCAGACGCGCAGGCTCAGTAGTTGTGGCTCACGGGCCTAGTTGCTCCGCGGCATGTGGGATCTTCCCAGACCAGGGCTCGAACCCGTGTCCCCTGCATTAGCAGGCAGATTCTCAACCACTGCGCCACCAGGGAAGCCCCCTCATACTCCTTTGTAGTCAGTACCCCCTCTCACCTCCAGTCCCTGGCAACCACTGATCCGATTTCTGTCCCTCTCGTTTGCCTTTTGTAGAGTGTGCTGTAAATGACTCATACAGTAGGTAGCTTTTCATGTCTGGCTTTTTTGACTTAGCACGATGCTTTTAAAATTATCTATGTTGTTGCATGTTGCAGTAGTTCACTCCTTTTTATTAGGAGCTTGCTCCTTTTTGTTGCTGACTGGTGTTCCCTTGTATGAATGTAACTGAAATTTTTTACTCATGCCCGAAATGATGGACACTGGTGTTGTTTCCAGTTTGGGACTTCTATGAATAAAGCTACTGGAAATATTCACGTACAAGTCTATGTGTGAACGTATGTTTTCGTTTCCTTTGGGTAAATACCTAGGAGTGGGACGGCTGCATCATCAGGTAAGTATATATTTACCTTTATAAAAAACCGGTAAACTGTTTTACAAAGTGACTGTAACATTTGCTTCCCACCAGTAATATACATTCACGGGACTTCCCTGGCGGTCCAGTGGTTAAGATTCTGCACTCCCAATGCAGGGGGCATGGGTTTGATCCCTGGTTGGCAAAGTAAGAGCCTGCATGTTACATGGCACAGCCTAAAAAAAATACATATATATATATATATATATATATATATATATATATATATACACACACATATATGTATATATATACATATACATACACTATATTCTCTCCATCACTTGGTATTATTATCAGGTTTTTTTTGTTGTTAACAAAGCCATTCTAATAGGTGTCTAGTGGCATCTAATTACAGTTTAATTTTTATTTCCCTAATGACAAATGATGCGGAGAATCTTTTCATAGGCTTATTTGCCATTCACATCGCTTCTTTGATGAAGTGTCTATTTAAATCTCTTCCCATTTTTAAAATAGTGTTGTCTTCTTCTTATTGAGTTGTAAGAAGTCTTTACATATTCTGGATACAAGTCCTTTAACAGATATGTGTTTTGCAAATATTTTCTCCCACTCTGTGGTTTGTCTTTTATAATCTTAAGAGGTTTTTTGAATAGCTGAAGTTTTCATTTTGATGAAGTTCCATAAACCGATTTTTCTTTTATGGTTTATGCTTTTTTTGTCCTACATAAGCATTTTTTTTTCCCCTAACACACGATACAAAGATTTTCTCCTCTGTTTTCTCCTAGAAGTTTTACAAGTCTAGAGTTTTAGTTTAGGCCTGTGATTCATTTTGAACTAATTTTTGTATATGGTGTGAGGGTTTTTGTTTTTGTTTGCATATGCGCATCTAATTGTTCCAGTACCATTTGCTGAATAGAATATCCCTTCTGCATTAAATTATCATTGCACCTTGTCAAAAAGTCAATTGACTACGTATGTGCAGGCCTATTGTTGGACTCTCTATTCTGTACCATTGATGTATTTGTCTATCCTTGTAGCAGTACCACCCTGGCTTGATTAATGTAGTTTTTCAGTAAGTCTTAAAATCAGATAGTCTAAGTCCTACAATTTTGTTCCTTTTTTTTTTCTTAAAACTATTTTAGCCATTTTAGGTCTTTATGTTTACATATAATTTTTATAATTAGCTGTCAGTTTCTTTTTAAAAGTGCCTTATAGACTTTTGATTGAAATTGCATTGAATCTATGGATCAATTTGGGGATAATTGTTATGCTAATAATACTGAGTTTTCCAACTCACTAACATAGTTTATCTTTCCATTTGTTTAGGTCTTTTCTAAATTATTTCATTAGTTCTTTTTATGGTAGCTGCATACAATTTGCTGCTAAAATTTTACAGTATTTTATTAGATTTATCCGTTAGTATTTCATGGGTTTTTTAAAATGCTATTGTGAAGGATTAGGTATTGAAAAACTTAGTAATGGTATTTTATCCATCACGCTTTCCCCAGAGTCAAGTCATGCCCTGTAGTGGTTAAGGTGGGGGCTTTGCTGTCAGACAAAGCTATGTCTAAACCCAGAATCACCAGTTTGAAGAAGCATCACTATATGGTGTTGAAGAGCCCAGATTCTAGAGGTAGACTGTCTGGGTTTGAAGCCTCATTCTACCTCTTACTAGCTTTATAACCCTACATTCTCCAGGGTTCAGTTTTATCATCTGTAAAATGGGCATAAAAATAATACCTGCTTCATAGGGTTGTTAAAAGGATTAAACGGTGTCAAACAATGTCAAGCACATAGTCATAACTCAAAATATGTTAACTTTTATTATATCTTAGTGGGTGATTTTGGGCAAGCTAATTTCAATAAGTCCCCACCTCCACATTTATAAGTTAGGGATAATAGTAGTATTAATAGGATTGTGTTGAGGATTAAATTAAAACATTGAAAGCACGGAGCACAGTGCCTGGCACATAAGCCCTTTTAAATAGCTATTATTAATAGTAGCTATTAGTTTTATTAATACTAGCTATTAATAGTGTCTATATTAGTACAGGTGTCTGACATATATTGACATTAAACAAATGAATATTTAAAAAATAAAATACTTTCTGAACAGTGAATACTAGCCTTGCAGAAAAGCTTGTAGGGGAAATTCAAAAGTTGTAGATGTGGCTGCTAGAACATTTAGATGGTGCACAGACTGACACTGAAAACTGGTCATTTCCAACCATTCATGCTAAATGGTTTTCTTTGGTTGTCTGGAGAACCACCCTTCCCCCTACATTGTTTCTAAACTCATTGCAGATGGTGGTGGTCAAGCTGCAAACTAAAATCAGTCTATTTATTGTAATGACTTCTAGTTACATACACCCAATTACCACTGTCATTAGGAAAGCTGTAGCTGCCAATATTGAATATCAATGTGACATTAGGCGTTCAATGCGTGTAGCTCCAAAGCATGACCTTCTTACCCACAAAAATTAAAAAGCACCCAAGATAATACCTTTTATCCTTAAGTCTTCTCCTATTCTTAAAAAAAAAAAAAAAAAAAAACTTTGCCAACTTACTAATATTGGACAAGAGACAGCTAGGTGGTCCTAGAAGATCTAAGTACTGATTGAGCATTTGGGTTATTGCACACTGTTGGCATAGATGGTAACATAACCTCTAGGGAAATTAGCCAGTTGAGTCTGTAAGCATGTGTGTCTGCACAGATCTAGGCAACCAGGATAATATGGGAAATCATAAGTCAGTGATATATAACAGGGAAGAGTGGGTCAAGATTTAAGGCACAGGTTTGAATGTCTAGCTCTGCAATGAGATTTATAAAGCTGTGTGTCTTTGGCCAAGTCATCTGCCTTCTCTTTTCATGTTTTCATCTGTAAAATATGAGGCCAGTGTAATGAGGTTGATTAGAACTTAATGATTCAGATTTTATTCTCTGGTTTTAAGATACATTCTCTACTTTCAAGCTTCTTGCATTCTAATTGGAAGAAAAGGAGTCTACCTGAAAAGGTAAATAGTTAACCTAAATACTATTTGACTAAGAGTGAGACTAATAACCTCCAAGGTATTAAAAGTCTACATTATAGGAGATATGAATTAAATTAACATTGAAGAATGTTTTCTTATCTGTAAAGTATGTTTAATTATAATTGCTTTGCAACGTGTAGAATTAGTGAGTTAATGTTTTTCAAACTCTTAGAATATTGAAAGTATCTTAAAAGTTAGTTGCTTTCCTCTCTGGACCTACTGTCTATTTAAACCTCTCAGAATTTGTATTTTGACATAATAAGGAAAACTGTGCCTTTAAGACGTTTGGATCATAAATCTGCCCTAAGAGGGTAAAGATCCAAATCTATTTTACTGTCTTCAAGGGACCAAATGATCCATTATTTTTAATATAAAAAATTTGTCCAATTTAATCAGCACCAAATCATCTACTGTACTTTTTCTTTCTTAGTTGTTTTAACCAGATCAAAGACCCACCTTGTTAACTGTCCCATATTGGGATCTGGGAAAAAGCTTTGGAATCATATTGGCCGGTGTTTAAATCTCATCTCTGCTATTTACACAACTGTATGATTTAGGCAAACTGATTATTTTCTGGGAGGCTCAGTTTCTCCCTCTGTAAAATGGGAATGTCCTCATTTCATAGGGTTTTGTGTTTTTTTGTTTTTATTATGGTTTTTCTTTAGGTTTAAAAGAGATCAAGTGAGTGTGAAGCCCTTAGCAGAACAACAGGTATAAAATAAGTGTCTTCAAATACTACCTATTGTTAGGTTTGCTTCACACCCCAGTGAAGTGGAGGTGGGGTTTCTGAGAGTTCTCTCATCATATCCCGTGCCATTGGCTATAATACTGGATTCTTCAAATAGCTTAAATGGAAGTAGTCTAAATGAGGCACCTTGTTTTAATTCTGACCATAGAGAATGGTTATACCTGTGTGACAGAAAATTAGTCAGCCATAACTGTATCCACTTAGTATCATACTGAGTGAAGTAAGTCAGAAAGAGAAAGACACTTATATGTGGAATCTAAAATATGGCACAAATGAACCTATCTACAAAACAGAAACAGACTCACAGGCATAGAGAGCAGACTTGTGGTTGCCAAGGGGGAGGGGGTGGGGGAGGGAAGGACTGGGAGTTTCGGATTAGCAGATGCAAACTGTTATATATAGGATGGATAAGCAACAAGGTCTTACTGTATAGCACAGGGAACTATATTTAACATCCTGGGATAAACCATAATGGAAAAGAATATAAAAAAAGCCTGTCTCTATGTGTATCACTGGGTCACTTTGCTGTACAGCAGAGATTGCACAACATTGTAAATCAACTATGCTTCAATTAAAAAAAAAATTTAAAAAATAATCTAATAGTATGGAGTTGTGTTTTAAGTCAAATTAAAAAAGATAATTAGGCAGCAGAAATGTATGTATATATGTATGTATAATGTATGTATATAGCAGAAATGTATGTACAGTGAAACAAAATTTATAAAATATGCATATAACAAAGGATGGAAAAGAGACAATGCAGAAGGTTGAAAGTGGGTGGTAGTGGCGATATGGTAATATTTTTCCTTTTTCTGTTTTTCAAAATATGGGGAAATTTTAATACCTTTCAAAATATGGGTATTTTTTTCCTTTTTTGTACTTTCCAGTTTTCAAAATTTTCAGTTTTTTTAAACAATGAGCATATATTAAACATATTACAAGATAGAAAAAAAATCTATTTGATTGCATAGTAAAGAAGAAACCTGTATATATCAATCATTAAAGAAGTTTTGGGCATAGGAAGATTTCCTAAGACAGTACCTGTCTCTGACAGGACTATGCTACTTAATAATTAGCTTTAGTTTGATGAATATTTATTAAATTCTCTCATAATCTATTTCAGTTATTTTTCTTGCTTTTCCACTTTGTCTTCTCCTTGGTTTAACTATATATTTAATTTAAATGTCTGTGCTGTTTACAGTTAAGAACAGCATATGAGATTAACGTGTTAAAAAATGTATGAGGAGGGCTTCCCTGGTGGCGCAGTGGTTGGGAGTCTGCCTGCTAATGCAGGGGACACGGGTTCGAGCCCTGGTCTGGGAGGATCCCACATGCCGCGGAGCAGCTGGGCCCGTGAGCCACGACTACTGAGCCTGCGCGTCTGGAGCCTGTGCTCCGCAACAAGAGAGGCCACGATGGTGAGAGGGCCGCGCACCGCGATAAAGAGTGGCCCCCGCTTGCCGCAACTAGAGAACGCCCTCGCACAGAAACGAAGACCCAACACAGCCTAAATAAATAAATAAATAAATAATAATTAAAGGTGCTAATAATTAAAAAAAAAAAAAAGAGAGACTTTAAAAATGTATGAGGGGGCTTCCCTGGTGGCGCAGTGGTTGAGAATCTGCCTGCCAATGCAGGGGACCCGGGTTCGAGCCCTGGTTTGGGAAGATCCCACATGCCGCGGAGCAGCTGGGCCTGTGAGCCACAACCACTGAGCCTGTGCGTCTGGAGCCTGTGCTCCACAACAAGAGAGGCTGCGATAGTGAGAGGCCCGCGCACCGCGATGAAGTGTGGCCCCCGCTTGCCGCAACTAGAGGAAGCCCTCACACAGAAACTATGACCCAACACAGCCAAAATAAATAAATAAATTAATTAATTAATTTAAAAAAAAAATGTATGAGGAATATAACTGGCCTATGATTTACACAATGTGTGTATGTATATATATATATATATATATACATACACACATATATATGTATGTATATACATATATATACATATGTGTGTATGTATGTATATTTATATATATTTTTTGAAAGATGGAAACTCCAGATGTTCAGAGTCCCTATGATTCCAGTTTTGGTTCTTATAATAGGGTACTTGGTTTAGAGCCATGGTCTCCCACCATGACCTCCAGAGGATTATCTAGCTCTGCCCATTCCTCAAGCTAAAATCCATTTAGTTACGACTTTTTTCTTTTATAGCTCAAAACATCATTCTTCTATTTCAGGGTTAGTCTTTAGTAAGCAGTATGGAGAGATTAGAACTGTCAAGTTAAAAAATATATATATATATATATATACACATAATATATATATAATGGTTTCGGTAGTCTCAGATCTCCTTTTTTGTGTGTGATTCTTTTTTTTTTTTTTTTGACTTTTAAAAATTAAGGTACAGTTGATTTACAACGTTATGTAAGTTTCAGGTGTACAAAATAGTGATTCACAAACTTAAAGATTATACTCCATTTATAATTATTATAAAATATTGTCTATATTCCCTGTGGTATACAATATAGCCTTGTAGCTTCTTTGTTTCATACATAGTAGTATAAACATAGATAACATACAGTGTTTGTCTTTCTCTGTCAGATTTATTTCACTTAGCATAATACCCTCCAAGTTAGAACCGTTGTCTTGAAGAATGTTCCACTTTTTGGATTTGTCTGTTTCCTCATGAAACACTTTGTCAAGAGTAGCATGTAGGTAGTGTGTACTTCCTATTGTGTCACATCAGAGGCCCATATTGTCAGGTTGTCTTACCCTTGGAAGCGCTAAGTTTGAGCTCTTGGGTAGGTTGTGACCATCAGATCTCTTCACTGTAAAGGTACATTTTCCCCTTTGTAATTTATGGGCAATCTGTGAGATGATACTTTGAGACCATGTGAATTTCCTGTTCACCCAATGCTTTCAACATCCCCTCGTGATTGTTGGCTGCATTGGTCATTATGTTGGACCCATCTCTTTGATCACTTTTTTTTTAATTGTAGTTGTTGTACAATATTATATAAATTACAGGTGTGCAATATTGTGATTCACAATTTTTAAAGGTTATACTCCATTTATAGTTCTGTAAAATATTGGCTATATTCTTTGTGTTGTACAATATATCAGCCCTCTCTTCCTGGTGGGGACATGTACATAGTCTCCATAGATAAACTAGAGAAGGAAGGTGTGATAGGGAAACTGTCTCTGGGTAGAAAGTTTTCAGACTTAACATCTATTTTTAACCCACTAAACATTTTCCTCTTCTCTGCTCAGTAATGGGGAAGCAGTCACAGTGACTTGGCCTATGTCTAGCTTCCGAACATGATTTTGAGACTCAGGCAGTCAGAGGAAATCTTGATCTATTTCTGTTCTCCAAACACATGGCATATAGTATCCACTCAATAAATATTGGTGAAATTCAATTTAAATTTTATCAATAGGCCTTTAAAATTATAACACTGTTAAGAATTTTCATAAAGGAGATGGAATTATATATATATATATTTTTTAAGAATTTCACTTTTATTTATTTATTTATTTATTTATTTATTTTGGCTGTGTTGGGTCTTCGTTTCTGTGCGAGGGCTTTCTCTAGTTGCGGCAAGCGGGGGCCACTCCATCGCGGTGCGCGGGCCTCTCACTATCGCGGCCTCTCTTGTTGAGGAGAACAGGCTCCAGGCGTGCAGGCTCAGTAGTTGTGGCGCACGGGCTTAGTTGCTCCACGGCATGTGGGATCTTCCCAGACCAGGGCTCGAACCCGTGTCCCCTGCATTGGCAGGCAGATTCTCAACCACTGCGCCACCAGGGAAGCCCCTGGAATTATATTTTGAAAAACCAGAAATTGTATTTTATCATCACTCCTCTGCTTACAAAAACAAACAATAAAACCTCTGTGAAGATTTTCCATGACACTTAACATAACCCTTAGCTTTGGCCCATAAGGCCCATGTGAATTGGTTCCCCCCTCCCTGTCTCTCCAAGTTTATCTTGTACCACGAATCCCCTCTTCCATTTTGCTTCTGTCACATTGACCTTTCCGTTTCTATAATAAATGTGCTCATTCTCACCTCGAGCTTTCACAGTTGCTGATCTCTCTACATGCAGTGCTTTTTCACTCTCTTTACAGCCTTGGTTCCTTCTTGTTCAGGTCTTAACTTGATTGTTAGTTCCTCAGAGAGGACTTTCGTGATGGCCGTATATAAAGTTTTTCTCCTCAGTCACTCTCTGATCACATCACTCTTTTGTTTCCTTCATAGAATTTTCCAGTATCTGAAATATCATTTTTATTTATTTGTCCCCATATTTATCCTCATCAGAAGGTAAACTCAATGCCAGCAGGGTCTCTTCTGGTCTTTACTTCTGATTCACCATTCCCTGGAGAATATTTGTGGAAGGAAAGAAGAAGGAAGGAAGGGAGGAAGGAAGGGAAGGGGGAAGAAAGGAAAGGAAGGAGGGAAGAAAGGAAGAAAATGGGGAAGAAAGGAAGGGAGGGAGGGAGGAAGGAAGAAAGGAAGTAAAGGAGGGAGGGAGGATGATCTTTTCATTAAAAGATAATAAACCATTTAAAGGTAAAAGAACAAGGTACTGTGAAGTTTGCAATATATGTGTAAGTAAAACATATGACAACAATATTACAACAGATGCAAGGGGGAAATGGAAGTATACTGTTGTAATATTCTTATATGTGAAATAGTATAATATCATCTGAAGTTAGACTGTGATGAGTTAAAGACATATATTGTAAACCCTAGAGCATCCACCAAAATAAATAAGTAACCAAATATGTAACCAAATAAACAATGAAAGTTATAACTAATAAGGTAATAGCAGAGATAAAATGGAATAAGAAAAATATTCAACCAAGAGGGAGAAAAGGAGAAAAAAAAATAGAACAAAGAACATATGAAAACCAACAGCAATGACAGTAGACTTAAATCCAACCATGTTGGTAACTACATTGAATGTAACTAGTATAAACATGCACATGAAGAGGCAGAGAATGTCACACTGGATTAAAAATAAGAACTAGCTACATGCTGTCTATAAGAAACCCATTTTCAATATAAAAACACAGATAGGTTAAAATTAAAAGTTGGACTACATAGATCATAACAAAAGTAGAGAAGCTATATTTATATTAGACAAAGTAGGCTCTAGGACAAGACATAGTACCACTTGTGGATAAACACTTCATAATATAAAAGGGTCAAGAATATATAACAATCCTAAATGTTTAGCGATCTAATAACAGAGCTTCAAAATATGTGAAGCAAAAACTGAATAAAAACTGAGAGGAATAATTAACAAGACTGCAGTTAAATTTGGAAATTATAGTGCTCCTCTCTCAGTAATTGATAAGATAAATATACACACCAAAAAAATCAGTAAGAATATAGAAGTCTTGATCAACGCTAGCAACCAATTTGAAATAATTGACATTTTCTAAAACTCCACACTGCACAACAGCAGAATACACATTTTTTTCAGGTGCACCAAGATAAACAATATTCTGAGCCATAAAATCAGTTTCTAATTAGATCTCTTCTAATCATAACAGAATTAGATTAGAAACCAATTTTTTAAATGTCAAATATTCCAAATAACGCATGGGTCAAGAAGAAATAACAAATGACATTAAAAAATATCTTGAGTTTATTTTTGTATATGGTGTTAGAGAATGTTCTAATTTCATTCTTTCACATGTAGCTGTCCAGTTTTCTGAGCACCACTTCTTGAAGAGATCATGTTTTCTCTATTGTATATTCTTGCTTCCTTTGTCATAGATTAATTGACCATAAGTATGTGAGTTTATTTCTGGGCTCTCTATTATTTCCCATTGATCTGTGTGTCTGTTTTTGTGCCAGTACCATACTCTTTTGATTACTGTAGCTTTTTAACAAAAAGAATATATTGTACAGCACAGGGAAATATAGCCATAATTTTGTAATAACTTTAAATGGAGTATAATCTATAAAAATATTGAATTGCTATGCTGTACACCTGAAAATAATATAATATTATAAATTAACTATACTTAAAATAAAACTTTAATAAACATCTAACTAAACTAATCAAGAAAAGAGTGAGAAAGACACAAATTCCAATGTTAATCAGGAAAGAGGAGACATCACTGTAGATGCTACAGATATTAAAGGGTTAATAAGGCAATATTATGAATAGCTTTGTGCCAATAAACTCAGAAACTTAGTTGCATGGGCGAATTCCTTGCAATACAAAAATTAACAAAATTTATAGATGAAGAAATGGAAACGAGTAGTCCAATATAGATTACAGAAATTGAATTTATAATAAACTTTACTCCAGACGCAGATAACCTCACTAGCAAATTCTATCTAACATTTAAGGAAGATTATAACACTTCCACGCAAAATCTTTTGGAATTTAGAGGAGACCAGCCTTATACTGATACCAAACAGTAAGTAAAAATAATTATACGTTATGGCCAAGTGTTATCTCCGGAACACAAGGTTGGTTTACCATTTGAAAGTTAATCAGTGAAATTCATGATATAAACAGAATTAGAATAAAGAAGAAAACCATGTAATCATCTCTATAGTTAGAAAAGAAGCATTTAGTAAAAGTCAACACTTTCATAATAAAACCTCTCAGCAAACTAGGAAGAGAAGGGAACATACTCAAGCTGATAAAGGGCATCATTGAAAAGCCACAGCTAATATCTTACTTAACGGTGAAAGGTTGGACACTTTCCGTAAGATCAGGATGACTTTCATCACTTCCATTCAACATTGTATTGGAAGTGCTAGTTAGTTTAAAAGTACTAGTTAGTAAGAAAAATAAATAAATAAAAGACAAGAGACTGGAAAGAAAGAAGTAAAACAGTCCATGTCCACAGATGTAGAAAATCTTAAGCAATCTGCAAAAAAGCCACTAGAACTAAGACGTGAATTTAGCAAGCTTTCAGGATAAAAATTGAATATACAAAACTAATTGTATTTCCATATACTGGCAGTAAACAAGGAAATAATTTCTTTAATACCATAGAAATAAGTTTAACTACAAAATTGTCAGGCCTATGCAGTGAAAACTACAAAACATTGCTGAGAGAACATTTAAAATACTCAAACAAATGAAGAGATTTACCATGTTGCTGGGTTAGAAAATCAATATTTTTATTATGTCCATTCTTCCCAAAATGACTCATTGATTAAGTACAATCCCAATTAAAATCACAACAGGCCCTTTCCCCTCAAAATTGATAAGACTATTCTAAAATTGCTATGAAATTGAGAAAGACTTAAAATAGCCAAAACAGCTTTGGAAGAGATGAACAAAGTAGGAAGACTTACAATACTTTATTTCAAGACTGTGTGTTCAGTAATCAACACAGAATAGAATTGATGTGAGCATATCATTCAATGAAACAGAACAGAGATTCCAGAAATAGACCCACACATATATGTTCAATCTATTTTCAGCAGAATTGTTGAAACAGTTCAATCAAGGTAAAGGCTGTCATTTTACCAAATAGTGGCAGAGTAACTGAATATTCATATGGAGACAAAAATACTTGATCCTCACCTCACACTGTACATTAAAATCAGTTGAAATGGATAATAGACCCAAACAGAAAGGCTGAAACTATAAAACTTCTGGAGGAAAACTTCTAGAAGAAAAAATATTCATCACCTTGAAGTAAATATTTTTAGGACACACAAAGCATGAGATATAAAAGGAAAAACAGATAAATTTTACTCCACCAAAATTAATATCTTTTGCTCTTGAAAGACAGTTTTAAGAAAATGAAAACCAAACCATAGATTGGGAGAAAATATTCATAAAATATATTCCAAACAAACGACTGGTATCCAGAATGTGTGTATGTGTGTAGGGTGTGAAGCAAACCTAACAATAGGTATTATCTGGGGACACCTATTGTATGCCTGGCATTCTGTATGTATGTATATATGTGCATGTGTATGTGTGTATACAACTCAATAACAAGAAGATAAACAATTCAACTGAAAAATGGACAAAAGATTTGAATATTTGCTTCACAAAAGAAGACATACAATTGGCCAATCAGTACATGAAAAGATGCTGTATTAGTTTCCTAGGGCTTTTCTACGTATCATAAAGTGGGTGACTTAAAACAATAGAAATTTATTCTCTCTCAAGTCTGTAAGCCAGAAGTCTAAAACCAAGGTCTCAGTAGGGCCATGCTCCTTCTGAAGGCTTTAGGGAAGGGTCTTTTCCATGACTCTCTCCTAGCTTCTGGTAGCTGCTGGTAAATCCTTTCCTTGGCATTCCTAGGTCTGTAGATACATCATTCCAATATCTGCCTCTGTCTTCACATAGCATTCTTCTCTATGTTTGTGCATGTATGTATCTATGTGACCTTCTTCCAAGGATACCAGCCACCGGATTTAGGGCCCACAATCATCCAGTTTGACTTCGTCTTATCTTGATTACATCTGCGAAGACCCTGCTACCAAATAAGGTCACATTCACAAATACTGGAGGTCAGGACGTCAATATATCTTTCTGGGGGATCCAATTCAAGCTGCAACAGATTCCCAACGTCATCAGGGAATTGCAAATTAAAACTACAATGAGAATGTCTACTACAATGGCTAAAATTTTTCAAAAACATCTGACAATACTAAGTGTTAACAACAATGTGGAACAAATAGAATTCTCATACAAAGCTGGTGGTTGGTAAAATGGTATAGCCACTTTGGAAAACAGCCAATTTCTTATCAAGTTAAACATGTTATCACCCTAGGCCTAGCAGTTCCACTGTTATTTACCTAAAATAAATGAAAACATATTTTTGTACTAAGTCCTACACATGAATGTTCACAGCAGCTTTATTTACAGCAATAGCCCAAACCTGGAATCAACCCAAATGTCCATTAACAAGTGAATGGATAAACAAATTGTGATAAATCCATACAATGGAATAGCAGCAATAAAAAGGAATAAAGTACAGATACATACAATGACTTGGATGCATCTCAAAATTAGTATGGTGGGTGCAAGACATCAGAGGCCAAACATTACGTACAGTATGATTACATTTATATGAATTTCTAGAATAGAGAAAACTAATCTATAATGACAGAAATCAGATCAGTGGTTTCCTTGAGTGGGAGTTGGGAGAAAGGAAATTCACTGAAAAACATCATAAAGGACTTTTCAGGAGTGATAGAAATGTCCTGTATCTTGATGATGGTGGTGGTTGCACAAGTGTATACATTTGTAAAACTTAATAATGAATATAGTTAAATAGGTTCATTTTACGTCACATAAATTATGCATCAATAAAGCTAATTTTTAAAATATAGGCATCTGTTATTGGAGTGAGACTTCTATGGGATAACTACTCTCCCTGATTCACATTTAAGCCAGACAGTTATAACTAAATAGAACAACACTCACTACCAATCTGTACCCACCCTACCATACAGTCAACCAGAGCTCTTTCCTGTTAGGAAGTTTTAGGACCTATGACATAGTGTTAATATTTGTATTTATGTTTATTCAGTGGTGGCTAATTATTCTGTTTCACAGATGTGGACAGTTACATCATTTTCTGAATTTTGCTGGTCTTGTAGCTTTTATAAATTACAAGCTCTTAATATAAACTTGATTGTGGGATCATGGAAAGAGCTTCAAGCCTAATCAGCCTGTGGTTGAAATTCCGGCTTTGCCACTTAACAGTTGTGCCACATTCATTCCTTTATTCCTCCATAAAATATATCTAAGGTGATTGTGATGTGCCAGGTATTTCCCCAGGCATAGGGAAATACTCTTGACCTCGTAGAGCTTACAGTCCCAAGCGTCACCTCACTTACCGTCTCCAAGTTTCTGGATTTTGCCATTTTGAAGATGGGGTTGTAATACCATCTTCACAGGGTGGTTGTAAGGATTAAGTAAGATCACCACCTCATTTACTTAGAATGTGTTAGACAATAAGGGTTCCCCCTCCTGCTATACCCATCTTTGTGTGTTCCCAACTCCCTTATCTGCCCTCTCCTTCTCTTCTATCCTATCATAACCTACTCTTTTCCTATCCTTTTCCTCTCCACTCCCATCATGAATTTGATGTCTCCTGTAATAATAGGAGACATTACTGTAGTAATATACTACAAATGCCACCGCTTGTTTCTTTTCTCAGCTAAAAAAGTTATTTGCACTTCTGAATGCATCCATTCATCTCTCTTCCTATTTCAACTCTTTTATTGTTAAACTTAGGTTGGATGGTATTTAAAAAACAGTTCTGGACTTGATTTTTATGCTATCCAAAATTAAACGGACTATATTCTTCAACAATAACTCTTTCTATTCGTATGGCATTTTACCTTTACAAAGCCTTTTTTGTATCTATTGGCTCATTTAATGATCTCAACAATCTTATGCAGTCAATGAGGGGATTGACTGTACAGATTCATATACTGAGGCTCATCTGGTTAAAAAGGTGTTTAGATCAGAGCTGGAATGTGCACCTGCTTGTGTTTTCCATTTGTTTATGTATTTCACCGAATTGATTGACTCCTGGTTGTATACTGGGCATCATGTGATGCTGCCCTTAAGAAGCTCATTGTCTGTAGGGGCAGGATTGCAGCTGGAGAGCAGTCACTATGATAAATGTTGAAGATACAGCGAAAGGCCATGGACCAGTGAACAGGATGGAGGAGCAAAGGATCAGCCTTGCTGGGACACAGGGGAAAGGGTACTATGATATACCACGTAGGCAGAGGATAGAGGCTAGTTATGGTTTTTCCATGAGAATGAAGAAGGGAAAGGCCTTCCTAAAACACCCCAAAACTACTCACTGAATGGGATTTTTTTTTTTTTTTTTTTGATAAATGGAGAAAACAAGGGCTTGTTTCCTGCAGCCATTTCTTGGGCCACTCTCCATGAGACGCAGGTCCCTGCTCAGGCTGGATGGAGCCTGTGCAGAAAGGCAGTGGGAGATGGGATTTGTGTCCATCAGCATACACTTCTTGAAACTGGCCACCAGTGAACAATCAAATCTCCATGGAATATTCTTAAGCTTCCTTACATGTTTGATTAGTTTTTCCCGGTAGGGAATGAAAGAAAGGCAGCAGCAATTGAAAAAGCTCACTCTCTTTGTGGCCCAGAACTGGCTCCTGGAGTGACATTGATCTTCAGAACAGACAGGAAGGTCAGAATCATTCCAAGTTTTAATGGACAGCCCACTACTGGAAGTACTTGGTCCTGGTGGTAGATGGGGTGGAGGAAGCAGGAGAGTCTGAGGTCTCTTTCTGACTGTTCCACAGGCCCCTTAATATTGTTTCTTCTCAACTTCCCCTCCATAAAAGAAGATGGATTCACATATAATGTTCTTTCACTTATTCATTCTCTTGCTAGCCCACAGAACCTGTACTACATAGCAGGCCCTCTGCTAGGTGTCAAGGATATAAGGATACAAGAGTAAGATACAAGGAAGCTGTAGCTCCCTGCAGGGATTCCTGATGCAATGGGGCAGCAGACAGAAAGACTGGGTGGGGGAAGGGCAACGTGAGCCCAGGTGAAGGGGCCAAGTTATCCTGGAGGAGGCAGCAGAGAACCACGAGGAGAAGCGGGAAGGGAGAAGCTGGCTGATTGTATGGCTCGAGCAATTTTGGTGTAGAGGAGAACTATCTAATGAAGATCTTTTACATTATTTTGGTGGGATATGTGACATAAGCCGTCTCTTTAGTATTGCTCGTTAATATTTGGTGAAGTAGATTCTTTGGGAAGAAGTGCTGAGCCCTGCTTCAGGGTTTATGTGGAACACAAGAGGCTGGACATAAAAAAAGGAATGGAATTTAAATAAATGCATATATACATACATATATATCATCTATATACCTAACTAATTAATAATAAATACATGTATATGGTATATATTTAGATCCCCTTAAAGCTTCTTGGGGAACAAAAAGGAGTGTTATTTGGACAATATGTTGTTAGTAATAACCTGAGTTAACACTTAAGTACTCACTATGTACCAGATTCTTTTCTAAGTACCTTAAATGTAATACATCTTCTTTAATCTTTATAGCAACTTCATGAGGTAGGTACTAACATTATCACCATTTTGCAGAGAAGGAATATGAGACACAGAGAAGTTAGGTTACTCTCCCAAGGACACACAGCAAGTAAGAGATAGAAGCTGGGATTTGAATCTAGGCAGCCTAGATCAAGCACCTCTACTCTTAACCACTATGCCTGATTATATAAGATATGGTTCATTTTTAATACTTTTGTGAGGAATTGAATCCTTCAAGGAGCCTAGAGTACAGATGGAGAAGGAAAGGAGGCTTTGATTCTCGAGCAGTCAAATGTGCGGAACAGAGGCTTCTGCTTTCCATGGTGCTTTAAATGGATTGCTTCCTGAATTTGGTTACAGATCTTGGACAAGACTTGCTAATTTGCTTCTTTCATTCAGTAACTATTTATTGAGCAGCTACTCTGTGCCAGAAATTATTTGAGGTGGTAGAGAAAGAGTAGTGAACAAAATGAGCAAAACCCAGGTATTATGGAGTTTATTTTCTATTGGGGAAGACAACAGAAGAGTGAATTGATGGTTTGTACAACCGTGATAACTGCTATGGAAATAAGGGACGTAGTGAGAACACAGAGGGAGGGGAGCTGCTATATAACACGGGGTGATCAAGGGAAGCCTTATTGACAAGATCACATTGGAATGGAGACCCTAAGGGAGTGAAGGAACGAGCAAACAGTATCCAGGAGAAGAGCACTGCAGGCAGAGGGAAGGGCAGGTGGGAAAACCTTGAGGTCCAATTGTGCTTGGCATGCATGAGGAATAGACGGGAGACCGGTGCATCTAGTGTAGGGTGAGCTGGAAGCAGAGGGGTAACATGACACATGCGAGATTTAATGGAGACTTCGGTTTTTACTCTGAGATAAGAAACCACCAGAGATGTCTGGGAAGAGGCATGAAGGAATGATGTCTTTCTGCCTTATGTTTTGAAAAGATTACTCTGGCTGCTGTGTGAAAAATAAACTCTGAGAGCACGTGGGTGGGGACAGGGAGGGAAACAAAGTAACTATAGTCCAGGCAAGGAATGATGGTGGTAGTATTGGAGGTGGTGAAAAGTGGTTAGGCTGTGTTCTGAAGGTAGGGCTAACTAAATTTGGCAGTTGTCCCCTGATAAATGATATTTAAGCCATAAAACTGGTTGAGATCACCTAAGGAGTGAGTCTTTTTTTTTTTTTTTTAATAAATTTATTTATTTTTGGCTGCATTGGGTCTCTGTTGTTGGTCTTTGTTGTTGGGTCTTCGTTGCTGTGTGTGGGCTTTCTCTAGTTGTGACGAGCAGGGCTACTCTTCGTTGCGGTGCACAGGCTTCTCATGGCGGTGGCTTCTCTTGTTGCAGAGCACAGGCTCTAGGCGCGCGGGCTTCAGAAGTTGTGGCACGCAAGCTAGGAGTGAGTCTTGGTAGAGAAGGAAAAGTGTTCAAGGATGGAGACCTGGAAAACTCTGATGTTTAGAGGTTGAGGAGGTGGGAGGGACCAGCAAAATGGGACTAAGAAAGGGTACCCAGGGAGGAGAGAAAAACCAAGGGGGAATGGCCTCCCGAAAGTCAAGTGAAGAAGGTCCTTCATGTAGGAGGTTGACCAGCTGTGCGGCGTGATGCTGACAAGTCAGTAGGGACTGAGAACTGACCATTGGGTTAAGTAACAAGGAGGTCACTGGTGACCTTGACACAAGCTGCTTTGGTATGGTGGAGGTGGTGGGGTGAAGCCTGATTAGAACAGATTTACGAGAAAATTGTTACCTCTGGATATGCTTTCACGTGAGGCTGTCGTCTGAGTGGAAATGGAATCCGCTTTCACACTCCTCAGAGGCCTGAGACTTGTTCTTAGAAAACCAACGCTCAAAGGCCCAGGGCTTTAGAAGCAGCAGATAAGAGAGTGAAACCTTTGAACTTGGGAATAGTATTAAAGCTGTCATCTAGGGCTTGATGACAGATCTTGCTCCAGGAAATAAAATGGACCAGTTGTTGGGTTTATTCTGGGTCTCTGCCTAGAACGACAGCTAAAGAATCTCCTTTAGATATTTACCCAGGGAATATGTCCCCCCAGCCTTCCTTGACAACAAAATGCAGTGCCCTTAAAAGTCTGGACTCTGGAGAAAAATTATTCTTTCTCTCTCTGATGAAATTTTCTTTATAGTTCATAGTCTTCTTCATTTGTTGGTAGAGCATCCTCTAAATGCCAGATGTGGTTGGTGTGAATATTGGGCTAGGATAGCAGAGAAATGAATTCTAATCCCTGTTCTGTTACTAATTTGTTGGGCAAAATAATTGTAACATTATATCCCTGTGTACCTCAGTATTTTCATCTAGTTTGGCAGGATAACTTTTGAATTCCCTTCTATGTCATATCTTCTGATCCCTTCTAAAATTCATTTATGTTTTCCAAGTTCCTAATTTATGTCAGCCATCCCTTCTTTGTATCAATACTAATCACAGTACCCCCTCGCAAGAGGAATAAGGGATATTTTCCAACCGTTCAATCATCTTTTTTTTTTAAATTAATTAATTTATTTATTTATTTTTGGCTGCCTTGGGTCTTCGTTGCTGCGCACGGGCTTTCTCTAGTTGTCGCAAGTGGGGGCTATTCTGTTTTGCAGTGCGCGGGCTTCTCATCGTGGTGGCTTCTCTTGTTGCGCAGCACGGGCTCTAGGCACACGGGCTTCAGTAGGTGTGGCACGCAGGCTCAGTAGCTGTGCCTTGCGGGCTCTAGAGCGCAGGCTCAGTAGTTGTGGCGCATGGGCTTAGTTGCTCCGCGGCGTGTGGGATCTTCCCGGACCAGGGCTTGAACCCGTGTCCCCTGCATTGGCAGGCGGATTCCCAACCACTGCGCCACCAGGGAAGCCCCGTTCAGTCATCTTTATGAATCTTCTATTGGTTTGGGAACCTATAAATTGTGGAGCACAGCTTTCAGTTTTGATGTATCAAAAACCCAAGACTGGGCTCAGAATGGCAGCTGATACCTAGAGTCTCTCTGGGACTGGCACCGGTTGCTTCCTTTGCGCTCTCAGTGCTCTCAGCAAAGTCCCAGGTACCCATCACTGGCTTTGTGTTCTTGGTCAAGGTAATTAGCCTCTCTGTGCTTTGGCTTCTCAACTGAAAAGGGAATATCACTCTCACATGTGTTGAGAGAACATATGTGATAGTCCTTGGATCCTCCACAAGAGTAGCTACTATTACTTACCTATCTACTTACCTGATAGATAACTGCTAATTGTAGGTACCTGGTGATATCCACTCGGTTCAGATTTTGCTGTGCAAAAATGACCAGAGAGGTTGTCTTAACTCAGGACTTTATGGGAACAACAAAGAAGTTAAATGAAAACCAAACACACTATTAGGAATGAAAGCCCTCCTAACATTGTCTGCAGCTCTGCATACTGTTTAGTGGGTTCTGAAATCGACTGCCTGCTTCCGCTCCCTTCGAACCATTTCTGTTTTGGTGTGGTCTACATCTCTCCCCCCAGATTCTGTTGGCTGCCTCCCTTTGTCTCGTGCTGCTCTTTTTCTGTGTATGCTCTGGCACTGATCGCTTCCTTTGGGTTCTTAGTATAAGAGTCAGTGAGATCGCAGCCTTTGCATAAGCAAATATTTAAAACACACTTTAAGAACCAAGTCTGCGTGGCTCAAGGGGTTTGTCTCCCTACCATGAGGTCTGCAAACTTAGTGGCTGCATTCTGAGTGCCCTCTTTCTGCATCCTGCGTTCTGTGTTCCTGTGGTACACTTCTAAAAAGAATAGGCATTTGAAATAGCTTTTGGGAGGAGAATTCAATCATTTGATCCCATTTGGGGTTCCCCACATTGAATAGAAATATGGATTATGTGATTTAGCCTGTGTAGCGTTATTCATCATTTCCTTTGCCCATTTGACAAAGAGGGAGGGAGTATGGAATGGGTGGCAGGGCCCACTTATACCATTTCTATTGTCTCTTCCACTACAATGTGAGCCACTTAAGGGAAGGGCTAGTACCTTTCACTTCCGCACGTCTGATGCCTCACTCACGGCCTGGCCCCCGTGAGGAACATGGTCAGTAGCTGTTGGAATGAATTGTTGCATTGAATCCACCATCCCTGCCTTGGGTAGTAGTGCCAGGTGTCACAGCACAGTGGGATCAGAGATAAAGGGCTTCTCTTAGGGTGGTCCGGGAACAAAGGGTCGTAGGTGGGGAGTTGCATGGCATGGACTCAGCTTTGGAAAATCCCAGAGAAAGTCATGATTTCCTTAAGATTTGCAGGCTGAGTAGAAGTTTCCCAGTCTAAGAACGGTGGATCCCAAATCCTGGCCCACAGAGTGGTGTTGGTCACCAGTGAAAGGAAAATGGGCAAAGTAGTGATTTTTTTTTTTATTTCAATAAAAGAAAATGAATGCTTTTAATCTGAATTTATGGCCTCCTTGCATTATTTTTCCATGTCCTGCTACACTGACATAACCTTTTGGAAATTTATGGTGATGGTATATGGCAAGTGTTTTTCTTCATGTTACTGTTAGGGAGGAAACATTGTTACCTTACATTGACTCCTAGTTTAGTTTAGTTTTGACATTTTTCCATCCATGTCATCTCTCTAAGGTGTACTGTTAGAGCAATGGTTTCTAATGAGACATGGACTGTTTAATAATCTGAACTAAAGTTTTAGACCCTTTCTCCAGAAACACCCATATATGTACACACACACAAACTTTTGCAGGTAATTTTGGAAGGTTCACAGGCCTCTTTAAGACCAGTCAGGGGCTTTTTAAGAGTCCACAAAATCCATGTTAGGAATTCCTGAACCAGAGGGAACAACCCTTTTCGTGAGAAAATGGCCTTTTCCTTTTCCTTTTCATTTGCTTTTTGATGAAATATTCAATGTCAGTAAAAAGTTTTCCCTCACACCCCTTTAGGACCATTAAACATCCAGGGAACCAAGGATAGAGATCAGGGATTTAATAGATATTTTAGAAAAGCAAATGGCACTCTGTCTAAGGCAGCTGATATGCAGCATTTGAACAAGCTTTCCGTGGATGCGGTGGTGCAGGAGCCACTCTTCCCTCTGGCATTTTTTCCTGAGCGTATGTTGCAACCCATCACTAATGACAGGGCTCTGTGCATCTCCCAGGCTGTCTGGGGGAGTCTCTTTGAAGGCATTTCAGCCATCTGTTAGGGTTTCCTGCTCACAAGGGTGCTTTGGTGCCATGAGGAGATGTGACATGACATTTGGAATCTGGACCCACGTGTCACAATGCCAAGGGCAGGGACAGCCCTGGGAGACTGACTTTGGCTGCTGTGTAGGGATGAGAATGTCAGTCAAATAGATCTGGCTGGGCAGTCATATTAGCAGCTGGGCCCCTGGAATTTAGAGGGGAGGGGGAATGAAAAGTCTTAGAAACCTTTGGAAGAGGACAAACCCCTTCCTGCTCATCTTCCTCTGGAAAACCCTTGGGGTAAAAGTGAAGACCACAGCTGGAGCAATGAAGTTGGCAGTGATCAGAATTTACCAGACTTCAAGCCCCATAGCCATGATTTTCTGCCATCCACATGCTGCCAATAATTTGCTTTATATTTTCTTTAAATAGGCTCACATCTTTATTTAAATACATGTATTTTTAGAAATTTATTTATTTATTATTTATTTTTGGCTGCATTGGGTCTTCGTTGCCGTGCGCAGGCTTTCTCTAGTTGTGGCAAGCGGGGGCTACTCTTCATTGAGGCATGCGGGCTTCTCATTTTGGTGGCTTCTCTTGTTGTGGAGCGCTGGCTCTAGGCGCTCGGGCTTCAGTAGTTGTGGCACGCAGGCTCTGTAGTTGTGGCTTGTGAGCTCTAGAGCGCAGGCTCAGTAGTTGTGGCACATGGGTTTAATTGCTCCGCGGCATGTGGGATCTTCCCGGACCAGGGCTCGAACACGTGTCCCGTGCATTGGCAGGCGGATTCTTAACCACTGCACCACCAGGGAAGTCCCAATACATGTATTTTTAACGAAATTTTATGTAGGTAACTAACTAGACGTCAGCATCACTTGCTATAAAGGCAATATAGTCACAAATAAATAAAATGAAAACAAAGCAATCTTTTGAAATTTTAGCTTGACATTGTGGCCTGCTAGCTCATTGTTAAAATGGGAAATCAGCAAGGGTCACGGGCTTGTTAAAGGCATGAACTCAGACTTTCTCCTTAATGTAGTTGGCAGTATTGAAAGCAAATTCAGTAGTGAATCATCATTGTAAATCAACTATACTTCAATTTAAAAAACGTGAATCATCATTAGTTTATGTGCTTAATATTAATTAATGCCGTATCCAAGAATTCACTAAGTTTCATGTGCCGCCTAAAATCACTTTGTGTGCTATTTGAGGACTGCATTTCACACTGTGGACGACACCTGGAGAATGGAAAAGACTTGTCCGAGGTAACCATGGTTCTGTATCCATCCTTATACCTATGCCGTTTATCAACTAATTTTATAGCTTCTCTTGCTGGAGGCAGATTGTACATGCCTGTACCTTGACTTTGGACTCTGCCTTTGTGACTTGCTTTGGCCAACAAGATGTTAGCAAATGTGCTGCCGGCAGAGGCTTCAAATTGGGCTTGTTTGCTTTCTTGCACTTTGCCATCAGTGTGAGGAGGACATGCCATGGTTAGCCTGTTGATCTAAGGAGGGTGGCAGACACGTTGAGCAGACCTAGTTTCTATCTGCAGAAAGGTTCAGTTTTGGACTCCAGGCTGCTGATTTCCCCTTCTGGTGCAGTATGGGGAGTGTGTGTGCATGTGAGTGTGAGAGAGAGAGAGAGAGAAACAGCAAACAGAAATTGCGAGAGAAAGAGGTAGGGGAAGAAAAGAAGAAAAAAAGAAGAGAGAAGAGGGGAGGTCAAGGAGAGGAGGAAAGGAAAGACTGCCAGGGAAGATCCATGTCCTTAAGGGCATGGGCTCTCTTTCATCTTCTGTACTCCCAAAGCTTAACAGAAGCTCCCAAATGTTGATGACAAATAAATGCTTTGTCTTTTATCCAACAACTTTCCAAATTCAAGGAGCATTTACCCAGAACTCTGTTATACACATGGGACTAGGCTAAATATACCCAGTGATGCAAAATAAGTCATTTTTTGTGCCATAGGACATCATCATGTATTTTGGTGGCAAGGCCATACTTAAATAATGTGACTAAGCACCACATTCAAAGCTGTATTGTGTTCTGTGCAAAGTGACGAGTGCAGCGTCCCTCTAATATGGCAGTGTCCTCTCCTGTGAACCTTGATTGGGCGCGCTGTCAGCCTGTGGTGCCATTCTTCAACACCCTGTGGGGAGTTTAGGTTCTCCACAAATCTGAGTCCCTCGTCTTCCTCCCTTTCCTCTTCTTCTCTCTACACACATTTCTATTCCTTTCCTTCTGGGTTCTCTCTGCTTTTGCTCCAGAGTAAGTGTAGATACCTGCATCCGTTTCAATGAGTTGCCCTTCTGTCTGGTTGTCTTGAAACCCAGGAATCGTCCTTCACATCCCCCCTCCATGATTGAGTCCTGGGGAGTCTGTGTGCAATTTACAGGTTGAGTCCATTCTGCTCCATCTCTTCCCTCACCACCATGGGCCCCTGTCATGTCTCACCTACCTGGTTTCTTAGCATCACCTTCGCCCAGCCTATTCCCCGAAGAGTAGTGGGAATAATCTTGTAAAATGCTAATCTGACCATTTTACTCACCTGCTAAAAGGCATCTCGGGTGCAGCCCATTACAATTTGGGAAAAAAAAAAGACTTGTACTGTGGCTTATAATATTCCGCATGATATGGACACTGCGTAGGTCCATTTTTCAGGTGAAACCAAGGAGATTCCACAGTCGGGAAGTGGCAACATCTTTTCACTTCAAGGCTATTGTTCTTCATGCCAACTAATCATAACCACAATCATAATTACCTTTTATTGAGTGCATACGATAATATACACATAATTAAGTTCTTTAAACATATTAAATTCCTTAATCCTCACAGCCAAATCTATGAATTAGCGCTATTATTCTCCTGGTTTTACAGGTGAGGAAATTAAAACACAGAATGTTTAAGCAATTTTTCCAAGGCCACACAGCTTGAAAATGACAAAGCCCAGGCAGTGTAACTTCCTTACCCCTACTGGGCCCTGCAATGAGCATAGAATTGACAAAAAAGGAAGGAATATGTTCTAACTGCCACCTGCTTCTCCATCACTATGATTTTTCTGGCTAGATATCAGGCTATCCAAGTCTTTGTATAGTTTCTTAAGTTGGCATTGCTTCTTCCCCCTCAAGAGAGAGCTAAGTATAAACAGCAACGTCAACAACAATTAGGAATCAACTGTTTAAAATTGATAATGTCTCTGAAAGCCTGAGATGGTCTTCTTCCAAAGAGGTAATTACAGGAACCCAGTAAGGATGGGAGGCATTTCACAGAAAATAGAGTATGAGCAATCCTAACGGAAATGTCAAGAGGATAATGTGTTTTGCAAATGTTTATTGCAAACAGACAAAAGTAGGTTCAGTTACTCATCACAGCCTACACATTTCTCTTTGTTGGCTGGAAAACACTCAGGTGTTTTGTTTTTCAGAAAAAAAAAAATTATTTTCCGGGATGGCATGGAGGTATTTTTAGCTTTGAAATTTTGATTGTGAATTTCTATGGCCTATTAAAAAATGCCGATGCAGCCTTAAAACATGAAAAAAGATGACAGATGCCAACGAACATGATGAATCCACTGGACTCCATATATCCTCTGTCCTTTGCCCCCTCTTTCCTCCAACTCCTGAGCTTTCTGAACGCCTCATCTCTGATTCTGGGCACTTTTAAACCAGAATCTGTATTCGGCACATGTGGCTGCACGATTAAGTAAAAATAATCATCATCTTTGTCTGCTGTTGCCTCTGTAGGAGAGATTTTTTAACTCCACCTCTGCTGCCACAACCCCTAGTCAGGCCCTTTGGAGAAAACCGGATTTTAAATCTTAATGATAGTGAGACTTTGTGCAAGTTTCTTATCCTCATTGAGACTCAGATTGAGACTCAGTCTCTTCTGGTATCCAGTGAGAATGATGACACCTGCATCACAGGGCAGCAGTTGTGATGGTTAAGTGACATGTATTTTAAGTGCCTAATAATTCTTTTTTTTTTAAATAAATTTCTTTATTTTTTGGCTGCGTTGGGTTTTCATTGCTGGGCGTGGGCTTTCTCTAGTTGCAGCGAGCGGGGGCTACTCTTCATTGTGATGCGCGGGCTTCTCATTGCGGTGGCTTCTCTTGTTGCGGAGTGCGGGCTCTAGGCAGGCGGGCTTCAGTAGTTGCGGTGCACTGGCTTAGTTGCTCTACGGCATGTGGGATCTTCCCAGATCAGGGCTCGAACCCGTGTCCCCTGAATTGGCAGGCGGATTCTTAACCACTGTGCCACCAGGGAAGTCCTAGTGCCTAGTAATTCTTAACTATAATGGCTTGAGCCCTTATTGTGTGCTGGCACTTTACGTCTATTATTTCATTGAATTTAACCCTATAAAGGAAGAATCATTATCTCCACTGTACAGATAAAGAAGCTGAGGCTCAGAGTCATGCAATAACTTGCCTTTTATGGGTTGAATTATATCCCCCCCCCCAAAAGGTATGTTGAAATCCTAATACCCAGTACCTCAGAATATGACCTTATTTGGAAGTAGGGTCTTTACAAAGGTAATCAAGTACAAGTGAGGTCATTAGGGTGAGCCCTAATCTAATTTGACTGGCATCCTTATAAAAAAGGAGAAATCATGGTACGGAGACAGACATGCACAGAGGGAAGACAGTGTGAAGACAGAGAGGGGGAAGACAGCCATGTGACTGGAATGATGAGTCTACAAGCCAAGGAATGCTGTAGATTGCTGGTAAATGCCAGAAGCTGGAAGAGGCAAGGAAGTATTCTCCCCTAGAGCCATCAGACAGAGCATGGCCCTGCTGATGCCTTGATTTCGGATTTCTAACTTCCAGAACTGTGAGAAAATAGCTTTCTGTTGTTTATGCTACTGAGTTTGGGGGACTTTGTTATAGCAGCCCTAGGAAACTAATACCTTCCTTAAGGTCACATTGTTAATACGTACCAATATACCAATACCAGGATTCAGTTCTTGGTCTGTCTGACTTAGACACTGGGCTGTTAACCACTGCTCTACTGTTGCTACTCAATGTATGGGCCCTGGACCAGCAGCACAGACCTCACTGTGGAGCTTTTTAGAAATGGAAAATCTCAGGCCCCACCCCAGATCTACTGACTCAGAATCTGCATTTTAATAAGATCTTCAGAGAATTCTTATGCACTTCAAACTTTGAGAAGCACTGCTGTAGACTACCTTCTGTACCGATCAACCAGTATTCATTCCCTTCTCTTTTTTCCTGAGCTCCTCTTTTGTGTGCTATTGCAACAGGCTCCTAGTAGGTCTTTCCCTTTCTAGGATGTTCTCCTTCGAGTCCATTTTCCACTCCACTCAATCCTTCCTTAATCTCCCAAGACTAACTTGTCCCTTATACATGGTAGGAAAACTGGGTACAGTAAAAAGATAGGCTTTGGACCCTACTGAACTTATCCAAAATCCTGCTTTACCATCCCATTGGCGTATGGAGAGCAAGTCACTTGTCCCTTCTGGGCTTCAACTTTCTCATCTATTCCTGGTGCCTTTACTCTACTAGAAGCCATTATCATCATCCTTTGCGTGGACTACTGAAGTGGCCTCATAAGTGGACTTCCCACCTCCTCACGCCAATCTCAATCTATTCCCCTCATTGTATCCTTGATGAACTCTCCAAAAGCAAATCTGATCATGTCATCTTCCTGAATAAAAACCCCCATGATGTCCCTGCCCTTAGATAAAGTCTGAATTCCTGAACATGGCTCACTCGTGTTCCTTGCCTGATCTGCCCTCACCTATTTCTCCTATCTCATCTCTCTTACCACTCCCCACGCCCACTTTCTTATTTATTCTGTAAGTATGCTAACCTTCCTTTACTTTCTCAAGTTAGCAATCACCTCTTTCAGGGTCCTTTTCTGCATCACCCCTCCTTCCCCTAAAGTCCTATGTCTTAAGTATGCCTCCTCTCTGTTTTTCTTTATCATAATATTAATTAAGCTTTTTATTTGTTGCTTGATAAAAGTTGATTGGTGTATATTCCACACTAGACTACATGAGCATGGGGGCAAAGACCATGACTATCTTTGTGATCTTTGTATCCCAGCACTTTAGCCCAGTGTTGGTACATAGTAAGCTCTCAACACCTATTTGCTGAATAGATAAAAGAAGTTGGGAGATGACCCAGTTTTCAGGCCAGCATTGTGCCTTCTCTTTAAGAAACATTTATTTCGGAAACCCCACTGCTGTTTTACAGATTAGGTGCTGGGAGTAGAGTAAGTACAGGAACAACCAGCCTATCCTTCCTAAAGTTTCTTTTTCTTTCCCACATGATGAAGGCTCCTAGATCCCACCTCACTGAACAAAGCTCAAGTATTTACTACTAATTGCTTTAAGTAAGGCCTGTGTGATCTAATTGCTAATCAGATGCTTGCATTTAAGAAAGAAAAATGGCTAATTAACAGAATCCAGTACTGCCAATATTAGGGGTCAGAGCCCTGTATGTGGCAACATGGTGATGGAAGACACACGGTGAAGTTTGGAAAGTCTTTGGGGCTTAAATAGCTTTTTCACTTTGAGAGAAGTTGAAACAACACACCCAAAACTACCAGGGAGGAGACATTCTGACAGAGGATGAGTCCACAGGTCCCGGGAACCTGTTCCTTCTATGTATTGTCAGCAGTCAGAAATGCTCAAAGTTGAAAATGTAATTGTTAGCAACCCAAAATGAAGGCTCATGAGCCACTTGTGAAACTGGCACTAGAATAACCAAGGTGGTTAAAGTTTGAAAAAATAGGAAATTTTATTCACATGGGATGGGCCAGTTTTGGCCTCGCATATGCTATGTGCTCAGTAGATTCTTGTTGAAGGAATTTCTTGTGCGAGAAATTTATAGAAGAAAAAAATAGATATTTACATAACCTTTATTAAAAAGCATAAAAGAAAAACCTGAATAAATGGAGACTATAATACCCTATTCATGAACAGGAAAACTCAATGTCATAAAGATGCCTCTTCTCCCCAGTTCATCTATAGATTCAAAGCTATTCCAATCAAAACCCTAACAGGGTTTTTCAGGGAAAATGACAAGCTGAACCTAAAATTCATGTGGAAGAGTAAAGGGCCAAGAGTAGCCAAGTGTTTTTGAAAAAGGAGGAAATGGAAAAGAAGGAGAACTGATTTGCTTTAATAGATATCAAGATTCACTCTGAAGCCTTATGCCATTTTGAGAATGGTTTTGTTTTAGTGTTTGTTTGTTTTGCAAGCTGGTCATTCAGGGAACTGGTTTTTGGCAAACTTGCCTAGAGTCATTGTATACTGAGGGATTAATTTGAATGAGAGTGAAGGCATGCAGTGTAAATTTGTTGTCTTGGAGCTCAGCTCTGACGGCTGTAAACTGCAGCTCAGGGCAGGGAAAAGAGCAGGGGTCAGATGCACCAGGCTGAACCCCAGCTCTGCCTTCATGAGCTGTGAGACCTTGGGTCAGTTGCTGAACGTCTCTGAGTCTCAATTTCTTAATTTGTCAAATTCAATTAATAAAAGCCAAACTTGAAAAAAACATCACTGTTGGGCTGTATTCAGCTGCTTTTAGAATCTGTTTATTCAAGTTAAAAATTGCTTTCCGTAAAGTAGGGGTTGCAGTCTCAAACGTCTGCAGGGGCCAGGCAGATAATGCCCACGTGTATAGCAGCTGTAGAGAAGACGAGGGGGAGGGAAGATTATGGCAGACTGTGAGTGAGCATAAAACAGGGCTGCAACCAAGCCAGCCCATACACCCCCGGTCTGCAACTTCAGTTCTAGAGCGAAGAACCTGGCTTTGGGGATGAAAAGAGGGGCAGAGATGAGATCAAGTTCTGCCTCAGACAATGGTGTGACCCAGGCACGTTAATTCACTCTCTGGGACTCATTTTCCCACGTTTAAAATGGGAAGATTGGACTCTCTAAGGGTGATTGTAGCTCTTAAATTCTAAAATGCTTGTCCATGACGCTAATGTGTTGAGGCACTTGCCAGCCTCACTTCTTGAATTGCAAGTGAAAGAATCTCACTTCTAGGATTGGAAGACCAAGGTTCACAGCCCAGCTCTGCCACTTACTAAATGCCACTTGAGAAGGTCCCAGAAGCTCATTGCACTTCAGTTTCTATTACCAAATATATGAAGGAAGAGTAATTATATCCTCCAAACAGAGTTGGGGTGACAACTCTGGCTCTGAAAGTGTTTTGTAAACAGAGCAATGATGGGAAGAACTGGTCTACCACGTCCCAGCTAGCCAATACTTATGTTATTTGAAAATCCAGCTTTCCTGGGATGGAGGCCCTGCTAGTGTCATTTTACAGAGGAGAAAACTGAGATTTCAAATAGTGAACCCAGGTATTGAAATCTTCTCCTCCTGGTTCCAAGGCCCATGTACTTATTTCTCTGCCTGCCGCTGCCTCAGATGGACCAGCCATGTCCAGTGCTGGGAGCCTAGCTGTTGTCACCAGGTCGGAGGCCATGGGCAATGGGATCAGAGGAAGATAAGAGCAGCAATCACATTTCCAACCAGCAGTCAGGCAGGTCTTAGATTCCTAAATGAGGTAATCAGCCATGTTTGTACAGAACAAGATTGAGGGCTCTCTCTATGCCCTCTGTTTTAAATGTCAGGTTTCAGGTGGGCAGCCTGAGACCTACAGTTCTTAGACACGGGCAGGAGAAGGCCAGGGACCCCAGGTGAACTCTCTCCTGACTCAGGCAGGGCACAGCTGCTGAAAGGGATCACCTCTCATTCTCTTTATGAAACCAACACGCTGCTATGGCCCGGGGGAACACAGGTCAGCAACTTCGTGAATTACCCTTTTGCTTGTAATCCAGTTGCAGTGGTGAAATATTATGTTGCCTAGGGCAGGGCTATTCCTGGCTTTTAGTTGTTTAAATTACAAAGTTTCCTTTTTGGAAGGTGGGAAGATTTATTGAATGCCTACCAAGTGTCAGTCATGGTGCCACTCACTTTGCATGGATGATTTTATTTAACCCTTGTGAGAACAGTACACATTAGATTCTGTCACTTCAGTTTATCAGATGTTAAAGGAGAGGCTCAGCTAGGATAAAGAAATGCACCAGAATCCACAGATTTAGTGAGTGCTGGAGCCGAGCATCAGAATCGCTGGCTTTCTGACCCCAGAGTCTTCCACAGCACCAGCCTGCCCATCGGTGTGACACTGATGACAAATATGCCTGTGAAAACCAAATAGAGTTTCATTTATTAATGGTCTGCAATGGAAGAAGACTGCCTGCCCAGTGGATAGAAAACTCATTTGTTTTGTAAACAGAGAATAATTCATTCATTTGCTAATGTTCTCTCCCTGCTAAACTTGTGCCAGTTCTGCCTTTAATCTGTTACAGAGCTTAAAAGCAAGGATGTCCCCACACCCCATGCCTTTGAGTATCCTACTTGGGACATGCAGGAATGGTTCTTCCTTTGTCTCAACATCGAAGCACTGTTTATGTCTTGACAGGTGTATATACCTGTCAACATATATATATGTTGAAAAATATAAATAAGTACAGAAAATCAAACCCCTCGGGTTACCCAGTTGTCCCATTTTCCAAGAAAATGAAAGAGAGGATAACTTAAAATGAATAAAAATATACTCACCATTTGGAAGTCTGAAATTGACAGTGTTTACCAGAAATTATATGAGCGGAGAACTCAGGCTTCTATTTGATTGTGGGTTTGAATTGGCGCCTGGGTGCTGAGATTCTTCCTTTGTGAGAGATTGCTGTTGCTGGGGGAATTGGCAGTGTGACCAGGCCGAGGGAAGGGATAAAATGATTAGGTCCAAGGCTTCACTGCGAAGCTTCTTCCTCTGAGATTTAGAAACCATCTCTCTTTCAGCCTCTTAATGTTTCCTGAACACCGTGAATTTCTCCAGGGGGCTTTATGGCCAGAACTGATCCCATTCAATTCTCCAGGGAGGAAATAGGCAGGTTTGTCTTATTTATTTATTTATTAAGTAAAGAACACGAAATGGAGAGGAAAGTCCTCTTATCTTGATTGTAGTGTTTGAGGACAGCTAGAAAACCCGCAAGTGACTGGCCCTCAGCCTGGATCCAACTGCCCCTAACCCCACCCTTCTTGTTCCTCTTCATCTTTTTTCCATCCATGCTTTTCTTCTCCCTCTTCCTCCTTTTTCTCTTTTCTCTTTCTTCCTCACCCTAATCTTTTGCAGCAGACTTTAAGCCTCTAATATGGTCAGGCTCTTCTGGTTAAAAGTCAACAATTCTCACTCAAAGTGCTGCAAGGAAAAGCTATGTGTCATAGGACTAGAGCCAGGGAGCAATCAGGGCTGCGGGTGCGTGGCTGAGAACAAGCATCTCCTCCATCTCCACTCAGGACCCCTCTGTCCTCCCCTTCCAGACACATTGATGTCTCAGTACCTGCTGCTTCCTTGAACTTGGACTTAACTGCAGCCCCTCAAGTGTGTGACTCTTCTTCACGGCCCTGGCTCTTCCTCACTTTTCTCTCTACTTCTTCTCACTTTTGGCTCCTGCTTCTAACAGGAGCCAAAAATCATGCCCTACATAGTTCCTAGTTCAGAATCCCAAAAAGGAATCTGATTGCCTATATTAGGATTCTCTAGAGAAACAGAACCAATAGGATGTGTAGGTATATAGAGAGATAGGATAGATGAGATAGACAGACAGACAGACACACACACACACACATGGAAATTTACAATAAGGAACTGACTCCCATGATTATGGATGCTAAGTCTCAAGATCTGCAGCTGGTAAGCTGGAGATCTGAGAGGAGCTGATGTTTTAGTTTGAGTCTAAAAGCAGGAAAAAAAAATCAATGTCCCAGATCTAGGCAGTCAGACAGAAGGAATTCCCTCTTTCTCAGTCTCTTTGTTCTATTCAGGCCTTCAGCTGATTGGATGAGGCCCACCCGCATTAGGAGAGCAATCTGCTTTACTCAAGTTGATACATAAATTAACCATCACATTGCCCCAGGGCCCTGGGGCTCTCTCTGCTTCCTCCCTCTCACCCTTCCCACTTGGTTCCTCCCAGGCATTGGTCTGGTCTGCCTTTGGATTGGCTACCATAAGACCGTATGTTCACCTCTATCCAGTCACCTGAGGCTGAGCAGTAAGCTCAGGGGACACATCAGTCAGCCACCTATGGTTGTCCCTTAAGCAGCAGCTTGAGGGGAGCAGTTTCCTTTAGGAGGACCTGGGGTGGGACTAGTGCGATGATAAATTGTTAAGAGCAACCCTACAGTCCAAACAACAGTAAATGAGAGGCGTTTGTGTGGCTAGAGCTGGCAAGTTCATCAGATATTTTTTTGAGTTGCAGGGTCTTGCTAGGCACTGTGGATGCAAAAGTGAACGGACATGACCTTCGCATCCAAGACTCACAGGGAGTAGGAGAGGCAAATTGAGGATCCCTGCAGCTCAGCAAACATAGACCATTAGGTTACAAGACATCTTGGAGATCTAGTCCAACTCCCTCTGTTTCCCAGGTCAAGAAATGGAAGCCCAGAATGGTTAACAGACTTGACTAGGGTCACACAGCCAGTTTCAGGTAGAGATTTTATTTCAGTTACCATGTGTTAAATATATATAATCTGTTGGCGATTGGGAGACCCTTTCATGTTATTATTTCATTTAACGCTTATCACAGTGGTGTGAGGTAGGCTTTATCCAGAGGAGAGACTTGAATTTCAGAAAGGTGCATTAACTCACTCAAAGGTAGGTCACATAGGTAGATAGGAGAGACACAAAAGAAGGTCTCCTGTGGTGTCAGTGTTGCAAACAAAGGCAGTGCTAGAAATTTTAAGTGTGGCGTTGAAATATCTTCAAAAAAATCATCCAGCACTCACCAGTGTGATTCTTTCCTGCTCCTTGGGAGAGCAGGTGTTGAGTAAATAGGAAAAGAGCAACAAGAGGGACATTTTTGAGAGACTGGCTAAGAAAGGAATGCAATAGAAACTCAAAAAGGGAGACGGGGTAGACGTCTCAAGATGATCAATACTGATGACATTTTCACTGAGGACTTTTGAAAATCCCAGGAAAAGATCCATTTTACGGATGGATAGGATGACTTAGCAACAAAGAGGAGAGGAAGAGAATCAGGTAGGGCAGTGAGACGAGGCCTGCTCGGTGCACTAATGACACATCTGTCCTGATTTTCCTTAACCTGAAAGACCTCTGCTGACCAAAGAGCTATTTGAAATGTCATGCATATTGATTTTTTCCCCCAGGCTGGGTTTGCAACCTTTTCTGAAATAAGAGCATTTAGACCAAAATGAGGACTGAGCTACTAGCTTCTGCAAAATAGGAAGGCTCTACTGGTCAGTTGAGCAGAGCACAGAGGCAGGGTGACGTCTCTGGTTGTGGTGCTTCAAGTTCTCGTGTTGGTCTTGGATTTCTTCATCTCCCGCCTCCCCATCCCATTCCCTGTGCACCCCCTTTCCCTGTCCTATTTTCTCCCATCCATCCTTTCTTGCCCTTGATTTTGATAGCATAGTATAGAAAGTAAGGATCACGACACAAACCGTTGCGAGTCAACGGGCCACTACAGTTAGGATGTAATACGATATGGAATGGAGAAGACCACACAACTGGAAAGGGCATGCCTACGTCGTAAGAGGCAATGGCCGCTCAGCTCTACCTAATGGTTGCCGTGCTCAACTATGGACCCAGTGCTGCCAACTCTTCCAACTTTTGAAAAGAACCTGGAAATGTAGATGTACCTTTTACAAAATACTCTGATTTTTTAGTGTGATCAATTAATTCAATTCTCTTCCAAATTCTTTCAGGCTGGTACTCACCCATGGGCCACCAGCTTCTGACCAATGGTCTACAGTAAGAAATATAGTTGAAATCCTAACTTCACTGCTTCTAGCTGTGTGACTCTGAGCATGTCTCTTAACCTCTCTGTGCCTTCCTTTCATGACTATCAAATAGTATTAGAAGATGACATATACGGTACCAAGCTCACTGTCTCACTCAGAGTAGATACACCATAGATAATAACTCCCTCCCCTCCCTTCCACTCCATCCCACGATGATGGTGTTTTAATCATGTATGCTTCGGATTCCAAAGAGGAATATTCAGTCTATTACAAGACCAGTGGCTTCTGCAACATCAGCCTGAGTTCCTCCTGCAAATGATCATATCACAAGAGCTCACAGTGTATTCTTACCCTGCTTTGTTGAAAGCCATTTCCCCAAAATGCCTTTTACGTGGGCAATGAGTCTCTATTCATGCACAATTTCACATGAAAAGATTTGCCCTTTTCATCGCACGCATGACTTGAATCAGCCAGCCTGCGTGAAAATATTTCCATTCATTAGCATGCCAAATGATGTCACTGGCCTGGAACTTCACGGGTGGATACAGCCATGGACTCATAGCATCCTGGCACTCCAGGAATTCTCAGAGGAAGTCATCTAGTCCAGCCTTCTACACAACGGTCCTTTAAATGCAGCTGAAACATCTCCTTAGGTGGTGAGGGCTCATTTTTCTGGGAAGCTGCCCTGGCCATTCTAGTTATTTGAAATATCTTCCTTGTCTCCAATTTTAATCTGAATTTCAGTTAACTTGTGCCCATTGGTTCAGATCTAACCTCCAGCAATACTGAGAGGAAGTTTAATCACAGTACAACCTGGTATCCCATTAAATAGCCATAATAGTGAGAATGCGAGTCACACATCAGGACTGTTCTTGGTGTTTTACATATGTTTACTTCCTTAACATTCACAAAAACTCTATAAAGCACGTAATAATAAAGCACTGTCATTTTAAGGGTGAGGAAACTTGAGGCCCAGTGGTCTCATGGCTCATAAGTGGGAGAGGCAGGAAGGCAGCCCAGGCTGTCTGCCCTCAGAGTCCATGTGCCTAGGGAGGACATCCTCCTGCCTCTCCCTGGTGGAGGACCTGCACCAAGGTTTAGTGCACAGAACCAAGTGCTTTGATGTCATCCAGAGTCAGATTACGTCCTGACTCTGCCACTTCCTCTTAGAGCAAACTTGGCCAACCTACTTCATTTTCCTGACCTTTAAATAAGGGGTATGCCACATCTCAGATGTCTTGGGAGTCAAATCTCTGTAAATTATACAGCAGTACCTGACAAGTAGTAGACATGCAGTGGGTTTTTGTTGAATAAATGGCATTTATCTGGAATATTACTCAGTCATAAAAAAGAATGAAATGATGCCAATTGCAGCAACATAGATGGACCTAGAGATTATCATACTAAGTGAAGTAAGTCAGACAGAGACAAATATTATATGATATCACTTATATATGGAATCTAAAAAATGATACAAATGAACTTATTTACAAAACAGAAATAGACTCACAGACAAAGAAAACACACTTATGGTTACCAAAGGGGAAGGGGGGTGGATAAGTTAGGAATTTGGTTTTAACAGATACACACTACTATATATAAAATAGATAACCAAAATGGGCCTACCATGTGGCACAGGGAACTATATTCAATATCTTGTAAAAACCTATAATGGAAATAATATCACAAAGAATATAAGAATATATATATATATATATATGTATAAATGAATCATTTTGCTGTACACCAAAGTCTAACACAACATTGTAAAACAACTATACTTCAATTACATACACATTTGAGTATTCATACTCATTTAATTAAACTTTCAGCAGACATTGGTGAGTACCGTCCCCTGTGGTAGGCACTGTGCTTGGTGGAAAGGACATATAGATAAGCCGCTTCCTTGGGAGTAAAGCACCAAAGCTGCGTTTTACTGAGTACGTACTCTTACCTCCAAATTTTCCCCCTAGGTCCACTTTTGTAAGCATTCCCTACAACAGTTCTGAGAATTGGATGTTACTATCCCCAACCTGCAAATTACTATATTGAGAGTAAGCCAGCCCAAGGTCATTGCCAATTAGTAAACGGCAACATTTATTCTCAGACTCCGATTTCTGACATGAGATTCCACGTTGCTAGAGCAGACATTGGATATTTGAAAAGAAGAGAGATTAATGCTCTTTAGAGATGTACAGTGTTCTGTTCAAAGCAAAACTTTCCAACCTTTGCTTTTGTCCTTGAAACTGAGAAATAAAATTGTCAGTGGAACTAATAGTCTTTGGATGGCAGGCCTGCCTACCATTTAGTTTTCGTTCCCCCTGGGCAGGAACCATGTCATTGCCGTGGTTTGCTCTGTGCTGAGGGCGAGGATGCTCAGATGGAGGGTGCCCTCAGGGCACACCTTGCACCTACCAGTGATGAATTGTCATGGGGGGAGGTCTGTGCGCACCTAATTGGCTCTTCTTCCTTCAGAGGACAACCCCTACCCCATGCAGAGAGTCCAAAGAGCAAGATGCTGAGGGACCTAGGACAGAGAATCCAGACTTCCGATGTCACAGTTTCCTTCAGCTTCCTTTGTGACTTTAGCCAGAATGACCTTTCTGATCCTTAAATCTCATGTATTAAAAATGGTGCCAGTTCTGAGATCACCAGTTTGTTTAGGGGGCTAAATGAACAGATATGCTGGATACCAAACTCATTGTTGAAGATTTTCAAATGGTCTCTCCTGATCCTCAAGGCAGTCCTGTAATGTACAAAGGAAAATTCCTAAAACTTCCATCTTACAGAGGAGACTCGGAGAGGTTGCAGAACACTCTAGTAAGTGGCTCTCATCAGAGGTATTTTTAGACTAAAGAGTACACATGAGCCTTGACAGACTATCCACCAATTATCACACTAGTGATCGGACAACAGTCTTCCAAAGCCGCCCGGTGGTTTTGCCTGTTCTCTGAGTCAGGCATGGCTCAGCCTGACACCTGCGGATCCTTCTCAAACAATCTCTGCAGGGATGACAGCTGGACAGTATGCAGCGGTAGCCACCACAGGACGTCCGTCAAGGTACCCGTTCTTAATAATACCCGAAGAGGCTCTCTTAATTCAGGACAGCACAGGAACAACTAAAGGAGTAGTTGTGAACAAATGTGGCCACAGCATGGAGTGAGTTTTGTATGTGTCACCCATAACTGATCGTGTACACCCACAAGGGCCCTCACATCCTCATGAACCCTGGGGCGCACACTCCAGGGCATAGCTGTGGCATGCTTTGGGGAACCCCTCTCCACACGGCATATCTGCCTGACCCTGATGCTCCCCTCTCTCCCACACCTTCTTACTGTGGCTGTCTTTGCACAAGTACCATCCCGGGTCGCCTCGGCTTCCTATCCCGCCCTCCTAGCCTAAACCCTACCACTTCTCAGATGTCAGCACCCATAGCATTCCTCAGGGAGGCCTTCCGGGCCCTCCCACCTCTAGATTCGGTTGTTCCCCACATACTCCCGGAGAGCCCATCCTTCTCCTTTTGTGACGTGTGACGGATCACGTGGGTCAATATTGTCATTGTCTGTGCTGGAGGAGGAGCAACGGACCTGGGGAGAGCACAAGAGTTTCTCAAGTACATAGGCCTATATTGATATTTTTCACAGAATCAGGTCCTGTGCTCAGGGCAGTCCCACAGGCCACCAGCCCCAGGACCACATCAGACATGGACTGTCCTTATCATGTCATTACCACACGGAGGATTCCAGTGTGTGGTCCTCTCCCACTATATCTCGCTGTCGCCAGCCAAGGTTAGGGTGACTTGTCTGCTTTTTCACTATGCCCTATCCTGTCCATCCCACGTCCTGACAGAAAACTATTTTCCCTGGATTCACTGTTAATCTTGTTTCTAAAATACCATACTGTCTATTTTTCTATTTTTATTTTACATCCCACCACCTACTTCTCCCCGGGCCATGGTTTCCCCATCTGTACAATAAGAAAGTTGGAGAGAATAAATCTCTAAGGTCCTTCCAAGGCTAATGTTCTGAATCTGTGAAATGTCCCCTTAGTGGGTTGAAGAGCCCAAAGAAATTTCCCCCTATGTTAAGTGGTTATCATCTAAGGGCTGTATAAGCCGCTTAAATGAATACTGTTTACTGTACACCAAAGATTCCATTGCCCTACTTATTTTTTCCCCTTCCAACCTGCTCCAGGCGGTTGAACCTCCACCCCTGTGGGCCTGCTAGAAGATTACTTCTCCTGTAGAGATCCGATACACATTACTTGATGAAAGCTGTACATGGGGAAAGTTAACAGTGATTAGAATCTATTTGCCTTCACTTCATCTTATTACAGATTATACTTGTATATTAACTTCATAATTCTCTGATTACCAAGGAGTTCAACTGAGGTCCTGGGTCTCTTCAGTCCTAATTAGCCTTGTCCAGCTGAGCTTGTGCTCGACTGAACCATCAGTAGAGTATTTCTCAGTCAGCAATGGAAGCAAAATGATTCATTCTGGGAAGCTTGTTTCTGATGCTATAAACTATTTGCATACCATGCGGATTTACACAGACCTAGCCTATGCCAGGGCCCAGAAGCAGTTTGCTTTCACCCCCTTTCCTCATTCATCTGAGAAATGGCTGTGCATTATTCAGTAAATGGTCCCATCCAGGGAGTTGACATCACTTCCTCATGAAGCAGAATTTAATTCAGACATTTTGAGGCACAGTGGCATAGTGGTTGTGGACACATTCTTGGGACAAGTGGGCTATGTTTTAGGCTAGTGGTTGATTTTGGAAGAGCTACCTGAACTTTCTAAGCCTCAGCTTACTTGTCTATAAAATGGGAATAATAACAATGCCCACCTGATAGGATTGTTATGAGGATAAAGTGAAATATATAAATTGTATAGCATATTGGAAGCATTCAATATATGTTAGTTTTCATTATTGTTAATATTAATTAGTCTCTTTCTGTGGGATAACAGAATAACAGAGAGGCAATAGAAAGAATGTTTATTTTATGAATAAGGAAATGAAGCTAGGTGAGGAGAGGTGACTTCATACCCTCCATAAACCTTTATCAAGTACTTACCATGGGTCAGTCCCTCAATATTAAAAAAAAATCAATGTCCAACACCATTCTCTGCCCCTCAAACAATAAGTAGCCTTTAACTGTGTCTGTGGGACCAGGGAAGGCTTCCCAGAGGAAATGTCCACTAAACTGGTCTAGAGGAATCAATTTCATCCTTCAGCACCCCACCTCAATCTTTCAAACCAAGCTTAATGTCACCTCCACTGTGAAGCCCTCCTTTATTCTCCCCCCCACCCCGCCCAATATGGAACAACTTTCTCCTCTTTTCCATGTCTGTACTTTGTCTATACTGACACACTTGCATATAAAATGCACAAAAAAGTGGAGATTTTTAACTTCTCTGTCAGTTTTCTGTATCACTAGCACACAGCCTAGTGTCTGGAACACAGCAAAGATAATCACAATTGCTGACATCTATGATGGGCTTACTGTTTATAGACGGTCCTCTAAGTACTATATTTACATCAATTTACTTAATCTCCTGGCAACTTTGTGAGGATGCTGAGACTCTGAGCAGTTTAGAGATTTGCCCAAGATTGTGCAATACCAGGATTTGGACCCAGGCAGTCTGGCCCCAGAACCCTTGCTCCTAACCATGATGTAATAACTCTCCATAGGTATTTGCAGAACTGCACATAATGATGGTCATCAAGTTCTAGGCAATTTACACATATTACCTTATATAATTTTCACAACAGTGGTCTGATGTGAGTCCTGTTCTGATCTTCATGTTATGTAAACTGAGGCCTAGCATGTGTAGGTACCTTGCCCAAGGAAGTAAGGCTAGTAAGTGGCTGGAGTTTAAATCCAAGCCTGTTGCCAGAGTCTGAAATCTAATCTACTATCCCCAAATTTTCTATGATGTGATATGGGAATCCCCAGCAGTATGTGAGATGATTTTTATGTCATTCATGGTTTAATAGTTATGTATGTGTTTTAATGTGTACCACGAATAATAGGACTACAATATTAAACCCATGATTATATAGGTGTAAATGCGTAGAATGAGGCTGGTGTACGTGTTTAAGAGTTAGAGTGTGTCATTTGAAAAACTGTTTAAGTGCAGTATAATACCAGTAATGTTAAGGGTATGAGACTTGATGCATTGATGACTGAAGTTTGGGAAGCTCTGTATTGTACTCCCCTGCCTCCCCGACCTGTGAAAAGGACAGTAATAGAAAGAGATGTGAGAGCCTTCAGGTTGTGAAAATAGTGCAAGCACAAGGATGAAGTCAAGAAAATGTTTGTCAGTTTCACACAGGGTATTGTCTGGATTTGTCTGTCTGGAACTTTGAACTTTCTTCTACAGAAAATGAGTAGCCTTCAAAGATTTAGGACCAGAACTAGACATGACATTGTCTGTTAATATTTATCTTTTACAGTCATTGTGGGTTTACTATCCACCTGGATTTATAATAGCTTGACAATATCAATGGGTAAACATTATCACAAATACGCGTTAACTGACAGCCCCTAAGCTTAGTGCTTAGGAGGCGGTTGCTATAAGACCCAGGATGCAATGACGCAAGCTTCGATGTGCATGTGACATGCAGAGCCTGCCTCTACCATCCACGTGTGCATTTTACAAATTAGGGCATTATCCTCCTTTTCAAAAGTTGTTTCTAACTGCCAAGAGTGGTAATCTTGCCTCTTTATCCATTTGAAATCATAAAACTAATTGAACAATTCATTGAACCTAATGGCTTTAGAAAAATCAATAATCACATCCTGTTACTGATAGAGTGGAAGCACATGGAAAAAATTACCCAATACAGAAATAAGCCAGCTAAAATAAATAATTCAACAAGCTGCCTGGCAATCTATTCAAATTTTGAACTTGAACGATTACGTGGAGTTTCTTAAGTATAAATAATGAAAGCAATGCACTCAAGTGCTGCCAGGGTGTGGGCTAAAGTTACAGACAGCAAAGATGCCAATTCCTGGCATTCATCCCACTACTCCTGGCTGTGAGCAGTCAGTAAATAGGCACTTGGCTGTTTGGGGTGGGGTGTGTATAGCAACGCTGGCTCCCAATTAGTGTGGTTAGCATTTGAGGTCAGAACAGAGCTGTAATAATATGTTCCTTATACCTTCCTCAAATATACATAGTAATTTGCAAAAAAGCACTTTCACATCTAGCTATAAGCCAGGTAGATATTTTGCAAATGGGAAAACTAAGGGCTAGCACGTGACCTGACTTGTCCACAGTCACAGTGCTAATCAACACAAGAGTGGAAACTCTAGCACAGGTTTTTTAACTCCTTGTCCATTGGTCAGTTTACGATGACTGCTAGCTTTGGCAGCGGATTCCCTTCTAGATTCAAAAGAACCTTCACTTTCAGTACTCAAGTCTGATTTCTGTCTAAGAAACCTATAGTTAAGAAGGGGGCTTCCCTGGTGGCACAGTGGTTGAGAATCTGCCTGCCAATGCAGGGGACACCGGTTCGAGCCCTGGTCCGGGAAGATCCCACATGCGCGGAGCAACTAAGCCCGTGCGCCATAACTACTGAGCCTGTGCTCTAGAGCCCGCGAGCCACACCTACTGAAGCCCGCACACCTAGAGCCCGTGCTCCGCAACAAGAGAAGCCACCGCAATGAGAAGCCCACGCACCGCAACGAAGAGTAGCCCCCGCTCACTGCAACTAGAGAAAGCCTGTGCGCAGCAACAAAGACCCAACGCAGCCAAAAAATAAAATAAAATAAATTAAAAACAAACAAACAAACAAGCAAAAAAACCTCTGAGTCTCAGCTTCAGCATCAAAAAAAAAAAAAAAAAAAAAAGAAGGGAACTGTCATTTGGTCAAGGTCACAGAGCTCAGGCAGGATAGAGCTAGGATTTGATCACAGTTCTCTGGACTCCTGGTCCAGGGCTCCTTTCTTATACTTCTCAGCCATTTGCGCGTCTCTTCCAGAGGCAAGAAGGTGAGGTGATCAGGGTGAACAGAATCCCTGGCTGAGGACTCTTGATGTTCCAAAGCAGAATGCCGGGCCTGGGACTGAGGGGGACTTTTTCAGCTGCTTCCTTGGGATGACCTGCTTCTCTTCCCGGGCACCAGATCATCAGGGATGGAGGCAGGTGGGGACAGAGGTTTGTAATTGACAGGAATCTGGCTCATGGGTCCTGATTTCATGAAGACAAAAATTGTGGCGGGACTATGTGAGGGGAAAATAAAATGGAAAGACGATACTCCACTGCCTTGCTGGTCTTTCTGTATTACCTCATCTTCTCAAAATGGTCACACCACAAGCCACGTCTGAGAGCAAGAAAAAAAGACATCAAGGAGGCGGTCCAGTGTGAGTTGCAGTTCAGGATGCTCAGAGAGACCTTCACTCACGCCTCCTTCTTGTTCACCATTGTATGCTATGTGAAATAGTACAAGCTGATGCTCATTAGAGCACTTGGGATATACCAGGCACTGCTCTAAGTGGCTATGAATACTAATTCATTTAGTCCTCCCAGTAACCTATAGGTAGATACTTTTATTATAACCAGGTAACAGATAAGAAAATTGAGACATGGACAGGGTAAGTGCCCCATCCAAGGTACCATAGTGGGGGGGGGGGAACAAGGATTCAATCAAATGCAAGCCCAGTGGCTCTCGAATGTTCTAAACTGCTGTATATATTCTGGTGCTGAAGAGTCTGTGCTTGCCTCTTCAGATCCGAGCTTCACCAATGTCCACAGGGCTCTCAGTGGACTGTATCAGCTGGCCTCCTGGTTTTCTGGCTTCTGGTTGGGTTTGGCCAATGGAAAGCACCAGCAGAAATCAGGTGGAAGAAGATGGGTCAGGGCAGTTAGTCTCCTTCCCTGCCAAGGCCATGGGTTCCTCTGCCTGAGGCCACAGCTCCTGTTGAGAGCCCTCTCCTATAGCTACAGCTACACCTACAGCTCTCTCCTGGCTTCAGAAAATGCTCTTTCCCCTGGGAAAGGGAGGGAGGAAGGGAGAGAGGGAAAGAAGGATGCGAAGACAGGGAGAGGAGAATTAAAGTTCCTCATTAGAGCAATTTAGAATACTGGTCCACCTCACTTCACCTGGGACGTTTTCTTTTCTTCACTTGGGTCATAAAGCTTTATCACGTTATTTCATTTTTAGCATATACAGTATCACACCCACTTTACAGTCCACAAAACTGATCCTCAAAGAGGTGAAATAATTTGTCTAAGTCCGCATATCGATGCAGGATCTAAGCTTTGACTCAGCCAAGCAATTCTGATTTCAAATTCAACCTAGTTTCCTCTCCCAAGCTGCAGTTTCTGAGCATTCGGTGTCTCCTTCCCGACAATGATCAGATATTCAGGAAGTCCAAACCCCCTTGGAGGAAGGTCTCTTTCTTCACGACGGCTTCGGTCATGATGGGGATTTGATTTTGGTTCCTTTGCTTCAACCACTGAGTTCTGCCCCCTTGTGTTTGCTCCTTGTTCTCTGGTTCCCCTGAATGCCAGTCTTAGCTTGATCTTTGAAAGGGGGAAAAACACATCTCAAATGCTGAAAAATGTATTGGTTCTATGTGGTTCCTTTCTTCTCAGACTTCCAAGGTTAGCCCAGGAACCATTTTTATAAGCAGAATATAGCAATCGATGTAGGGAGACATTAATGTACTTTTCTGATAGCCCACTTTGAAAAATGTAGGTCTTTTTTTAAAACTTAGATATTGATATTTGTACAGATGGGTGACATTTGAATGTATCACTGTGAAATCCCCTGAGGACCTGGAAGATCCCTCTGAGAAATGTTTGTTTGAGAATCAAAAGGGCCATCACTTCTCCACATCCCGTTGATTTCATTCTCCTAGAACTACATTAATCTTGGGCCCAGACAGTGCCTTGAAAGTAGACTGGAAATACCCATTGTTAAGAAACCACATTTTTTTTTTCTGATATGAGGAAAATTTTTGATTATGTCTGTGAATATTTAACATTCTAAACAAAGTGGCCAAAAAAATGAACCATATAAGCATCTATTTGTGTGGACAAAGCTTCAAGATTGAATGGATTATTTTTGGACGAAACCAAGCTGTTGTTTCATTATCTATTGAAACTCTAAAATCAGGAATTTTCAAACTAAAAGGAAAACAACAGAACAGGAGAGAGAGCACGTGTAACCCAAAGAGGTGCACTCACTCTCTTGTCTTCTCCCCTCCACAGCAGCTTCTTGCTAGAGAGGCATCTTCGCTTGTTTTCTGTCCTGGGTGCTAGCGGTCTGCCTAGCCTATAGTAAGTGCTTATTAAATAATAATTGAGTGATTGACTGACTGGCTAAATGAATGAATGGTTTACATAGTCCTTTCTTGTGAGATAAGCAGGGGGAAGGATTATTCTAACTCCCATTTGATAGATGCAGAAACTGAGGCCCAGATAGGTAATGGACCTTGCCCAAGGTCACACAGCAAATTAGTGGCAGAGCCAGAAGTAAAATCTTGGTCTTTTAATGACAAGGCTAGTGGTCCTTCCAATTCCTTGACCTGGTCTCACTTTTTGTTTGTTTGTTTTAACCTTCATTTCGTACACCAAATTACACAGTGAAAATGGCATTTGGGAGCTGGAGATGGAGTGGAGTGGAAATGGCATTTGGGAGATGAAAGACTGAAAACAAAGCTCTTCCAAGTGAAACCATGAAATCTCCAAATGAAAGGGAAGGCATTGAATTCCCCGATACAGAGATCAATGTAGTAGAAGAGAAGTGAATGACAGATATGAAATTAATGGCATTTAAATTTATGCAGTTACAATAGAAAACAATTCTTCTGGAATGCCTTCCTGAGGCTTTGATATGTAGTGGTAATTAAAAGGGCTCCTTTAAATCACTTATTATAATTATGTTTTAAATGATCCAGTCCTGAATGTAGCCAGCTTTTTGTTGTTTACTGGTAGCTGGTGACATTTGGAATTGACCAGACATTTGCAATAATTTGACTACTTTTCCTATACAGAGAACTGAATTGCCTCTTGCAATTGAATTGGGAAAGTGTATCAGGTTCCCTGTGGACCCCTCACTTTCTACCCTACCTTAGTATTATATTGTATATTATATACAACCCGGGCAAAAGAAGTCAGCAAGAGGTAAGCGAAGTTGGGACTTCAGATCAGGCACATTCTGCAACTTTCAAAGGCAAAACTTTTTATGAAAAAATGCAGAACTGATTACACCCTTTGGTTGTGAGATTTGATCCTGTGCAGGTCCAGGCTGATTAGGAGTGAAATTTGCAGAGATGGCTAAGACCTTGTGCTAATGGGATTGAGGTTATAAATTCAATCCACATGCCAGCCATTTTCCTCACCCTATTAGCTCTCTCTTATCTTTGCTTAAGGCTTTGTGGCTTATAGGCAAAGAAACTGAGGCTCAGAGAGGTTGAGAGGTTTGCCTAAGGCCATACAGCTCTTAATGAGTTGGGAAAAAGGAGGAGATACTTTTGGCTCTGGGTTCAATGCCTTCTCCAGCCTGCCCCAAGGGCTGCTCTTATGATGGTCAGTGTTTCTCAAGCAACACCACAGTGTAATACATGTTGTAAAAGCGCACCCACATTTGAATGGCTTGGTTCAGAGCAGTGAGGTGACTGATTCACCCAAGGCCACACCAAGAGAGGCAAGGATGGGACCTCGATACAGTTTCCTGGATCCAAGTTCAGGATTCTTTTCATTAAAGCACAGCTTTTTGGTTTAGAGGTCACGTAGGTGATATGTCCTGGGTCATCAGAGGGCTGGGGGAAGGTCACGGCTGGGTGAGTAGGAAGTCATTCCCTTCAGATGTGGGGCTAAGTCTCAAGAAAATGCTCATGTTTAATGAATTCCTAAGATAATTTCTGGGGCCCTGCCCTCCCCTCCCCTCCCCTCCCCTCCCCTCCCCTCCCCTCCCCTCCCCTCCCCTCCCCTCCCCTCCCCTCCCCTCCCCTCCCTCCCTCCCCTCCCCTCCCCCTCCCCCCTCCCCCTCCCCTCCCCCTCCCCTCCCCCTCCCCTCCCCCTCCCCTCCCCCTCCCCTCCCCTCCCCACTCCCCTCCCCTCCCCTCCCCTCCCCTCCCTTCCCTTCCCGAGCTTCATCTTCCCAAACAAGCCACTTGGAACTCAGAGTATGGTTTCTCTCCCACGCCAACCCCACCATCAGCCGTCTCCCCCACTTCCTCTTCCTCACTCTCTCTGCTTTTCTTCTCCTTAGGATGTTCATCCACTTTCGGAAAAGCACGGATTTTCTCTATATTAACATCTGGCAGTCAACTCAACCTCTCTGACCCTCAGGTTCTTCATTGTAAATGGGTATCTCTAAATCGCTAATACCTAAATTGAGGGTGGATCATCTGACTTATTTATATTTGTGCCCCTAGGACCCAACTTGGCTCCTATACATAGTAAATAAATGACCAAGTCTTGTAAGGTCCTGATAAGGAGATTTGATAAACCATGGAACTGACCTAGCATGGGTCTTAGCACCTGTGAGGTGCTTGATACATTCTTTCATCTACGGAAAGCCATATAGGGCTCACAGAATGCCAGGGGGGTTTAGGCACATTGGATTCAACAAATGAACTAAACAGCTACAGATTCCTGCCCTCTTGGAACATATGTTCTAGGAGGATGAGACAAACAAAATAAACACACTAGATAAATAAAGCAGGTAGTAAATGTTATTGAAATTTTTTTTGAAGTAGAGCTGAGAAATGGGGATCAGGAGAGGGGTTACGGGGAGGAAGTTGCAATTTGATTTATTTATTTTTTAAAATTAATTAATTAATTTATTTATGACTGTGTTGGGTCTTCGTTTCTGTGCGAGGGCTTTCTCTAGTTGCGGCAAGCGGGGGCCACTCTTCATCGCGGTGCGCGGGCCTCTCACTATTGTGGCCTCTCTTGTTGCGGAGCGCAGGCTCCAGACGTGCAGGCTCAGTAGTTGTGGCTCACGGGCCCAGTTGCTCTGCGGCATGTGGGATCTTCCCAGACCAGGGCCCGAACCTGTGTCCCCTGCATTGGCAGGCAGATTCTCAACCACTGCGCCACCAGGGAAGCCCTGCAATTTTAAATAGGATGGACTTGGGCAGCCTCATGGAAGAAGTAATATTTGAGTTTAATAGTTAATTTCCTTATCTTCATCTTTTCTCTCTCTCTCTCTCTCTCCCTCTCTTCTTCTTCCTCAACCCAAGATCTTCCTATGTAGTTCTTGACTCCCTGACAAGATTAGAACATACTGGAGAACCTAGGCATTTAGTCATATCATCCTGTCTGCAGAACTGGCTACGTAATTTGCAGGGCCCAATGCAAAATGAAAATCAGGGCTCCTTGTTAAAAAAAATTGCAGATTTCAAGATAGCATCAGCAGAGCATTAAACAAAATGCAGGGCCCTTCTGTGCAAGTCATACATACGTGAAGTGGCTGTCATGGACTACAGCCATGACTACAGCCACCAAAGGTCTGTCTGATCATGACTGAAATTGCATTGACTTACACCCAGTCTCTCCTTTCTCTGGTCTATGGGCCATGCCAGCCTCCCACCTCGTTTCGACCTGCGCCCTGTCCTGGACCAGGAGTCGGCCTCATTCCACATCATCGTCCAAAGTCTGACCCTGGCCTCTACTACCCTGAAACAGGCTAACCTGACACACAGGTACTGATGGATTTTTAAGGTCAGCCACTGTCCTTAGGACTCAGTAAACCTTCCTGCACAGGGAGTTTATATTCTCCAGATTTAATGGCGAGGGAACAGAAGTAGGTAGAAGATTTAAGGATTTATTTCCTTCTGATGATCAGGAGTGCTCTCTGCAGTGAGTGGTGCCAATGACCTGGTAAATCGTAGCCTTTGTCTCAATGCTGATGAGCCTCCGACCTGCTCTGACTGCTGCCTCGTCCTGACACTGAGCCATCTTCTCCTTCTGTGCCGAGCCCCACACTAGATGGAGCTGCCGGCGCTAATGGAGTGGCCTTATAGGAGCACAGCACTTTACAGTTTATCCTTTTCCTCCACCACCCTTGCCCACCCCGCATCTCACAGCTCATAATACTGAAGTCCCAGAGGTGGCATGACTTATGCACACAATACCCCACAGTTATGGTACTGGGATTTCCAACCGGGTCTTCTGACACCAACACCCCTGTTCTTCCCAAGGTTGGTTTATTACCTGCGCATCTCTTCTGCACACTCTGCCTACTTCCCCTGAAAGGACTAGACCACAGGTTTCTTATTCCAGAATGCACTTCCCCACTAATGCCCTTATCCTAATATCACGTGATGTGAGGTGCTGGCATGCAGTCAGCTCCTTGCCCAGGCTCATATTATTATGAAGAAGCGAAGATAATTCTTAAACATATACACATCCCCGTCTCAGTAAACAAGAGGGACAGGAATAGAAAAAAAACCTGTAAGAAGTGCACTTACGATATTCATCCGTCTAGTCATTGATTCTTTTTCTTTTTTTTATTACGGTAAAATATATGTAACATGAAATTTATCATTTTCACCAGTTTTAAGTGTACAGTTCTGGGGTATTAAGTACATTCACGTTGTTGTACAATCATCAACACCATCTGTCTTCAGAACTCTTTCCTTCCAAATTTTTTTCTTGAATACGAAATGCTACTGGCTGAAACAGAATACGGCCCACACTGGTGTTTGCTTCAGTCCTCTGCCAATTTAATAAACTCTCCCAGGCTAGAAATCAGAAGGGGCCAGTCAGCAACCTTCCTAAGGGAACTGTGAGAGTAGTAGGAACAGAAAGGTCAAGTGGGTTTGCCCCCATGAAAAATGCAGCCACCATCAGCTAACTGAGGCCACCACATATCTGCTTGTAGGAATACGGGTTAAGATAAGAGAAACCAGAAACAAGGGCTTGGGAAATAAAAACTCTGCTTTTCTGAGCACAGCATTTCCACTCCTGTCATTCTTCTGTGGATGCAGGAAATACCCTGTGTGTGTAGGAAAAGCTTTGTGCTAACCAAGCCAGCCTGGGAGAGGGCTCTGCCCTGCACACCCAGAGACTTCTTTCAGAAGGGAAAAATATCTTTCTGGGCTTGGGGATGGGGTCTGAGAACTTCAGAGGGAGACCCAGAGGCAGACACAGACAAGTAGGGGTAAACAGCAGAATGCTGTGAAACAGACATACATTCAGAGACATACAACGGACATGGAAGAAAACACACACACAACCCAGAACACCAATAATCACTTGCATTTACTGAGCGCTTTCTCAGTGCCAGGCACTGTTCTAAGTGAAGTGAGCGAAGCACAGAGAGTTTAAGGAACTTGACCGTGGTCAGCCAGCTCGTTTGGGGATCTGCAAAGTGTCCACTTTAACTGTGGAATTTAAATGGGTTGGATTAAATCTGTAAAGCCTGTGAGTTGAGAATAGGAGAACCAAGATTGTAATAGCCCTAGCAGATCAAGGAGCTTGGTGTTCATCTAGCAGGCCATAGGGAGCCATTGAAGGCTTTAGAGGATGGGCATGACAGTCACAAGAGTGCATTAAACGATCCCTCTGACAAGGCTGCCTTCCATGCTTTGGAGTCTGAGAGGTTACCAGTGCTCTTCTCAGGTGGAGAGGTTTGTGGTTTGGGAAAGATAACTCAGGTGGGCTGAGTCCCATGGGCCTAAGGCTACTCCTACCCAAAGTAGCATCAGACCCATCATTTTGCATCCATATATCACTGTCATGTGTGATGGGCCAGCTTTCAGGCTTGTGGCTCTTCCCTTCCAGAGGACTCTTTCTTGCCCACATGTCACACATGAGCTCTCAAGTTCCCTCAGTTGGAAAGGCATATATGAAATGTCAGTGTGGAAGAATGCAAGATATTATGGACAGTATCACATTGGACATGAGATGGTATAAACGTACTGGGTCCACTTCTCAGGTTTTTCAGGGGTGGAAAATAGGTTCCATGTCCACATGCCTGGTCTCATCAGTGGGTATCACTGCGGGGAATACCACGCTGAGAAGTCTGAGCGGGCGCTGTGCTCAAGGCATGCTGCCAGCACTCTGTGGCTGGGCAAGCCTTCAGAGGGTACAGGGGAGGGAAGTGATAGCACCTATGCCATGTATTTGCCACTATTAGGCTACTGGAATAAGCCAAGTGTGCCTTCTACCTCTCTGGAGTTCTTATCCATCCCTAAGGCTGCAGCATTTCAGGCTTTATGTTGGAGCTAGAGTGTACAATCAACTCAGTTCACCAGAACTCGGCATGTCTGCTCGAAGCACTTGTTCTGTGTACAGCATCCTTGTGGCTCTGGGCTCCACATAAATTGTGAATTACTCCCTGCTTCTGGACAATTGTGAATTACTCCCTGCTTCTGGATGTTACACTGATTCTTTTGAGACAATACTAATGAGAAATGGGGACAGTGCTTGTGTCTTAGGAAGGCAAAGTTGGTTCTAGAAATTCTGCTTATAAAGACTGATCTATAGTTTAGGGAGACTTCATGACACTGAGAACCTTCAGCAGAGGGTGGGCTGAGAATTCATACAGCCCTGACCTAAAATCCTTCCTTGGACAAGTTATGTATCCACTCTGTGTTTGGTTAAGTATTCTATGGAATGGGAAAAATAATTATAATAATATAATAATACAGAAGATCACATCTTATATAGAGAACACATGAGTGGTTACCAGTGGGTAGAGGGAAGGGGGGCAGGGCAATATAGGAGTGGAGACAAAAGGATTATTATGGGATTATACGAAATTACGTGTGTGAAACTTTTGAAAACTGTAAAGCACTATAGAATTTAAAGAATCTTTTACTCAATAAAAAATAAAAATAAATTTTAAAAATTAAAAAAAGAATCGGGAGTTTGGGATTGGCAGATGCAAACTATTGTATATAGAATGGATAAACAACAGGATCCTACTGTGTAGCACGGGGAACTATATTCAATATCCTGTAATAAACCATAATGAAAAAAATAGAAAAAAGAATACAGATATCATATATATATATATAATACACACATATATATCTGAATCACTTTGCTGTACACCAGAAACTAACACTGTAAATCAACTATACTTCAATAAAATAAATTTTAAAAAAGGATTGTATCTTAACAGTCTACTTCCTTAACCAACTGGCCAGATTAACCAACACTCTCCTTTCCTTCCATGCGTCACACGGACGCCCACAGCATGGACACCCACAGCATGCTGACTGCTCATGACTAAGGGCTGCTCCCTAGTATACCCACTCATTTCTGTGGCAAGTGACCAGCTACCGGTCCCCGCCACATTTCCTAAGAAGTTCCTGCTTTCTCTATGCCAAGAGGCCCCACAGTGTGATGGCTAAGAGCCTGGATTCAGAACCCAGACTGCCTGGGCTCAGATCCTGCCTCTGTCACTTAGCAGTTGTGTGGCCTTGAGCAGATTGTCTAACCTCTCTGTGTTCAGTTTCCTCCTTTGTAAAACGAAGAAGTTAATCATATCTATCTCAGAGTGTGGGTGTAAGGATTAAATGAGCCAATATTTTAAAAACAATTCAAACAGTACTTGGTGCATATTAAGTGTTAACTACTGAGTTAACTACTACGTTTTTTATGACAGTGAAGAGGCTGGCACATAGTGGATTCTTATCTATTAGATCCGCCTTTCCTTCTGAGTCCAAGTACAGTGTTTTTCATAATTTGCTTCTCGGTTTGAAGAAAGGTATACATCCAGAGATGTTCCATTTCTCAATTCCGGGCAACTGCATCAATGATAGGATGTGGTCTCTGACCAGCAGGATTCTGGTTAATCGCGCACCCATTTTCTTGCCTCCAGTGGACATATCCTTTGCTGGTGGCATCACAGAACACCACTGGCCACGTTTGACAAGGTGGAGTTCCTAAAGGAAGCTGCCTGGGAGGAGAGCGTGGCTGCAGGTCAGGAGTGAAGACCTGAGGGAAGGCTGGGTGGGTGAAAAGTTGACTAGAAAATTGTAACGTCAGTATCAGTAGACAGGCTAATGAAGGACTGCAATTTGCAGACGCGTATCTGGTGCTTTCTCTCTTCAAGGGAGATGGCATATGCTAATCAGGATCATGTGAGCCTGGCCCAGGAGCCGAGCGGTGCTGTATATGAGAGGGTGCCTGGTGTATGGGATGGTTACCTCCCTCCCGACTGAACAAATGGTGACCTTTAAGTATTTGCAGTCTCTATAGACAAACCATGCACACAAATAGGACAAGCAGAAAACTGGAAAGAAATTGGTCAGGGCCTGAAAAAAAATAGGAACACAGGAAAAGAGGAGGCTGAGAGGAAGGAAAATAGCTCATATTTATGTACTATTGGCCAAACATTTAATATTAGCTTCTTTATGCCTCAACATAACCCTACAAGGTGAACGTTGATATCCCCATTTACAGATGAGAAATCAAGCCTGGAGAGCCCAGCACGACACAGGTACCATGGGGCAGTGTTAGGATAAAGCCCCAGGGCCATCTGACTGCAAGCCTAGTGATCTTCCTCTTACACCTCACTGCCTTCATGGGTTAAAAACCAACCTCAGGGTCATTTCCCTGTTGTTGTTATTGGCAGGATGGGGCAGTGGTTAAAAGCTGCGGTGCCAAAATCAGCAAGACCTAGTTTTAGTTCCTACCTTGACTGTTCACCACCTCTTAATCTTCACTGTCCCACATTCTCTGAGCAGAGTCCTTTGTCTTTGGGAGGGAATCTGCACCCTAGGATTGCTTTGAGGATTGAATGGAATCATGGATTGAGAGTGTGAGAGGCAATAAAGTAATGGATTACAACAGACAGTGCTCTGACAATGCTCCATAGACCGAATATCCTTCCTCTTGGCATTTTCAGTTTATTCTTTTGATCATTAATTTAGTTCATCATCTCAGGTGTGCCAGGCATATGGATTTTGTGTAACTCTGAGCTCATTGAGGACTGGGAGCCCAAACTGGAAACTCATCGAGGTTTGAGATCCAGAGAGAACCACAGAAAAGCCATTCAGTTCTAACCCCGCATTCTACAGATGGGAAAAACTAATCTCAGAAAAGGGAAGTCATTTGTCCAAGGTCGTGGAGAATGACAAGTAACACCTCTGGCATCATAACACCTATCAGGCTTCTAGGCGTGTAGAAAATAGTCTCTAAGAAATACTTATTCAGCTAATTCTGCTTTCTTAGTCTTCTTTAAGCTCAGAGTAGCCTGTATGGTATTTCTCATTCATGAACTGGTTGTGAATCTCGTTAGGAGGCTTCATCTGAATCGAGGGGAAGTGTTTGTGGTGGTCCTGGCCCACCTGCCTCTGGCTTGTGGCTTCTCTTCCAGTTCCACAAACCCTGCTTCACTTTTCTCCAGGGGAAGAAAAGAAATTAGCAGCCCTGTTGGCCCATGTGAATAGCAGAGCAGTTTTGATGGAGAACAGGGAAGAGTTTTCCACATTGTGGTTCTTTGGGGAATTTCATCAGCCAACAATGTAAATTAAATTAGTTAAAAAACATTGTACATTTCTAATTCCGACACTGGATTCACTCAGTGGCGGTGGAAATTTTGAATAATGGATAATAGTCGTCTCTGATTTCTCAACATATGTTTTTTCACTTACACAGCTGTGAAAAAAATTATATTTATATTTTTGTTGATGCATAATTTCCAGCCTGAAAACAGAATTGATATTAGCATTAAACTGCCAACAGGTGTCTTTTTTTTTTTTTTCCTTCTCTTTCTGGTGAGCTAGAATAATCCTTTCTTTGGCAGGAAGTCAGTATTTTTTCACAGTCATTTTTGCATCCTTAAGAACGTCTTTAAAATTATTTTCTACTTGATGAAACACATCCTCTCAGGGCTTCATTATTTTCACCCTGGTGTTATCTGATTGAATATTTCAATCACAAAAAACTTGGGAAATTTGAGTCATTTCCTGCTCAAAACTGCATGGAACATTTTGAAGTTTTTTTTGCTAAGAAATAACCATAAGTTTAATAACCCGACTGCATTAAGCCTGGATACTGTTTATTTTAACTATTGATTACAAAGTATCTTTTAGGTAAAATTAATCAAGTCAAATACAGCTGATTACTGCATCCATTCAAGATGGCCAGTAGAGAAAGAAAGATTCCCAGGAGACTTTGTCAGTTTCTTCAAAATTGCTTTTTTTTTTTTCTGGTCTACCAAAAAAATTCTTCTGGACTCCAACAGAGTAACAAAGCAAAGTGGAATGGAAATTTGATAGTTATCCTAAAATTTCACCCTCTTCCCTGTGTACTCCTTCCCAGTTATTATTACATCATCCCTCTTTACCTCCTCCTCCCCCACCCCTCCATCCTAGACTATTTCTAAAGGTCCTTTAACTGACCTCTTTCTCCCCACCACCTCCTCAATCTCAGGTCCACCCTTGTGGTTGAGTTCTTTTACGTAAAGGCACATTTAATCTGAACTGTCTTACTTAATGCCCTACAGTGGCTCTCACTCGCCCTGGAGATAAACTTGGAGTTCTTGAGATGTACACACAAAATCCTTCATTTACGATCCGGTCTCCTTTGCCACTCATTTTCCTGTGTCATCCTCGGTCATCATCAGTTTTCCTATGTTGCAGCCATATGGAGCTTACTGGGGTTCCAGGAACAAATATGTTTTTCCATTGTGAGCTTCAGTGACTTTATTCAAGCCACCTCCTCTTCCTGGTTGCCCCATGCTATACTTGTCCAGACCATCTTCTTCAAAACCCAGTTTAGGGGGCTTCTCCCTGGCAAAGCCTTCCCTGTTTTATCACCGGCACTATTATCACCCTGACATCCTTCCACCCACACTGTAGACAGAGTGACTTTCTCCTCTGCTGTTTCACACTGTCTTTTTTAGTTCAGAAGGGAGTAGATCATAGTAGTTAAAAGCTTGGGTTCTAGAGCCAGATTCCCTGGATTCACATCCCAGATCTGCCATTTACTAGCTGTGTGACATTGGGTAAGTTATGTAACCTCTCTGTGCTCGATTTGCCCATTGTAAAGTGGGAGAAATAGTTACACTTACCCGATAGGGTGCAGCGAGAACTAAATGAGACAATATATGTAAAGGACTTAAAACAGTAGCTGGCTGGTAGTATGTGCATAACTATTGATACATATAGCTTGGTTCTTATCTGTTTAACTTTACTGTATCTCTTTAGAGTCTTCTTCCTGCACTAGAGTGAGAGTTCCTTGAGGGCTGGAATGCAGTTCTCTCATATTTTTGTCTTGAGTGCCTGGTACTGTGCCTGGAATATAACAGGTGCTCAGGAACAGATGTAGGTGGAATGAATGAATAAATCAATGTAGACAGACAATCTGGAAATTCAGCAAGCAAAGAGCCATTTCCCTCCCTCGGTTATATAATGTAGTTATGATGTCCCTGACACTTCTTCTTCTTACTTTTTTTGTTTTTAACTAAAAAACTCCTCTCCTTTCATGTTTCCCCGCTCAAACACGGGATGAGTGTTTGCTGCACATTTGCAAGAGGATTTGAGTCCAACATCCACACTCTGGTGTCCTCCCTTGTTCTCTTTTACTTTCCTTTGCCATTGCCAAAGTGAATATCCATTGATGGGATTTCTAGTATTCATCACATGCAGCCACCAGATGGATCTGAATAGTTTCTCTAACAACCAATTTGCATTTGGACTCAGCTTCCAAAATGCCTTCCCATTATAGCTTCCATTCGCTCTCCGCACACTCTGCCATCTTCCACTCTGTTCTAAAGGCCACACCTCTAATTTTGAGAATCGTGGATCGATTTGGTACCACTGAGCTGTACCAAGTTAAAACAAGAATTATATTTTATTGCCAAATCATGACTTGCTCGTATATTTCAACTTCTACCATGTAATCTAACAAAATTTTTCATTATAATCATCTTTGGAAGAGATTCCCCAAGGTATTGTTGCAAGACTGATTTTTTTTCCCCATTGCCTCTGAGGCTTCATCTTAGGCTTATGTTGCCTAGTGGGCATGGTTCTTCAGCCAAGATCTTCTTGTTAAGGTTGTTGTGTTTATTTGGGGCTCTGTTAGGTTTCATGAACTTAAATGAAGAGTAAGTAATAAATTCATAGAGGAAATTGGGTTAGCATGCTATTCACATCCCGGCTGTTGCAGACGGGTGTACCAATGATGGGAACATGTGCTGGTATCATGATGAAATGCAGATTAGAGGCCCTGGAGCCAACCCAAGGATATCTGCCCAAAACTGTTTCATCTCTGTCAGCTTTAATCTGATCGAAAGAGAGCATGCTTCAATGCAGTGAGAAAAATGTGAACTCCTAAAATAACCCAGCGGCACTCTGTTTTCCATTTAGATGCTATTAAAATACTCACTTTTCATTTGTGGTATAGTAGAAAGTATACTAACTATAACTTAGAGGATCTGAATTCAAATCTCATCTCAGCCATTAACTTATGCTGTGAAATCTCACTGGGCCTTAGTTTCTGCATCTGTAAAATGAATGGGCTGAGCTAGACTAATGGTTTTCAATGGTTTTTTTCTTCATAAAACAAATGACAAGTGATATTCACACATTCCCAAGGGCAGCCCCACGGTTGTGCACAATTACCCACGTACTGGTTATAGCTCTCCCCTTTCCTCCTGCTCAAGTAAGCATATCGGAAAGTGCCTGAGTAAGATTGGCATTTCAAGATGACCTTGAATCCTGTTCTGTCTAATTTATTTTAAAAATTAAAAATCAAATAATTTGGAAGCTTGGGTACATCATTATTAATTTTTAAAAGGTGATTTGCTACACAATTCCCAAAAGGTATATCACAAAACTCGATTTTAACAGTCCCTTGTGGCGCTATCATTCTACACTTCTGTGAGTTAATAATCAAGGTGACAGTAGTGAAAAATCCACGGAGTTGAGTCTTTAACTATTTGCAATAAAAATAACGAAGAATAATATATTTTTGTAGGTAGTCCTCACTTTGGTGGGTATTCTCCTTGTCCCTTGGAGAACTGCTTGTGACAATAGTAACTTCCTGATTGTTATGTTGGCATGTTAAGCAAAGATATGTTTCTAAAATGAGGTAATACCATCATCACATGAAAATAAGATGGAATCCTTTTTAAGAATTGACGATATATAGTACTTGACAAAAACAGTGTGTCGTGTTTTGGAATGTCTCATTGTGAAATGTTTATCTGCAGGGGGAAAAAAAACACAAAAATTTGTAGTATGGTGGTTATTACAATTTTGAGTAATATAGGAAAGGGATTAAGATAAAAGTTGCCAAAGGACCATTGAAGTTTAATATAAAACTTACATGTAAAAATGATGTATTCAATTTTTCATCTCTAACAATATGGTGGTCTAGATAACCTGAAGAGCTTTACACTGTCAAATACTTGGATAAAGTAAACTTTGTAAATGCAAGACTGAGATTACAAGAAATAAGGGGGAGGGGGTTGTGGGAAGGATGGAGTGGGAGGTTGGGGTTAGCAGATGGAAGCTATTATATATGGAATGGATAAACAAAAAGTCCTACTGTATAGCATAGAGAACTATATTCAGTATCCTATGATAAACCATAACGGAAAAGAATATTAAAAAAAGTATACATTTGTATAACTGAATCACTTTGCTGTACAGCAGAAATTAACACAAAATTGTAAATCAACAATTTACAATTTTCTTCAGTTAAAAAAAAGAAATAAAGGGAAACTATAGGAGTCCTGAGCCAAATAATGAACCCAAAATTAAAACCAATAAGTTGAAATAATGACAGCTGTGGAGTGGAGAGAAAAAGTGGCAATACTAATAACATGGGATGTAAGTTTTAAGTCCACATTGGGAAAAGATACTAGTCCTTAGATTTTCTCTGTTTAAACTGTGAAAACCCTCGTAAAGCCTGCCTGACTTTATATAAAAGAATGAATTAAGTAAAATTGATTAACCCATCAGATTAGAAATACAATAGTGAGGTTTGTACATCGTTTTGGGTTATGGATGGTGGAAAAAAATTTGCTTTAATTTGCATGGAATTAGATTGGAGACCTTACATGTATATTATCTCATAGTATGAAATTCTAAACCAAGAGCAAAATTGACCCTGGGATACCTGGCAGAAGTAAATAGAAAACTTCTGGAGGGATACACCTTCAACCCAGGCTTCCTAAGATTCCCATAGAGAAATCAAAATCCAGAAATGCAAAATGTACAGGGAAACACATTACTATGAACGAGAGTCGGCAGGCACCAAACAACAAGATTAAACACTCAAGAACTTCAGGTGATGTAAAGGTTGAATAGAGATTATAAAAGAGGGATGTTTAAATTAATAAAATCATATAAGGGACTTGGAAAAATAAAAATCTAGTAAGGACACAAGAAAAAAGAAAATGAAAATCTTTGGAATTATCTAAGAGAATTTCTACAAATGAAAGATATGGTCATTAAAATAAGCAAACTCAATAAATCAGTTAAACAGTAGTGTAGACATAGTTGAAAACATAACTAGTTAACTGGAATACAGAAGTACTTGAAATGCACAAAGAGAAATAAAGAGGTAAAAAACATAAGGAAGAGTAAAAAATAGTTATGGAGAATAGGAGAAAAAGTTCCAGCATATTTAATTGGATTTCTAGGAGGTTAAATAGAAAAAAATGAGGAATAAAAGATATTCCAAGAGTTAATGGCTCAAAATTTTTCAGAGTCAGTGAAACTACATGAATCCATTGAATCAGAACACATGTAAATATATAAAACATATAAATCTATGCTTAGATACGTTGTCTTGTTAATTTAAAATGGTACAGCAATTCTGGAAAATAGTTGGACAGTTTCGTATAAGACTAAACATACACTTACTCATAAAACATACTCCTGGACATTCATCCCGAGAGAAATGAAAACTTTGATCTACACACAAACTGTACGTGAATATTTATAACAGCTTCACTTTGATAGCCAAAACCTGGAAATAACTAAAATGTTCTTCAGTAGTTGAATAGTTAAACTGTGGTACATTCATACCATGGAATTCTACTCAGCAATAAAAAAAGTATGAACTATGGATAGATACAGTAATTTGAATGGATTTGAATGGATCTCAACAGCTTTATTCTGAATGAAAAAAATCCAATTTCAAAGGTCACGTACTGTATGATTTCATTTATATAAAATTCTCAAAATGACAAAATAGTAGAGATGAGAGCAGATTAGTAGTTGCCAGGGATTAAAGAAGGTGGTGCAGAGGAAGTAGAGGAAGCATAAGGAAGATTTTGTAGTGATAGAGTAGTTCTATATCTTGGTTGGGGTGGTTATCACATGAATTCAAAACTTTTCTGATTTTGGTAATGTACCATAATTATGTAAGATGTAACTATTATGGGAAACTGAATAAAGGGCACACAAGACTCCTCTGTATATTTTGCAACTTTTTGTGAATTTATAATTATTTTAAAATAAATTATAGGAGGAAAAAACAATGGAGACTAAGAAAAGATTTAAAAAGTGACCTGAGAGAAAAGACAAATTATCTATGAAAAAATGACAAACAGCAAACTTACTGAAAGTAATATTAGAAATCAGAAAGCAGTAAAACAATATCTTCAGCATTCTGAGAAGGAATAATTATCAATTTAGAATTCTATACCGAGCTAAGTTATATTCAAGGTATGGTTAAAAAAAGACATTTGCATACAAAGCTAAGAATGTTTACTAACAAATTTAAGTGCTATATTTTAAGATATATTTCTGAAAAAAATAACATAAACCATGAAAGAAGATACAAGAAGGAATGAGGAAAAAAGATATTGATAAATGTGGGAGTAAAGCTCACTTATTTATTCAGTCCAAAAATATGTATTAAGTACTATGTGTTAAGAAGCACTATCGTAAAAGGGTATGCATCATTGTTATATTTTTAGTAGGAGAGAGATATGATAAATAACTAATCACTAATTTGTGGATTTAAATATAAGATATACCTACAATACTAGGCAAAAAATAAAAGGTAAGAAATGAAAGGTGACTAGAATTAAAATTGGTCTAAAATCCTTTTCCCTTTGTTTTGGAGTAGAGACAGCTTTTCTTAATTAACTTTAGATTTGAAGTTAAATATACTTATTTAAAGTCTATAAATGAATGAATATCTTCTAAGCTCATGGAGAGAAAAATAGGGAGTAAAGAAAACTTAATCCAATAGAAAAGAGAAAAGAAGGGGACTTTTTTTTTAATGCATAGCAGATAGAAAACACAAACCATTGTAAAAAATCTTTAGGTATCAGTAGTCACTACATATATATAAAACTGTTCTCAGTTAAAATATGCAGATCACATTGGATTAAAAAATCCAACTATATATTACCTAAAGAAATTTACCTAAACCATGAGGATCCTGAAAGATTGACAGTTTTTTGAAAATATACAAACTGCTGAATACTATTTAAAATATACCTTCTGGACCTATAAAAATATCAGAAAAATACATATTTTTACTGAAAAAACATTAAGAAATCAGATAGTTGCTACATAATGGCATAAGAAACAATTCCCCAAGAAGATATACCGATTATAAACATATATGCACTTAATAACATCTGCTTAAAATCAGTAAAGCAGCAATTGGTAGAGACGTAATATGGTATATTAGTTAAGCACACAGACTCTGGAAACAAATTACCGTGAGCTCAAATCACAATTCCACTACTTACCAGGTATGTGACTTATGTAACTTCTTTTTATTTCATAGTTTTCTCATCTGTAGAGTGAGATAATGGTATTAGAACCAACCTCATAGGGTTGTTATAAGAACGTATACATACATACATGTATATTAAAGCTGTCAGTACCTGTTATTTATACCATCAGCATCAAACAGAAAAAACAAAAAATTCAAATTTGTGACAAGAGATTCTCATACACCTCTCAGTAATTAATAAATCAACTTGCTCGTCATTTGCCTATTTATTTTCAGATTTATTCTTTGCCCTTTTCTTGCTCTATTTTGTATTCCTCTGCTCTGTACTGGAGGAAACTCTATTTCCAAGCTTTCTTGCCTGTTGTCTTCCAGAGAAGTGCTGACAAAAAGAATAAAGAGTAGGAGGAGGAAAGAATACCAGCATATCTCCACATGACTCTAGTGTGGTGTCTCCTCCTTGGCTAAAGCTCCAGCCAGACAATCTTCTCTTTCTGGTCCCCATTCCCACTGGAATTTTCTTCTGCGGTTCTAGCTCCCACTAGATGGCCTCAGCTTCTGGGCTCTGCTAATGTTACCTCCTCTCCTTGTTCCTTCAGAAATAGTTGTACTCTTCCATAACTTAGGTAACCAATTCCCTGAGCAAAATACCTAGAATGATATCTGTTTTCTTGACTGGAATCTGAATGATATAATCAGTAAGACAAAAATACTAAGAATACAGAAAACTTTAGTACCCTCTCAGCAGGTTTGATCTAGTAGACACATTCAAAATGAACAAGAGAAGTGATTTCCAAGTGAAATTCTAAGAAATGACCAAAGTTGTCAAACAACTTCTAAAGTTGTTTCATACTTTTATGAGAGAGGGCAGCTTTATGGGAATGTGTTTACTGTGGCAGTGAAGTAGAGAGAGAGCATATGATAGCTTTCTGGCTTTCTATTATCTGATTTTATAAATTAACAACCATTTTTTCTCCCAGATGATCTCTCTATTATGTGATTGCCTCTTCATCATACCAGAACTCAAGAACTCATCCTGAAATAGATAGATAGACAGACAGACACATACATACATATACACTATCTTGGTTAGAGATGAATGCAAGATTATTCTTTCTGCATGATTGTACTCTACTTCTCTAGAGCATAGATTTAAATAATTTAATCAAATATCCACTGAGCCTCCACTATGTGCAAAGCACTAGTTAAACATAGAGCCAAGGGACTTAATCAAATGTATCCTTTACTTTCCAGGAGTTCATAACTTATTTGGGCAGACAGATATGTGTACAAAAATTTCCAGTGCCAAGCAAAGATGAAAAAGTTAAACCACAAGTTACAAGAACATAGGAAAAGGGAGACTCCAATTGTGAGGACGTTGGAAGGCAACCGTGAAACCTCAACTTTTCTATGTATTGTAGATCACAGCATCCTTCTCTAACATTTTTAAATATGATTTTGAAGTATATAGGCAGTTATTTTTACATTTTTACCATCAAATAATCTGAGATGTGACCAGAAGGCAAGTCACTTAACTGCTTGTAATGGAAGACTAGTTTGCCTGGCTCTTAGACCAGGCATTTATTCAATAGATTCACTGAATACTACTATGAGAAAAACACTATGCAAAGGACTATGGGTGATATAAAGATGATAGGCTGCTGCTTGTGACCACTCTCCTCCCATAATTTAGTACAATTTCCATAACATCACACTAAAGAGCTCAGATTTTCCTTTCCTAAATCATCTATACCTTTGGCTATAGAGGGAAAGTCACTTTTTTGTACTGAGCATACATACCTCTTCAGAAGGTATATATGTGGAATAATAAGGGACGAAGAAAATGGTCCAACCAGTCAGATCAGACAGTTCTTCTCTGGAATTCAGTGGCAAGACAAGTGTTATAGCCAGATCACCAAGTCCAGCCTCCATTGTTCAAATCAGGGCTTTGAACAAATCAGGGCTACTTCCCAGGTCCTTAATCTAGGCTCTAGAAATTCTAGATAAGTTTTACATTAAAAAAAAAAAAAAAAGGGAAGGAAAGGAAGGGAAGAGAGGAAGGAAGGGAGGGAGGAAGGAAGGAAAAATGACTTTTCCAAATATTCAGAGTACTTCAGAGTCACACCAACTGCTAAAATAGTAAGTTCAATAGACTAATAGATCTATTGGAAACATTTGCATAATGCAATTAGAGACAATTAGAATTGTCCTACTTTTCAGATTCTGCTTCCTTTGTCAGATACATACAAAATTACATATTGATCAACACAGGAATAAAGTCTGCATTACTTTCTTGACTTGGCTCTTTCACCATAATGAATTCTCATAAACTTGTATTTTAACTGAATTTTTCAAAAGACCAAATAGGTAATAATGTCTTGAATTCTGCTGGTTTAGAAAGGAACTCAAAACTGGAGTTGTTCAGTTTCCTTTGCTGATCTAAATTACTTTTTACTTGAGAACAGTGCTCAGAATCATAGCACCCAAGGTTGGAATAAACCACAACTAAAACTGAGTTTATCTCCCATCTCTAGTTGATGCTGCAATGTATATCCCAAAACAGAAGGCCCTCAGAGCCAGGGAGGTAACCTAAATGGGTGAAGCTAGCTAGGAGAAAGCAAGAGAGGTTGGTGGGGACTGCAGCAAACTAGAGAGTGCTTAGCCCTTAGGGAATCTCTTCTGTAGCATAGGAAATCAGGTCTTATCTTGACAGATCTTCCAATGTTTCAGGAGAAGCCAGAAATATAGATTTTATAAGGAATTATCTGACTTACTTAAAAAATTTTATTAAATATCTTCCATATGCCAAACCTTGCTCTTGAATCTGATCATACACAAATGACTAAAACATGATCCATGTATTCAAGGAGCTCAGATTGTTGTTAAATAAGACATGTAATGGAGAAAGTTAAGCCGTTCTATGCATGCTAGCATAGAGATAGATGTAAAGTATTAGAGGAAAGCATGAGAATTTGAATTATTTTTCCAAGTTGGGGGAAGGGTAGACTTTCCTCCAGGAAATGGCTTCCTGGAGAAGCTATACCTTTTGAATTATGTTTTAAAAGATTAAAGGATGACAGGGTGAGAGAGTGTCATGGACATATATACACTACCAAATGTAAAATAGATAGCTAGTGGGAAGCAGCCGCATAGCACAGAGAGATCAGCTCGGTGCTTTGTGACCACCTAGAGGGGTGGGATAGGGAGGGTGGGAGGGAGGGAGATGCAAGAGGGAAGAGATATGGGAACATATGTATATGTATAACTGATTCACTTTGTTATAAAGCAGAAGCTAACACACCATCGTAAAGCAATTATACTTCAATAAAGATGTTTAATAAAAAAAAAAAAGATTAAAGGAATTAATTAAACTTACCTTTGTATGAGAAAAGGAATAGAGTTATAAATATCCATGGCATGTACAGCCAAAGATGAGAAGGATGGTGGAGTAGCTGGAGATAAGGAAATTGAGGTAGGTAGTAGTTAGATCGGGGATGGACTTATACTCCAAAGGAATGAGTTTGTTCTCTGTCCTGGGAGAATGGGACACATAAAATGATTACAGCCAAGGTTGTTATTTTTCATAGTAGTAGTAGTAGTATTTTATCTGAAGAAATACCATCATGGTAACTAAGAGTACATAAAGGATATTAAACTGGAGTTGAGAAACCAGTTGAGAGATAAGGAAGATCTGAACTCAGGTAGTGACCGTGGGACACAGTGAAGACTGGTTCACCTAAGTAAATCTAGGTACACCTAAGAGGCAAGGAGATGGAGAAGTCAAATTAACTAGGAAATTGAGTGACTGGTGATGCTGCCAATAAGTTAGAAAAGGAAGTAGAAGAAATTCAGGAGGGGAGGAGAGCAGGAAAACAGTGGCAAAGGGACAGTAATACTATTAAAATGCCATCTTTGAATTTTACATTAGAATGTTTCCTTTTAAGTTCTAACTGATGAGTCCTTCTCTTTGATTTTTTAAAAAATTAGAATCACTTCTATGAAACAGCATCTCTCCATTTTGTTTTGTATCCTCATCACCCCAACGCTCCACCCTAAGACTTCTTGATCATGTATGGGCAGCCTAGTGTGGGCACATCAAGGTTACTCGCAAAATGGGTGTTCCCAGCTCTGTGTGGTGTGTCTTCTTTTTACTGGGGCCTGTAAAGGTGATCCTGGAGAAAGAGCCACTTTCTAATTAGGTGATTGAGGGCAAGTTTGTAAACTTCTGTTTGTCTCAATTGCTTAATTGTAAAGTAAGGATAATAATAATAACCCTTATTTCAAAAAACTGTGAAACCTTTATGGTTATTACAAGTAAAGAACTTACTATGGAGAACATAGGACTCGAGTGTCAGTCTTTGCTGATGATGTTGTTATATTTAGTGAATCTAATTTAGATCATAAACGAATATAGACACTAAATGAGAATTTTGAAGATAGTCATATTCCCTTCATTCCCTTCTGAATTTAGTAAGGAGAAAGAGAAACTCTAAATGCCAAAGAAATATGGCTCCTGCTCAGCCTATGCAGACATCTCTGCTGAGGGAACCATGTGCTGATGAACATATTCATTCATTCATTCATTACCTCGTTCATTTTTCAATTACCTCTCCATCTACCCATTGATTTGCTCACTCAATTGACAGTTGTTGCAGGTCTACTATTTGCCAGGCACTGGGCTAGACATTAAGAACTCCCAGCAGACATAGGCTTGTTGGAAACAGAGATGAATTAATAAGTTATTATAATATTGTGTGGTAAGTGCTACATGGACTGTCCCCCCAAAAAAAAATTCATAGGAAGCACAAAGGAGTAAGTTGTTTTTCCTGAGGACAGAAGTCATTTGAGTTGGGTCTTAAAAAGAGGAGAAGTTTATCAAGCAAAAAAAGGGGTATAAAGTATTTAAAACAAGGGGACCTGTCTATGCAAAGTCAGAGGCACTAAAAAGCAAAGTCATCTAGAGGAGCTGCCTGGATGTAAGTTAGTGTGAGAGAAGAACACAAGGAGAATGGAGGAACACTGAAAAAATGGAGCTGGAAGTCAAGAGCTTTGAATCCAATGCAAAGGAGATTGGGCTCTTTCCTGTGGGCAGTGGGGGAACCCTGGCGGTGTTTGAGTAACACACTGAAACTTGCGTGTTTAGAAGAATCTCCCTGTAGCACTGTGGATAATAAGGAAGGAGGCCAGGCTAGTGGTATCTTAGGTATCTCTCTTCAGCTGTCCAAGAAAACTGGAAAGTGGTTGTTCACGGGGTATGTTTACTGAGCCTGTGCAAAACTGAAGGAATTTCCTGCCAACTCTTCCCTACCTTTCCTCCACATCTTTAAAATTCAGTAAGTATGTATTATCTTAGGTCTTGAGATGTTAATGACTTTAACTAATTGTCAACACTGGCAATTACAATGACTGATACCTTATCATTTCTCACAATGAGCAATGTTAATTAAAATTGATTGTGCTAGAGCTTTAGCTGCAATTGTACTCCCCTCCCCCACCCTTTTTCGTTTAAAACATGAGCTTGTTATGCAGATTTTGTGAACTACACGAGGTAGGCTTACTATCTGGGTGTTTATTTCCCAGTTCTGCTTGTGAACCACATTAGCAACAATTATAAAATGTCAGGAAAACAGTAGAAATAACTGAATTTGTGCCATAAGAAAAATCCCAAATTTTGATTCATTTATTCATTCATCTGATGGAGCTTTTATTGGACATCTATTATGTGCCAAGAACCATGCTAGGCCCAGGGGAAGCAAATGAACAAGCTATGAGTTGAATTTGCAGCATAGTGAGAAAGACAGACTCATTACAAGCTAAATTGCCTGTAGTATGTAAACTCTACAGTTGGCAGCCATTAGCTCTGCCTGTGAGAGTGCAATCAGATTTCACAGAGAAGATGACTTTGGGATGGGTTAGGGTTAGGGTTAGGGTTTGGGATGGGAGCTTCAAAACACAAGCAGGAACTTCTTTCTTTGACTTTTATTATTGCCATTTGTCTATACCTGCCGAATTTGCAAGACTTTATAAAGTGTCTCAAGAGAAGAGGACATAATGATAAATTGGCCAAAGAATTCAAGAACCAAGACCAGGAATTGTATTCTGGAAAATCCAGGCTGAAAAGAAAGGCAAGGCATGCCAGTCAAATGGCATGAATTATGTACAAACACCTAAGGAAAGTAAGAGGAATCAATCATATATTCCAAGAAGGATGCAAGATCATGCTGAAGTGCGGGGGCCTGGAGGACCGTGGCAGGCAGTAGCTCTGGCTCTGCAGTTCACATAGGCACACACCAATTGAGCATTGTAGAGGTCCTCTGCCCAGAGCCCCCCTTTAGGGCTGGGGTGTTCATATTCCCCTGGTGCTGCGACTGTTGGCAGCTGTCGCTCCTCACCGAGTCCCTGTCTAGGTACTGCCCTTGGCACAAAAGAGTTGTTTTGCCCGAGGGTAAACCTCTGCCTTAAGAAGCAGCTTGGATTCAATGATTAGTTGATGGGATGGGGTACCATGACCCTACCCTTGCCTACATTTGGGACAGTTACGAAGAATCATCCCAGCCCCACAGCTCCCCGTAAGATCAGCGGAGGCTTCTGTTCCAGTGCGTCACAGTTTACCTTGTCCCTCTCCCAGTCCTACTTACCACATCTGCTACAGATATGGTTTCAGAGAGCAGCCCTTGGTAAACCTCCCATCTTCAGACTTCTGGGTCTCAGATCTCTTCCCCGGAAACCAAGTTTAAAACAAGCATCTACTATGTGTTCAATTTGGGGGATTCAGCAATGCAACAGGTAAGGTCTCTAACCTCAAATGATTTACAGTTTTTTGGGAAGTTAAGGCTTCTGAAAGCAATGCAGAGGCTTGGAAAACTGTTAAACCTGATAAATATATGAATGGAAGAAGAAGGAGGAGAAGAGGAAAAAAAGACTTCTGAGTACACTGTCTAAAATTGTGCTCATAGACAAATAGCTTTTGGGTGTAAGGTTTCCCTGTGAATTCATAATGTCTTTAGAGTTAAAGAATGGGGTATTATTAGGGACCAGAGGAAAAAAATCTCCCTCCTAAGACAACTGGTCCTCCAGGCTCCATTTGCCTGTTTAGAAGGACATGAATTTGTGACCTCCCAAGGCAGCTCATTCCAACAGTTCTCCTGATTGAGAAGTTCTGATATTTCACTGAAACTTTTTCTCTATTTCTGTTCTCTGTAGTTATACAGACTGAATTGGCTCCTTTTTTAATACAAGTCTTTTATTTATTTGAAAACAAAAAAAAAGGTTTACACATTAAAATTATTTTAAAAAATTTCGGGGATAATGGAAATTTGAGCATTTATTAGATATTTGTTAGTATTAAGAAGTTTTTTTAAGGTATGCTAATAGTTTATGCTTAAGTTAAAAAAGAATTTTTATATTTTAGACATATATACTGAAATAATTAGGGATGTATACATAATATGTAGGTGTTACTTAAAAATAATATGGAGGGGGAAATGGTTGGGGATATTGATGAAACAAGATTGGCAGTTGAGTCATCCATTGACGAGAATGAGAAGCTGAATAACAAGGGCTCTACCCTTTTCTCATACTTATAGAAATGCTTGAAGATATTGGTATACACACACACACACACACACACAGTGGAATACTACTCAGCCATAAAAAAGAATGAAATGTTGCCATTTTCAACAACATGGATGGACTTGGAGGGTATTATGCTAAGTGAAGTAAGTCACACAGAGAAAGACAAATACTGTATGGTATCACTTATATGTAGAATCTAAAAAATACAACAAACTAATGAATATAACAAAAAAGAAACAGACTCACAGATATAGAGAACACACTAGTGGTTAACAGTGAGTAGGGGCAATATAGGGGTAGGGGATTAAAAGGTATAAACTATTATGTATGTAATAAGCTATAAGGATATATTGTACAGCACAAGGACTATAGCCAGAATTTTATAATAAATATAAATGGAGTATAACCTTTTAAAATTGTGCATCACTATATTGTACACCTGTAACATGTAATGTACATGTACATTACATCAACTATACTTACATGTAATGTACATGTACATTACATCAACTATACATGTATATCAACTATACTTCAATTTAAAAAAACTTAGAAATTTAAGAAAGAAATGCTTGAAATTTTCCACAATAAAAACATTTTATTGTATTTTTATGTTGCTAAAATAATACATGCACATCATTGGAAAAAATCCTAAGGACAGAAAGACATAATGAAAAGTAACAGTCCTTGCCTACATCCTTCCCATAGTCCCACTCTCCAGAGCCAACTCGTTTTCACATTTGGTGGGGGAGTGGGGGGCAGCGGGGCAGGGGAGAGCATCTTTCTGCAGACTATGTGTCTAAATTAACTGCTTATCAAGTTCTTAGTTGTTGTCTCTATATTGTCTGCAGACCCCTGCAGTGGCTGATGAGGATTTTGTCCATTTCACAAACCCACTCCTCCCAGTCCGTATTCCGGTTCCTCTCTGGGTCACCTTTGTCCTCCCAGTGCATTTCACATCCATTTCTTGTCCCACCACCCACAGCCAGTCTCTCTTTACTCCCCATTTTGTAAGACGATGCCATTACTGACCTCACCCTTCTACCCATGTTTCCCCCCTACATCCCAAATTGATGGCATCTGCTTTCCACCCTGCAACCATGCCTAAGTCTTCAGTGAATTCTTGGCGGCTTTATTCCTAAACTTAAAAATGAATCATGGGGGACTTCCCTGGTGGTGCAGTGGTTAGGAATCCACCTGCCAATGCAGGGGACACGGGTTCGAGCCCTGGTCCGGGAAGATTCCTACATGCCATGGAGCAGCTATGCCTGTGCACCACAACTACTAAGCCTGCACTCTAGAGCCTGCAAGCCACAACTACTGAGCCCGTGTGCCACAACTACTGAAGCCCATGAACCTAGAGCCTGTGCTCTGCAATAAGAGAAGCCACCGCGATGAAAAGCCCGCACACCACAACAAAGAGTAGCCCCCGCTCGCCGCAACTAGAGGAAGCCCGCAGGCAGCAACAAAGACCCATCATAGCCAAAAATAAATAAATAAATTTATTAAAAAAATGAATCATGGAACTTGAATTATTATCACTATGTAATAGTGTTCACAACAGAGCCAAGTATCGTGTCCAGATTAGGTCTCCTTCTCCTAGATCCTATGTCTCAATTCCTGCATCACTCAGAAGAGAAAGGCTTTAGCATCAAGTTTAAATGGAATCTCCTTTTTCATACTCAGCCTGTTGCCTTTCTTAAGTACCAGCATTTCCCATCTTCTAGATGATACTATTTATTTATTTATTTTTAGTAAATTTATTTATTCATTGATTACATTGGGTCTTCGTTGCTATGCGCGGGCTTTCTCTAGTTGTGACGAGCAGCGGCCGCTCTTCATTGCGGTGCGTGGGCTTCTCGTTGTGGTGGCTTCTCATGTTGTGGAGCACCAGCTCTAGGTGTGTGGGCTTCAGCAATTGTAGCACGCGGGCTCAGTAGTTGTGGGTTGCGGTCTCTAGAGTGCAGGCTAAGTAGTTGTGGCTCACGGGCTTAGTTGCTCCGCAGCATGTGGGATCTTCCCGGACCGGGGCTCGAACCCGTGTCCCCTGTATTGGCAGGCAGATACTTAACCACTGCGCCACCAGGGAAGTCCCTAGATGATACTATTTAATTCTTCAAATCCCATCACTGCCTTCACCTCTACCTGCACGTGATTTTACCTGGTGACTTCCTTCCTTAGCCCTGGGCTCCTGAGCCAATCTGGATGCTTCTAATCTTCCAGCTGTTGTCCTGTGACCTTCTTGGGTAGGATATTCTGTCATAGGGGTCTCACGGCATTCTCTTTCTTGGTTTACTACCTTCTTTTACAAGATAGCTTCCTAAGAAAGGCAGGTGAACTTCCTGAGTCCTTGCCTTCCTGAGTTCTAAGTCTACCCTCACATTTTTTTTTTTTTTTTAAACTTTGGGTTATTTATTTATTTATTTATTTATGGTTGTGTTGGGTCTTCGTTTCTGTGCGTGGGCTTTCTCTAGTTGCGGCAAGCGGGGGCCACTCTTCATCGCGGCGCGCGGGCCTCTCACTGTCACGGCCTCTCTTGTTGCGGAGCACAGGCTCCAGTCGCGCAGGCTCAGCAATTGTGGCTCACGGGCCTAGTCGCTCCATGGCATGTGGGATCTTCCCAGACCAGGGCTCGAACCTGTGTCCCCTGCATTGGCAGGCAGATTCTCAACCACTGCGCCACCAGGGAAGCCCTACCCTCACTTTTAATTAGCAAAGAATTTAAAGTTAAGACTCATTTTCCCTCGGAACATTTGTTCTTAACCTTATTTCTTTGTCCTTATTTTCTTACTCTACTACAGATTTTCTTTTTCTTTCATTGTTTTATTGGCAATCACATTTTTAATTTCCAAGAGTTTGTTCTTATTTTTACCTTTAAAAAAATGCATCATTTTTAATGATTACAATATCTTTATGAATGTTTTAAAATAAACTAGTGAGGTTTTTAAAAATTTTCTTGTTTCCTGAATATTTTTGTGGCTTTTTATCATGATCTTTTCCTTCCTGTTGCCAGTGTTCTTCAGGTAGCTGAGCATCTTTGGTTGTCTGCTCCTGTTTCAGGAGGAGACTTAACGAAGCCGAATAAGGGCTCTGAGGAGGTGGGGCTTGTAGGCTGGCTGAGATGAGCAAGCAGGGACCAGTCTTGGTCAGATGCCTGTCGGCTGGCTAGTTAGTGCATCGGGGGTATAGGGCTATTGCTCCATCTCCAGGCTTCTAGTTAAGTCTCCCTGTTTTCATCCTCACCTCTCACCCCACATCTTCCATCACACTTACTTTTCCAAGTATGGAAACTCTTGTGAATTCAGTAGTGCAGGTGAGTTCTCTTCATTCATCAGTAATCAGTCTCTACCCTCTGTTTTTCAGAAACTTTTTGAAATCTCTCATCTACTCATGATTCCCTTTCTGTATTTGACATAGTTTTGGGTTTATACTCTTCTTATTTCTTTACCATATTTTTAATGTAGTACCAATCCATGTTTTTCTCCTGGCATCTTGGACCAGCTGCCTCTCCTTTTAGTTATTATTTTAAATAAAGAGCCCCTGTTTCTCCATATATTCTTCCTAATGTCTTCATTGGTCACTGCAGAAACACATAGACAGTAGTGTTATGGATTGAAGTGTGTCCCCCCCAGAACAAGCCATATTGAAGTCCTATCTCCCAATACCTTAGAATGTGACCTATTTGGAAGTAGGGTTGTTGCATATGTAATTAGTTAAGATGAGGCCATACTGGAGTGGAGTAGTCCCTTAATCCAATATGACTAGTGTCCTTATAAGAAGACAGCCATCTAAAGACATGAAGACACACAGGGAGAATGTCGTGTGATGACAAAGTCAGAGATTGGGGTTATAGAGCTGCAACCCAAGGGATACTAAAGATTGCCTGAAAAGCCACAAGAAGCAGCAGAAGTCAAGGAAGGAGTCTCTTTTATAAGTTTCAGAGGGAGCATTGTCCTGCCAACATCTTGATTTTCAACTTCTAAACTCCAGAATGAGAGACAATAAGTTTCTGTTGTCTTAAGCCATCCAGTTTATAGAACTTTGTTATGGCAACCCTGGAAAACTAATGCAAATACAGAGACAGCAATTAAGAGCTTGATAAGCATTCAATTTAGAAATATAGAGGTAACTTGCAGAAATACACCCCCCCCAAAAAAAGAAAAAAAGGTTGAAAATAGTTACTTCTGGAAAGTGAGACTGGGGCTAGGAAGTAGACAAAGGACTGTCACTTTTCATTATAATCCTTTCTGTACTATTGCATTGTTTTCAGCCATCTTCTTGCTTCCCTAGACATCATTCTGACTTGTGATCTAGTTTGTCAACATCTGTGACAGGCAGAATAATAGTCCCCCTGCCCAAAGTTGTCCATGTCCTAAACCCTGGAACCTGTATATATTCACCTTATATGGTAAGGGGGAATGTAGGTTCAAGATAGAGTTAAGATTGCTAATAAGCTGACCTTAAAATAAGGAGATAATTCTCAGCCCAATGTAATCACAAGAGCCCTTAAAAGTGAAATAAGGGGGCATAAGACGAGTCAGAGAAAGAGATACGATGTCAGAAGCAGGTCCCTGGAGTGAGGGAATGATGTGCTGTGAGGATTCAACCATTGTTGCTAAATACTTTGAAGATGGGGGAAGGAGGACATAGCCAAGAAGTGTGGGTGGTCTCTAGATGCTGAAAAGGCAAGGAACTGATTCTTTCCTGGAGCCTTCAGAAAGGCATGAGGCCCTCCTGATACTGTGATGTTAACCCCCTGAGACCTGTGTCAGACTTCTGACTGCAGAACTATGAGATAATTAATTTGTGTTGTTTTAGGCCAGTAAATGTGTGGTCATTTGTTACAGCAGCTGTAGGAAACTAATACACCATCTCTCTAAAAATGTAGGCTCAGAGCTAAAGCATAGTACCCCGGATGGGAGCTAGGCATTGCTGAGTACCTTGGAATTCTTCTCTTTCCTATCTTCTCTCTTAATCTAACTATAAAGCTAACGTTTGCTTTTGTAGCTGTCACCAGATGCTATTTTCTCATACTAAACTTGCAGAAAATGAAAGCCCATAGGCTATAATGCCCATGGAGAGGTGACATTTACCATATTGCCATTTCCATTATAGCATACTGGCTAAGGGCATCGACCTTGGAGTCAAGAAGAGCTGGGTTCTAATCCCCATTCAACTATTTACTAGCTGTGTGATCTCAAATGAGCCCATTTAAGCTTCAGTTTCTTCATCAGGAAATCAAAGCTAGTAACAGTACCAGCTCCTGGGGTTCTTGTGGTATCTAAATGAGATGATGTATTTCAAGCACTTAGCACAATGCCTGGCCTGTGGGTAGTGTACAATAAATAGTACCTTAAACTTGAAAAGTGAAGGAATGGGCTCATGTTGGGTTTACACCAGGAACTCTGATTCCTGTTGCTATTCCCAAGGGCTTCAACTGAAAATTATCTGACTCTCTCACTTTGTTTTGTATATATGGTAATATATATGGTATCCTGGAATACCAAACAGGTGTGTGTGGGTGTTGAACCCAACACATGGCTCACAAGTGTTCTTAGCATAATATTAGATGAAGAAGTTTATATAGTCAAAACACAAACTTTAATTCAGTGGTTAGTGCATGGTAACCACTCTTTCTCCCTCATCCCATCCCATGGTGTGAAGACTGTCAACAGTTCTCTTGGGATGGCTGAAGATGATGAAGTGCTCCTCTGCTTTTCCACCTACAATCCCTTCGTTCTGAGGTCTTCATTCTGAGGCCTTTGTTCTGAGATCCACAGTCTAGATGCTTTTAGCTATCGGCTACCTGCTCATTCTTTAAACAATCCCCATTGACCACCTCACCTACAGAACCTGTTCTGATTTCACGACTTGGAGGGAAATTTTAATTTCTTCACTTCATCCTCACTGACTTGTCTCCCTACCTCATCCTCCCTTAAAAGAATGCCTAAGATTAAGAGAATGGGCTCTTGAGTCTCATTCACATCAGACCTAGATTCAAAACCTAACTTGGCCACTTGGGAGCTGTTTGCCTTTGAGCAAGTTGTTTGACTTCTCTCTGTACCATGTTCTTCTTCTATAAAATGGGAATACCATTTAAAATAGAATGCACACTTGAGATGATACATGGGAAACACTGAGCAGGATGCCTGGCACTGTAAGGCTGAATAATAGTGATAGTGATAATAATGCCATCACTACTTTATTGCTTCTTTATTCCTTCAGCCTCTCTACAGGTCTCTTTTCCCAGCCTATCCCCTGAGACTCCATATCTGGCGGCATTCCTCTGCTAAGTTGAGTTAGAATCCTTACGATGTTAAGTGCATAACTGGTCCCCATGGTTTATATTATTATACATTAGTTTCTGATTTAAGCAAAGAATGTACTTCAATATGGCATCATTTAATAAAAGCCTAACCTGCCCCCTACCTGGCAGAGATGATGGGAGCTTATTAAGATAATGTCTTTCTAGTACTTACAGCCCCTTGAAAGACATTCACTAAATAAACAATGGTGTTTGATTTTTGTATTGTTTGTTTTAGTTCTTAATGCACGCTCTCTGAATTGTATTAATAGGTCCTCTGCCGTGCTTCTCACAATATGGGCGCTTGTTAAATGCCGCTAAATGGGGAATGGGAGTGAAGGTTGCTTCTATGTGCCTCTGCTTTGCTCTCACCCTCCTCCCTCTCTCCCTCTCCCTCCTCCCTCTGTCTCTCTCCTTCTCTCTATTAAACCTGGAATCCTCCTCCTCCTTCTGTGTTGCTAGTACACTGATTTTCAACCTTGGCTGCACATCAGAATCATTTGGGGAGCTTTTTAAGTTTCTTGATAGCCAGACCAGATCCTAGACCAATGAAATAAAGACCTCTGGAAGTGGGACCCAGACATCAGTGTTTTCTTGAGTTTCCTAGATGATTCCAGTGTGTAGCCCAGGCTGACCAGACCCCAATCAAATGACGCATGAGAACAGAAAATTAGTATTTAATGTTTACTTCTACTCAAGCACGAGTGCAGGTCCAGTGCAATCTCTTTTCTTCTTCCAGTGAATAACAGTACCTGGCAAAGAATGAGCATTTAATACACATTTCTTTTTTTTGGTTGAAAGTATACCCTACCCAGCCCAAAGGATTTCTCCATGTCTCTGGACTTCTGTAACAGTTGATGTGAATACCTCTTATTAATTATGATGATCTATCAATTTGGTTGTTCAGATTCTCTGGGGTAAATAAGTCTACCATTTACGAGTAATTTTATCACACTCTTTAACATGGAAAATAGATTCTTGTCATGTGGTGTGAAGACTGCTATCACCCAGGGGTGTACTAGGTACTGCCTGACAGTCCAAAGGAAGACCTGGGATGCAGGCATATGGAAGAGAAAGAGCACAGGCCTTCCAGGGTTCAACTCTCCACTCCACCATTTGCCTACAGGGACATCATCTCACCCTCAGAGCTCTGGTCTCCATTTCGTGAAAGAGGGGGAATGATACCCACTACTCTGGTGGTTAGAGTCAATGAAGGCACAACGTAAGAAAGAAAACACTGACTGTCCTAGTCAGCTCAAACTGTTGTAACAAAATACTATAGAAAATTTTTTCTCACAGTTCTGGAATTGGGAAGTACAATATCAGGGTGCCCACATGGTTGGCCACCTTCGCTGTGTTCTCACCTTTGCTGTGTCCTCACAGAATAAGAACAAGCTCTCTGGTGTTTCTTCTTATAAGATCACTAATCCTATCCTACCAGGGCCCCACCCTTATGACCTCATTTAACCTTAAGTATCTCCTTGTAGTACCGGTCTCCAAATACAGTCACAGGGGGCCAGGGCTTCAACACATGAATTTGGAAGGACACAATTCAGGCCATAACAGCAAGCACATAATATAAGCTCAATAATATTAATATCCCCTCTCTAGGTAGGTCGGTAGGTTGATAGATAGATAATGTATAGACATAAGAGCTATCTATGTATCTATCTATGTATCTGTTTATTTTTCTTGAGAGAACCAAAAGAGCATCAGGGAAGAGAAATCAAAACTAGATCTTGTAGGTTGAGTAGGAATGTCTTAGGCAAACGAAGGTATTCCAAGCAGAGGAAACAGCAATTCAAGTCTTTTAAAAGACATAGCATGTTTTGAAATTAGTGAAAACATCACCAGTTTTCACCAGAACTTGGAGTTGGCAAGAGAAAGGTTCATGGTAGAAAATACAAGAGATGTAGTTTGGAGACATGTCATTGACAGGCAAGGCTACCAAGCTGAGGTTGCTGGGTTTGTCCCTTGGGTTAAAGGATTCCTGTGCCAGTAGTTACCTTTTACCTTTTCTTTTCCCAGATAACTAGTTGAATTCTTGAGGGCAAGGATCTTGCCAAATGTTCTTTTGTAATCCATCCCTGAACCTAAGACACTGCCTTAAGAATGTAACAGGAATGAATTGCTCCATAACCTCGGCATATAAGAGCTATCATATCTTTTTCATTTGTTCAATTTGAATTAAAGCCAGCTAGAATCTCCTTCCTCTGGGTTGGCATGAAATACAGCCTTACTCTTCTGGGTGGTGGTCAGCGTGGGAACAGATCTGCTTCTCCTTCATCTGTGCACACTGCCTCTCCATCTATGGCAGTGTCTCCTTGGCTTACATTGCTATGTTTGCTGGCTTGTCTCCCAGCAAAGCTCTACTCCACTCCTTAAATACTCTGTTCCACCCTCAGTGGTAACCTTGGCTCCAATCCTTAGCCCTTGGTCCTTACAGATGCACAGAATTATTATTTTCTAAAGCCGTGTTCTCCACCTCTAGGTGCTGCTCTGCTACTGGCTTGGCTGTCTGTCCCTTCCAGCTTCAAATTTCTTTCTATCTCCTCTTGAGTCTTTAGATATTTTTGTTAATAATTTTCAAAACACAAAGCTTTTATTTCTCTCCTTCACTTGGGCAATCTGAATCAATTGCATCGATGGGCGTGACCTCTGAAACACAAATGCCTGTTTAAAATAAAAGCCTGATTATTATATAATGAACTATATTCAGTTTACTAAATAGTTAACTTAAACATAAATATATGTATGTATTTATGCTGAATAGACGTATAATTTATGCTAATGATAATTACAAATAATACAAAGACATAATAACTCCACTGCAGCTCTGGTACTCATTACCAATGCTTCATGTCGCTTCTGTTCCACATCCATATACTGACTATTTGACATGCCCAGGAACTGTGCTGGGTACAGAGGGCATGGAGATGGCTATGATATCCTCCTTGTCCTCAAAGAGGTTAGACTTTAATTCATGAGTAAGACAGATAAATGGTAATAGCTAAAGTAGTAGGAACACCCTTATTAAGGAATGATGATTAGGCTGACACTGTTGTTTTATCATGACTCTGCCGAGCTTCCTTATTTGCTGTGCTATTTCTATGTTAGCCTTGTGACCAGCGTGTCCATATCCAGAACCTACATTGGCCCTTATTTCCTTAGTCAGTTCCTTGTAAGGTATAACTATGCCATGCTGTTGAAACAAAATAACTCCCAAATCTCTGGATGGGGGGATTGACATATGAAAAGTTTGTTTTTCTTACTCATATGAAGCCCTATATGACTAGAGAACACAGGCTGCTCCATGTGGTCACTCAGGGAACCAGGATCTCTGGGCTCGTTACCTCTTATAGGGAGATGGTGATGCCACCATCTCAGCATATGGTGCAGTGGACTGTTGCTACCCCCAAATGACACATATCATTTTTGCTTATAGGCTAATGAATCAGAACTTGTAACAGGGCCCCAAACTAATTATAGGAAAGGCAGGAAAATGTAGGGGAGCCTATAGATTATTTGGTGATTATTACTGTTGCTGTCACCAGAGTGGTGATTTTAGAGAGTGAGCTTTGAAGAATTCGAATCCTGACTCTCTGTGTTACTTTTGGAGTCTCTGAGGGCACAATAAATAGCATCCCTCTTCCCTGCTGTGTACTGAGCATGTTAAACAATAAAGTAAAAGAATAAAGATGGAGGCCAGAATATCATCTCTATTAATGATGCAGGACATGTCATAGGATGTGGCTTTATTCTATTAGCCAAGTGGTCCCTTTGGTGGAATCCCAGAATTAGGCTGACTCCTGGATCAGGTGAGACTGATGGCATAGTGGAACAGAGGAGAACTCATGTCTTCTACAAGACTAGTGGCTCCCAAAGAAGGAAGAGGAAAAGTGGAGATGAACAGAGCATGCCTACTTACTCTTCACCTACTTCCCAATTAGGTCATCTCACCTCTCAGAGTAGTATAAGGGAAAGCATTTTTCATGAACTCTTATTAGTTGTGTCATTTGGGTCAGTCATCGAGCCTCTCTGACTGTCAATTTGCTCACTAATGAAATGGACGTCGTAGCTCACAGTTTCTCTTCTTGGGTCTTTTACAAGTGCTGGAAATTAGGAGATGTGCTAGACTCGTAATGCGAAAGAGTTCTTCAATTGGCTTCTGTAAAATGCTCATGAATACTTGCGATACAATTACTTATGAGTTTATGAGACCGGATGGCTTAAAACATCCCCCACCCCCAGCATGCCCAAAACTTTAATAATCTTCTGAGCTGGTTCTCTTCCAAAACCTGTCCGCTTATTACTCAACATGCATTTCCTCAACAACCCTTTAGGGTTGTTCCTGTTCTTAATAGTAAATGTCTGAAACCACCCTTTTTTCAGCAAAAGCAAAAGCTATCCACTTGATGTCCCTCAATGGAGGTTTCTATTTTAACTCTTTTTGACTGTTTCCATGTGGGTTTGATTGGCACTAGAGAATGGAAAATACCCAAATCAAAATAGTCAATTTCAGAAAAATGACCCTTCCATTTCCCTAGTGAAAGACTAATTAGTCTCTGGCTCAGAGAGTCTAAGGTTGAGTCTTCTCAGATAAGAAATTACTCTTTTAAAATCTAGAAGATTTTTAAAAGAACTGTTTAAAATGAAAGTATTAAATTATACAATTATATGTGTAGACTCTGCCATTGAGGGAGTTATTTTCATGGTGTAGGCTGAATCCAGCATAAAAATATTTACTGCTCTGAAATGTCAATATGAAATAATCAGAATCTAAATGTTTACTGTATAATCAGTCTACATTCATCCATTCACAATGTTCCCTGAGAAACACTGATTACACTGAATTTGACCACCTGGATTCTCCTAATATCTTCAGGCTTAGGGAAAAAAGTGCCAAAGTTTCACTCACAGGAATTTTCTAACAACTTTTTAAGGAAAAGACTTTGTGGAACGGGGAAATATGCAATGATGATGACTTCAGTAAGTTCCAAATAACACCCATAGCCCAGAAGAGCCACCCTATGGGTCTCCCTCGGCCATATCTCCTAGGTCCAAACTCAAGTCACTAAGTCAGTAAATCTTCACAGATCTTCATCAACTCTGTGACAAAAACTGAGCTAGGTAATAGGGATATAAATGTGGTCCATGTTCTTGGGGAGCTCAGAATCTAGTGAGAGAGACAGATAAACAACCAAAGAATGCATTGTGATAAGCCCGATGTTAAGAGTAAGCCTAGTGGCAGAGGGTTAGAAGGGTCCTCTTAGGGAGGACCATCAAACCCACTCTCAGATATTATTCCAAACTGAAGGCAAAAGCAATTTTGTCTATTTTATTAATTTGTGTACAATTGGAAGAACAATTTTAACTTATTGTAAAGACTTCATTTTCAACATTTATTTTAAAAATTAACATTGAGTCTACCAATTCAATGATGTGGAACAAGGTTGACTATAGGTGACAGCCTTGTGAACATGCTGGAGATGGCAAGGGATGACCCAGAAAGTTCGAGACTACACAGCAGGAGGCCAGGGTTTAAGTTGTGTGATCTTGGGTTAAAAATAAGTGCTTTCGCCTACCAAATGTAAAATAGATAGCTAGTGGGAAGCAGCCGCATAGCACAAGGAGATCAGCTTGGTGCTTTGTGACCACCTAGAGGGGTGGGGTAGGGAGGGTGGGAGGGAGGGAGATGCACGAGGGAAGAGATATGGGGATATATGTATATGTGTAACTGATTCACTTTGTTATAAAGCAGAAACTAACACACCATTGTAAAGCAATTATACTCCAATAAAGATGTTAAAAAAAAAAAAGTGCTTTCTCATAGCTACTGTTTAATTATCTGAAAAAGAAGGGAGCTGGACCAGTTGATCTCTTAGGTTCTCTCTGCCTCTGAATACCTATAATATTAACTAGGAAACATTCTCATTAAAACAAAAAAAAATTAAAACAGATCCTAGAAATGCTTCAGCAGGAAATGATATTAGCCTAATTTAAGTTACATATTTCATTTGCTTGTTCAGCAATCAATGCATCAACATAACAGGTCAAGATCATGGACTTTGGGGTCCATCAGAACTGGGTTTGTTCAAGCTTTGTCATTTTACTGGCTTTGAGGCCATGAGAAATTTATTTAACTTTTCTGGGCTTCTTATCTGTAAAATGAGGAAGTTAAAGCTTATCTCAAATGGATGTTGTGGGAATTAAATAAGATAACGATTGTTAAGAGCTTAGCACAGTACTGGACACAAAAGAGACTCAATAAACAGTATTGTTTTTAATGAATACTTCTGTGAGGTGCACACTGCCCAAGGTGCCAAAGTAAAACCGAGTCCCTGCTTATAATCTGGGAGAGAGAGAAATATAAATCATCATATTTTGTACACATGGAAAGTATATAGTAGAGGCATGAATGAAGTAGTATCAGAGCACAAGAGGAGTGATATTGACTTAGAGCATGAGGTAGGGGTAAGGTCTAGAGACAGTTATACAGAAGAGGTAATATTGTCAACTGGATTTAATGTACAAGGGAATTATCTAGGCAAGCAAGGCAGGAAAGGGCAAAGGAAGGAGCATGAGCAAAGGTGCATAGGCCTAATGGTGTATGTGATTTGAAAATAATGAGCAGTCTGATTGCTCTATGGATGAGACCAAGAAGGCAACCTGGGGCCACCTTGTGAAAAGTCACATGAGAAAATTTGGACTTCCAATAAATAGGGACCCATCAAAGGTTGATTTACTGCATATTTATTTTTAATTTTTTAGACTTCAGATCTTTTTTTAATGTTATTATTTTTATTGATATTAGTATAGTATTTTTTTAATAAATTTATTTATTTTTATTTATTTATTATTTTTGGTTGTGTTGCGTCTTCGTTGCTGTGCGCAGGCTTTCTCTAGTTGCGGCGAGCGGGGGCTACTCTTCGTTGTGGTGAGTGGGCTTCTCATTGCGGTGGATTCTCTTGTTGCCGAGCACGGGCTCTAGGGTGCACGGGCTTCAGTAGATGCAGTGTATGGGCACAGTAGTTGTGGCTCGTGGCCTCTAGAGCGCAGGCTCAGTAGTTGTGGCACACGGGCTTAGTTGCTCTGTGGCATGTGGGATCTTCCCGGACCAGGGCTCGAACTGGTGTCCCCTGCATTGGCAGGTGGATTCTTAACCACAGCACCACCAGGGAAGCCCTAGACTGCAGATCTTTTACTGAGTCAGCTTAGTACAGTTGGTCCTCTGTATCCATGGGTTTCACATCCTCAGATTCAACTAATGGTGGATCAAAATTTTTTTTTTTTTAATTCTGGAAAGTTCCAAAAAGCAAGACTTGAATTTTCCACATGCCAGCAATTACTTACATAGCATTTACATCGTATTAGGTATTACAAGTAATTTAGGGATGATTTAAAGTATAAGGGAGGATGTACATAGATTATATGCAAATACTATGCCATTTTATATAAGGGACTTGAGCATCCTCGAATTTTGATATCTGAGGGGAAAGGGAGGCTAGACGTTCTTGGAACCAATCCCTCATGGATACTGAGGGACAACTGTCCTATATTGCCCCCTTGGTCTAAATTAGGGGTGGACAAACAGCCTGCAGACCAAATGTGGTCTGAGGCTCAAGCTAAGAAATTTTTAAAATGGTTACATTTCAAGTGGTTATACAAATAACTACATAGTATGCTTGATTTTGCCCCTTGACCACGAAGCATAAAATGTTTATTATTATTGTCATTGTTGTTGTTATTTGACCCTTAAAGAAAAATTTTGCTGGCCACTGGTCTAAATGATTAATATTAAACTCATAATATTTTGATTAAAAGGCCAATATGTTCATTAAATTTATAAATATTTGCTTTGTGCCTACCATGTGTCTAGAATTGTCTTTCTCCCTGAAAACATTCTTTTTTGTCCAACCTAACTTTGCATTATGTAACAGATTCAGGATTCATTACCTAGCTCTGTTCTTTCCTGCATTCTTTGGCTTTTTGGATATACTTTTTATTCTCTCTTAGATCATGTGATAATTGTCAATTAAACAATGGGAATTTTGTGTTTTTCCACTTTTTCTTTTCCTTCCCAGCAGTTACCCAACAATTCTACTGGTATCTATTTTCTTTGCCTGAAAATAAGAATTTCCCTCTTTTCTAAGTGTCCTAGATTGCAATTTTGTGCATGACCTACATTAGCTGGACTATAGATTGTTGACCCGTATGCAAAAGAGATACCAAAATAACAGTGGCTTAAACAAAGTAGAGGATGTTTCTCCTCCTCACATTATAGCCCTGGGGTAATTGGTCAGAGCTGGAATGGTGGCTCAGATCCATAATGTGTTGCAGGGATCCAGGCTTTTCCTGTCTTGTTGCTCCTCTGTCCCTACAGGTTGCTCTTCTCTGAATGGTGCAAGGTGAATCACTACCACATTGTGTTCCAAACACTTGGATCAAAGATGGCAAGAACATAATTACCTACCTTGCAATACTGGTGCAAAATTATAGAAACATAATGCACCCAAGCAAGTGCTACAGCTATCTATTATTACTAATAAATAGGAAGTTGCAAAGGGTCTGGTGAAGTGCCAGTTATTTAGTATGTGCTGAATAAAAATAGTCTCAGTGGAGCTGAATTGTGAAATAAATATAAAGATGCATTTTTGATCTTCTCGGTGGCTCTGGGAATATGATGGCTATTATAATGAGAATACCAGTATAGCTACACTTGAGAGGAATTTTTGTTTTGTCTTGTTTTGTTTTGTTATGAGCCAAAGAGTATCTTAAGGATTTCGATTCTAGTAAATTCTGAATTCCATGCATAACTCAACAGCACATTCTTAGAATCCCTGTACTTTTTTTCAGACTTTTTGCCCGTAGCCAAATCCTATTAAATATATTTCCATGTCATGTTGTGCTTAAATAATGTGGCAGGACAGAGCCTTGACTTAGAAAATGACACCCTTCCTCCGAGGAGGCTTCTATCACAATCATCTCATACAGAAATCATATCTTGTGTTTTGCCTCTGTGGAAATGGGCAACATTGTTAAAAATTTATTTTTGCTGCAAGAAAATCTTATTCTTGGTTTATTGTGTCAAACAGCTGCTAGTATATAGTGCTGGGCAGCTGTCCAGCTGTGAGACTCACATAAATTAATTTAACCCTCGGGTACATTGCGAGGCCAATTAGAATGGTCCCTCCAGGTACAGCAGTGACTTAAGAACACTTTTTATCAAGGGGGATCCAGATGATTTGATGATGCCCCAAATCCTGTAACGAATATTTTCCAAATATTATGGCAAGTTATCATGTAAAGTATGTTTATGACAGCTTGGTGTATATATATATATATATATATATGTGTGTGTGTGTGTATACACACACACACACATATATATGAATAGTAATGAGGGAAAATCATAATAATACTTAGGTATATATCAGTTTACAGAATATGGTATGTGTTTTCTAGAGTAATCCAAAGCATTTGACTAAAATTGAACTGGACTGCCAATCAAAAATACTGCTTTCTCTTTCCTCTTCTCCTTCTCTTAGTACTAATTCTACTGAGATGGGGTTGGATAGGTCAAGTCTTCTGCATTGACTCTTTTAAATGTAAAGATATAAAATAAAATCTTGTGGACCTTTGATTTGTCCCTATGGTCCTTGATCCCTGGGTTTGAGGAGCATTGAATTAAAGGTTTGGCACTGCCATCACACTAGGTAATCACTGGAACCAGTGTCATCATAAACGCAATCACGGAAGCTGGCATGGAAATCTCATAGCCCATTTATAAGGTGTCTGTACATATGATTTATAATATACATACACCAATGTTTAGGATTATAATAAAATAAGGAAAGAAAATTTAAAATTATCATGTAGGGTTCTCATGCACTAAATATTAAGTCCAAAGAATGCCCCAGGGATCTTCAGGCATGGAGTTTGAAAAGTAGTAAATCAAATAAAATTTCAAAGTTGTTTATCTCAAGATTAAATGGGCCCATTTTAGGATCTGGAGATTCTCCTTGTAAGTCTTACATTTCATTTCAATTGATACAAGTTTATTAAGAGGCAATATCATATGATGGTTCAGAGCACAGGTATTGGGGTTAGAAAAACTCAGATTAGAGTTGTGGCTCTGTCCTTCGTTTTGGGGATGCTTTGGCCAGTGCATCTCCTGCCAACTTTCACTCTTAAGATTTGCTTAACCTAGCCATGATTCTCCTTTAGAACTGAGCTCAAACACGTTTCAAAACGAAACCTTTCCTCACCTCACAGATAAGATTTGGTCCCTATTATATGTACGTATATGCTCCACATTCAATAATAATAATAATGTTAATAATAATGACAATGATACAATAATGGCTAGCATTAATGAGCAGTTATTATGTACCAGGCACTAGGCTAGGTGTTTTACCTGTGTTACCTCATTCAAACTTCACAACGCCCCTGTGAGGTAGGTATTGTCCTTTTACAGATAAAGAAACTAAAACAGTGCTGTTCAATAGAAGTATAGTGCAAGCCACATGTGTAATTTAATATTTTCTAGTATCCACATTGAAAAAGTAAAAAGAATTTAATTAAATATCTTACATAATGCAATTGCTAAAGTGAAATGTAGTCCTATTAAAAACAATGACGTTGAGTTTAATGGAAAAAACATTTTACACTACTTCCATTTTAAATTTTAAATTAAATTAATTAAAATAAGAATTAAAAAATTTAGTTCCTTCATCACACTAGCTATATTTTAACTAGCTATATATATATTTTTTAAACTGTTTTTTAAAATTTATTTATTTATTTATTTATTTTTGGCTGTGTTGGGTCTTCGTTTCTGTGCGAGGGCTTTCTCCAGTTGTGGCAAGCGGGGGTCACTCTTCATCGTGGTGCGGGGGCCTTTCACTGTCGCGGCCTCTCTTGTTGCGGAGCACAGGCTCCAGATGCGCAGGCTCAGTAGTTGTGGCTCATGGGCCTAGTTGCTCCGCGGCATGTGGGATCTTCCCAGACCAGGGCTCGAACCCGTGTCCCCTGCACTGGCAGGCAAATTCTCAACCACTGCACCACCAGGGAAGCCCGCTAGCTATATTTTAACTAACTAAATGCTCAATAATCTCATTTTGCTAGTAGCTACCATATTGGATAGCACAAGCCTAGATGCTAAGTAACCTGCCATAAGTTATTCATACATTTACTTAGTAAATATTTACTAAGTATTTATTACAAGACAGGTGCTGTTCTAATCTCTGGAGACACAGCAGTAAACAAAACAGACAAAATCACCACTCTGGTGAAGCTTTCATTACAGTAGAGATAAGGGAGACAATAAACAATTAACTGAAAAACGATTCCAAGTAGCATCAAATACTATGAAGAAAAGCAAAACAGGAGGAGACAAGGTGATGGACAGGGCTACTGCGTGTAGCTCTTCAAGCTGTACACTGCACAGCTCCAAGGGTCATAATTCACTTGGACTGTGATGTGAATGCCACTCCCTGGAGTTTTGCAAAACAGTAGCCCTGAGAATGTGGGCTGAAACCTTACGCAGAGTGATCAGGGAAAGCTCTCCAATAATGGAAGATCATTTTAGCAAAGATGTAAAGGCGGTGAGAGAGCAAGCCAGGCAATATTTGGAAGACGTGCTTTTCAATCAGGGAGAATAGCCAGTGCAAAAGCCCTGAGGCAGCAAGAGTGCCTAGCATGTTGGAGGAATAGCAAAGGGAGCCAGTGTAGGAAGAGCATATTGAGCAAGGGGACATGTAGCAGAAGGTGAAGTCAGGGTAGTAGCCAGAAGCTGGATCAAGCAGGGGCTTGCTGGCCAAGCTGAGTTCTTTGGCGTTTACACTGAGTAACATAAGAACCAATCAATCGCTCTCTTTCTCTCTCATATTTTTAAAATAAAGCATTAGCCTGTCTGCTTTGTTGAGACTACACTGAAGGGGGCTGATGAGTTGCAGGAAACCAGTGAGCATACTATTGCAATAATCAAGGTGAAAGATGATGGTTGTTCAGAATAGGGTCACAGCAGGAGAAATGGTGAAAGTTGGCTTCTGAATATATTTTGAAGGTCGAGCCAATAGGATATGCTGATGGATGAGATGTGAGGATTTTTAAAAAAAGAGAAGCGTCAAAGATAACTCCAAGGACTTCCCTGGTGGCACAGTGGTTGGGAGTCCGCCTACCAGTGCAGGGGACACGGGTTCGAGCTGTGGTCCGGGAAGATCCCACATGCCGCAGAGCAACTAAGCCCGTGTGCCACAGCTGCTGATCCTGTGCTCTGGAGCCCGCGAGCCACAACTACTGAAGCCCACCTGCCTAGAGCCCGTGCTCCGCAACAGGAGCAGCCACCGCAATGAGAAGCCCGCGCACTGCAACGGAGAGTGGCCCCCGTTCGCCGCAACTAGAGAAAGCCCGCACGCAGCAACGAAGACCCAACGCAGCCAAAAATAATAATAAATAAATTAAAAAAAAAAAAAGAATAACTCCAAATATTTTAGCCTGAGTGACCTGTAGAACAGAGTAGCCATTTTCTGACAGGGAGAGTTTAGGAAAACCGGGTTTTTATTTGGGGTGAGCCCAAATTAAGACTCATTTCTTGGACATTTAAAGTTGGAAATGACTATTCAGAGACCGAGTGGAATGATGAGTCTGAAGTTAAAGTGCTATCCCGAGGCCGAAGATAATAAACCCAGAAATTATCAGTATATAAAGTGGTATTTACAGTCACAAGACTGGCGTCAATCACCTAAAGGGCAAGTGTAATTAGAGGTGAGAAGAGGCAGGGGATGGAGCCTCTGGAACACTGATGCTTAGAAGTACAGATCACCAAGGAAGACCAGCAAAGGAGCGTGAAGAAGGGCAAACAGGAGATGCAGAAAAACAAGAGGGAGTGCTCTTCCAGGGGCCAAGTGATAAAAGGGTTTGAAGTAGGAGTTTTAAAGGTAGAACTGGATCATCTTATTCTAGCACCCATGCTTTATACTGTTCTGCAGTGGGGTTTCCCCCACTAGCATCTAAGAGAAGAGGCCGCGGTCTATCTGTTCACAGTTGCATCCTGCTGCCCCGCCCAGTGCTGAGCACTCAATGCATATTTAACGAATAAATGAACACTTACTGTGTAGATCAGAAGACTGAGTCACAAGGACGTTGGTGATCAATTAGTGACAAGTGGGATTAGATCTCAGATGTACTGGTTGCACAAATATTTTCCAAGGATCACTGACCACTTTGCCTCTGTCTCCAGTTTCTTTTGTCCAGCAGACATGCATCCAAGCCAAAATCCTTTTCTTAGGATGCTCAGTGGACAGTTCCAACTTTGTTGGCCCCATACACACATATTTGGAAGGATAACAATGTTGATATTATGCCTGCCCACTTTGATTTTTGATTTTAATGCCTTTTCTGTTCATTATGGTCACTCTCCTCCTTTTTTGGCCCCTAAACACACATTTAAAGATAAAGAAATATGATTTATCCTTTCCTTTGCATGGTTTTCTACAGCTGAATATGTTCCCCATAAAATTGATTTAAGATACCTACCAGATTTTAAATTGATGCAGACTACCTTTAACTTCTATTGCTTTGTTTTTCTCTAGCAACTTTCTTACCTTAATGGGCAAATATTCCGCTGGCTTTCTCTACACTGAAGGCTAGCTCTTTTAGACTTTCCTAAGGGCACAAGATCAATTTTGTTTTTTAATTTTTATTTCATAGAGAGGTTTTTCCACATTATAAAACTAACCCATATCCATTAAAGGAAATTTGAAACACACAAAGAGACACAGTCAGACACACACTCATACATACACACACACATATACACGTTAAGGAAAAAAAACCCTCAATTCTACAATCCAAAGATAACACCTTTAAAAATTATTGGTGTATTTTCTTGCAGGTTGTCTCTCTGTACTTGAGTAAGTGAATGTGTGTGTGTGTTTGAGTGTGCACACACAAATTTGTTGTAAGTCATGCTTTTTCACTTAAAAAAATACACATTTTATTTTACTGCGTAGCATTCTTAACTATTGCTTTAATAGCTAGACACTTTTCTGTAATGAAAATGTCACTCTCTCTCCCACTGATAGGCATTTCTTTCCAATTATCCTGTCATAAATAATGCTACACTGAACGTTTTTGTTCATAATAGAGATTCTACAATTAGAGTGATTTCTAAACCACTCCCTAAAGTAGAATCATTCCCAAATTCCCAAAAGTGGAATCATTCATTCAAACATTAGCAATATTTAAGGCAACTGATACACATTGCTTATGTATTTTACAAAAACATTGAACTATTTTAAACTTCTGCCTATAATGAATGCAAAAATGTATTTCCCTACTAGCATGATTATTATTTAAACTATGCTAATTTAATAGGTTTAGAATCACCAAATTTTATTAATTTGCATGCATTTGATTTCCTCTAAAGTTGAAAATTTCTGCATACCTGTTTATTCATTGTATTAATTATTTGATTCATGTCCCTTCCTCATTTATCTATTAAGGTATCCAATTATTCTTCTTATCAATTTTCCTAACTTTTTTTTTTTTTTTTCCTTTGGCTGCATTGGGTCCTTGCTGCTGCACGCAGGCTTTCTCTAGTTGTGGCGAGCAGGGGCTACTCTTCGTTGCAGTGTGTGGGCTTCTCAGTGCGGTGGCTTCTCTTGTTGCGGAGCATGGGCTCTAGGCGTGCGGGCTTCAGTAGTTGTGTTGTGACACGCGGGCTCAGTGGTTGTGGCTCATAGGCTCTAGAGCACAGGCTCAGTAGTTGTGGTGCACGGGCTTAGTTGCTCCGCGGCATGTGGAATCTTCCCGGACCAGGGCTCAAACCCACGTCTCCTGCATTGGCAGGTGGATTCTCAATCACTTTGCCACCAGGGAAGTCCCGAATTTGCCTAACATTTAATAGAATAACATACTGTATTTTTCAAATACTTCTATACAGACGTATTTTTCCAGAATATTGTTTGTGTTTTCAAGTTGTTTATGGCATGGATTTTAATATAAGTTTGAGAAGATCAATATCCTCTAAAATAAAAATAAATATTTATGGTAGAACTTTTAGGAAATACAAATAAGCAAGAAGAAGAAAATAAAGCTCTCCCACATGCTTATGATAATTATTCATAACATTTGGGGCATTTTCTTTCATCTTTTTCTTATATACTTAAGTATTTTTTACAAAAGTAGTCTCATGTACATTCTGCTATCCTATATTTTTTCCACTTAGAATGTTAAGAATTTATTTTAATGGCATTAAATATTCTTCTTTATTATCATTTTAATGGCCTCATAATATGGAAAGACAAAATTTATTTATCTAGACCCGTGTTGTTGAATCTCTTTATTTCTTGTTTTTTAATTGAATCTCTTTATTTCTAATATTTCACTGTTATAAAGATGCATAGACAGTTTTATGGCTGAATCTTTGGGCATAGCCATAATTATTTATTTAGGATGAATTTCTAAAAGTGGGTCATAGGTTTAACCAAATTTTAAAGCTTCTGTTATATATTGGCAAATTGCCCTTCAAAGCTGTGTCTTAAGTTTATGGCATGGGATTTATTTTGGCTTAAAGTTGTAAATGTTTACATAGTACTTGAAATAATTTAAAAGGAGCAATTTACCTAGCTATGTATGTGTTGAAAACAAAAGACAAATATATCTGCAATGTGCCAGGAGCCCACATTTCCAAAGACGATAGCTTACAATTTATGTCTTAGTTGAATTCATATGTATGGCTTCTTTCCTAAATATACTAGAGAAAGTTTACTTTAAAAAAATCAACTCTTTGCTTTGTATACATCAACTTGTCTTTGCTCCCACAAAGCCATATTTCCAGATCAATTTAAGATGTGGAGGCAGTGGCTCAGAAGACTATTAATAGTTCTACCAAATGCTTCCATGTACCAAGCACTTGCTGACATCCTTTTTTTTTTTTTTTTGGCCACACCCCACAGCTTGTGGGATCCTAGTTCCCAACCAGGGATTGAACCCGGGCCCCCTGCAGTGGAAGCACGGAGTCCTAACTACTGGACCCCCAGGAAATTTCCCATCCATCCTTTTATTTAATCCCGGAACAGCCTCACTTTGTAGAAGAGGAAACCAAGCTTCAGAATGGTTGAGAGGCTTGTTCTAATTTACACAGAATAATCTGCAGAACTGATATCTGTTTCACTCCAAAAGAGTACATTTTTTCACTATTCCATGTTGCTTCCTCATGGACTCTTAAGATTTCACCATGAACTTTACTTCTACCCACCCCCCATCCTACCAACTTACACTTGCGTTTAGATTTATATTAAAACTGACCTTTGAGGATTGAACACAAGTTCTGGTTACAGCCTTTGATCTCTCTCTGCTCTTGTTTATTTTAATTAGCCACTTAAAAATTATATATAGCACCCCAACAAAGAAGAATTTCTTATTAATGAGGATTAATCATAGGCATACTGTAAAATAATATAAATTAACCCTAAAGATATGATTTATATACCTTAAGATATGTCTTAATATGCCTTTTATTCAATATTGAACAATGGGTTGTGTTTTTTTTAAAACCATTTGGTAGATAGCATTGGGAGAGAAAGATATTCAGCTCCCATTACCATAGATACTTTAAAATATGTAATTAACAAATAAGGGTATTGTACAATATAGTGAGACCAAGAAAAAAAAAAGAGTCATAAATGTTCACGTTATTAGTGTGTAGTAGAAAAAAATTGATGATCTGAGGTCAGAAGTCTTTTGTATCCCATCTTGACCTCTTACTAATAGGTGACTCTGAACAAGTCCCTTTTATTTTTAATCTCTGAGCTTCTATGTATATGCCTTTAAGATATAATGATGTTTTCTTCAAATGCTTAGAATGGTTTAATTGAATATGGTAGTCAAATTGCAAAATGATGCTAAATACTGGCAGAGAAAAAACTGAATTTGTAATGTCAGTATAATGGTCAAGAATGAATATCAAATGATTTACCCTCCAGCCTTGCATTTCCTGTAGATTATTTGTACACATACCATATTCTTTGATCCCTGAGTGCAGTCACCCTGAGCTTGTCTGTCCATCTTGACTGAACTATTTCTTTTCCCATCTGGACTGCACTGGTCTCTTTCCCATCTAACAGCCTATAAAGTTCAGCTCAAGAGTCACTGCCTTAGGAGGCCATTTCTGTCTCTCTGCCCCAGGTCTGTCACTGAGGTTAAATGTTCCTTCCATTCTGCTTCCATAATACTTTGTACATGATTCTAAAGAGTGTTCGTCTCATTGCCCTACATATTTGTATACCTAACTAATGAGTGATGTACCCATTTCTAGACAGCGCTTTTTCTAGCCAGTAGATCTTTTTTTGCTTTAACTCAAAAAAGTGGGAGAGCAGAGAGCACTAAAGAAAGCAAAGCAAAAACCATGAGATGCCAGAAATCTCTCTGATTTCCTTCCAGGAGTTTAGCTCTCGGGTTATGGCAGCTGAGAGGGTAGAATAGATCCAAACCTCTGGGATTTTCATGTTTACAATCATCGTTAAGTCTCATCATTCCTGCCATTCCTGAGGCTAAAATTCACCAGGACCTTTTCTTTCGTTCCTACCCTGCACCAGAAGCCCACTGCACTGTGTCCCAATGAGTCAGAGACAAAACAAGGGCTGCACAAGGGAGATTTTAAGACCTTGGGTGAAATCATTATCCTGCAAAGTTGCAGCATTTTCTCTCTGGGCATGATTCCAGAGAAAGTTTCCATATATTCAGTGTCAATACAGGTTGTAAAAGGTCAGAAAAGTCATGCAAGATAAGGATTATCCCCATTTTATAGTTAAGGAAACTGAGGCTCATTGAGTTTTAGTACCATGGCTAAGGCTATGGAGAGCCAACATCTGGCCGTAGCTCCTTTGGCTCCAGAGCTCCTGTCCTTTCCATTATATCATACTGCCTTCCACCTCCTCTAGTGGCAACCCACCTCCCTGCCTCCACTGGTCCCTTGGGACTCAATCTTCCCTAACAGGGGGCACCTTTAGACAGAGTGAGAGGACTTTTTTTTTTTTTTTTTCCTATACCTGATTTTGCCTAGACTGTCCAAGACCAGAAGTCTCATCCTGAGGAATGATTTGTTTCCAAGGTTCTTATTCTATACAAATTCACTGTCATTTCTTACTACTTCTTTACCTGGGTTGAATTGTTTGTTTGTATTGTACGTTTTGAAGGTTTAAGGCGGGGGGGGGGGGATTTAAACAATGATGCAGTCACAGCAAAGGCCTCAGCCAATTCTGTGGGAAGCTCTGAAGCTGGGACGGCCCGCAGAATGGTGCCAAATTGAATCAAGGAGGCCAGGCTTTTATATCCCCCCCCCGCCCCACTGCTGGCCATTGGATGCAGGCTGTCCCTGGGATGGGGCAGTGCTTCTGGGAGAGGAGATGGTCTTCAGCCAAGGGAAATAGGGAAGCAGGTACTCAGCTACAAGCAGTCAGAGCTCAGAGCTCAACACTTCCAGTCTCTGGGGAGTGAATGCTTTAGTCCTAAAGGGGAATCTGTACACACATCTTGTCCCTTGATGCCTGGGGGCAGTCACATGAGCTGGGCTGTCCATCTCTACTCCACTATTCCTTTTGCCATCTGTACTTGTATAACTGATCTACAAAGGGGCACCACACAGGGCCCACAACCCATGGTATCTCTCAAGGGTCCGGCGAAGTGCTAGGCAATAAACAACCTGGCCTGGGGTCCCAGTAAAAGACTGGACAATCAAACACAGTTTGTTGGAAAAGCCTTTGTCCAGGGAGTAGGAAACCTAATTTTGTTGTTCTCTGTGTGGATTTGGCCTCATTTTATTTGTTCTCTGAGCTTGTTTCTTAGGGTTGATATGTGAATGTCCTCAGCATAGTTTCTGGTATATAATAGGCCCTCAAAGAATGCGAGCTCTGTCCCCTTTTCCCTTCCTTGCTAGGTGAATGTAGGGTTAGATATTGTCTACGATCTCTCCAAGTTCTTAAATCCATACTGGAATATTATAATGGATTCTCAGATTTCATTTCATTTTCATTACGAATTGTTTACTAAGATTGTAATAATCCAGGTTTGGATTTCATTTGATTCCCATAATTGTGAAATGACACAGCTGGAGTAGCCCAACCCCCTTTTTTTACTCATAAGGAAATGAGCTCATCGGTGGGGATGGGGGAGGAAATTGACTTGTTCAAGGTCACACTGTAAGTGGAGACAGAGTAGAGAACACCATCCGTGTTTTCAGACCATCCCCGGGCTCGCCACCCACTCCCTCCCCTAACCTCCAGCTGCTGCTGGTACGTTCCAGCCTGCAAGGCAGCATGATCTGCCTTTCTTGTGTTAACATTATTCTAGCATGTAATGTTTGTGTTTAAGGCAATGACCTGAGAAATACTTTTATTTCCAGCGATGCACTTATTTTGCAGGGTTTATTAATTTTATTTATGTATTTGATCTCTCAAATGAAATAATAAACTAATTAGTGGGACAATTTACTGGTGTGCTCCGCCAAGGGTGTTTTACAGCCTCGGTGCAAGCTTGTCTAATTGTGGTGTCAGCAGTTCTACTTTCTGCCCTGCTGCCCTTAATTTTAGCCATCAGACACACATGGTAGGCAGCCTTGTGCTGGGTATGTGTGCCTCCAGGGGGCATCTGGAGATGTCAGGTCATAGGGCAAAGGAAATTTCACCCAGGAGCCTCCCCAGAATTCACTCAAAGGACAAACTGCTTTGTTTGCCTTAAAGGATGGACATTGGGCTCCCAGAGAACAGAACTGGGCAGGTTCATTATCTGAAATACCCAGAATGAGAATTTCTAGAGATGGAGGGAAGGCTATGTGTATGCAAGTGTTGAAAGTCACAACTGAGAAGGCCCATAGTCCATCAAGACCAAGAGCAAAGCAAGAAGCAGGACAGGGAGATTGACATAAAGACAGCAGACACGGGAACACTGCAAGATGCAGAAGCAGGGGTAGGAGAGATGCTAGAAGACCCAGAGTAATTGGAACAAACAGGGCAATAGTGCCAAAGTTTTTTTTGTTTCTTTTTTTTTCAAACTGGCTTTGAAGTGAAGTACATGGACTTCCCTGTAAGGTGGACCCCATCTGTGTTCTCTTAACACCTAGTGCTTATCTCTGTCTTAGAATTAATCCTAGCCTGTCGTCATGGCTTACTTGTCTATCCCCATTCATCTGTGAGCACCATGGTATCACCAGGGCCTAGAACCATGTCTGGACTATAATAGGGTTCAATAAACATTTATTGAATGGAAGACTGGATGGATAGATGGATAAAGGAATAGGTGAATCAGTCTGCCAAAGCTACTGGAAGTCCAAGACCTATGAACTATACTATATTTGTCTCCTGTCTTTCATGTAATAAGCAGAACCCAACCAGAGATCACCTTTTTCAATGACTGATATCTGTTATAGAATTACACAGTGTAACAAAGAAGTATCCAACATAAAAGTATTTAACCTCTTTTGACTAAACTTTCCTTCTTATTAATACTTATTAACACGTACACACACACACACACACACACACACACATATTCATTTGGGGTAGAGGTAAAAGGTCACAGTACTCTCACCTTTAGAGGGTGTCTCTGCTGGCCCACTAGTTGCTGTCACTGTCCTGGCTGCTGCTAAACTGTCACTGTGGATTGGATCTAGCCTGAGGGTTCTTGTCAGAACAAGTTCCAGACCTGTAGCCAGAGACTGGCTGGAAAATGAGGAGAGGGAGAGTCAGTGGGCCCCTGCTGTGGAGCTGTGCAAACTTGGAATCCTCACACACCGTAGTAGGAACTCCCTTACTGTGATTGGCTCCCCTAGAGGTGTTGCCTTTGCTGTGATTGGATGTATGCAAATTAGCAAAGCCTAGTGTGTTGATCCTAGATATATAAGTAGCATATATGCCAGCTCTGTAATGCCCATCCAACAGGCTGTAGAGTTTGGGAGGTTATGCAAATGAGGTAACCCTAACACTTTGATGCTGTTTACACCTCATAGCTCTCATTGGGACACAGGGATCCCTCACATGTTGATGATAATACAGTGCTGGGGCTAGAACTGGGACTTGAGGTCCGAATTCATATATGCTCAGACAGGAACAGCCCCAGAGAGGCTGAATTTCTAGACTCAGGCTGGGACTCTAAACCCAGGCAGATACCAGGACATGGACATGTCTTGGAGATCTTTGACAAATACCTCGAACTATTTGTATAACAATGCTAATAATAAGGCCTGCCATTTACCCCATGACTACCACATACCGTCACTATGCTAAGGTCTTTCATTACAGTAGTTAATGGTTACAACAAGTCTGCAATTAGGTATTATTATCCTGTTTTAAAGTGAGTACACTGAAATTTAGAAAGGTGAAATAACTTGTCTAGAGTTATACAGAGCCCATTGCGTTAAAAAGAAAATATACAAAATTTCATACAGAGTAAAATAAAGGTGGTAACTGCCAGAGATGTAAAAAACTGGGGTGAAACAGATAAACTTTAAAATGCAACTATCCATTGGCTTTTTTACTCTATGAATTGAGTAAGGTAGGGAAGATAGTGCTTGTTCAATTTTAACCATTTAACACCTCCAGACAGCTTGTAAAACATTGGTATCGGGGCGGGGGGAGCCATGTTTGAGAACTCTGGGCTTATTCCCAGCTCTCCAGAAGCAGGAACTTTTCCAGGCTTCCACACTGTCCAGCTGACAAACTGCAGTGTCTTTCTGGTCCAAGACCAGTGTTTTGAGTCAGGCTGCAGTAAAGGACCAGACAGAATGCACATGTGCCCAGACCTCTCCTTCCAGGTGACTAGAATAAGCTTCTCTATGTAGTCACAGCCTGGCAAGGACAGGTTGCATTTTCATGCACCATCCCTTGAGGGCAGAGGTTCTTCACCAAAAGTTGTAAACTACTGCTAGATTTCAAGCATGAGCATTTTAAGTTTGTATTGCAAACTCTAAATGTCTAGTGTGTATTTAAAGTTCATCTTTGTCCCATTAGATTATTTGGTGTATGTATTATATCGGGTGTTAACATGTGCTGGATCCTCTTTCCCTGCTTCATTTGTCTCCATGGCACTTATCCCCATCTGTCATACTCAGTATTTATCATTTATTTGTTTAGTGTCTGTCTCCATCCCCTGGAATGTAAGCTCCATGAGGGCAGGAATATCTGTTTAGTTTCTTATTAAATCCCTAGTGACCAAACTAGTGTTTGGCACAGTTGGGCTCTCAACAAATATTTATGAATAATAATAAGGGACAGATGGATATATGTATGTATGGATGGACAGATGAATGGGTAGGTGAACAAAAGGATATGTCTTACTAATTTTGAAAACTTAGGATACAATTAGAGTAATTAAGAGAGTATGGGTATTTATTTGCACAGGAATAGAAAACTAGACAAATGAAATGAAATCTAGAGCTCAAAAAGAAACTATACTGATTGTAAACTTAATACATGATAGGTACATCATTATGAGTCAACGCAGAAATCATAGACTAAGATATAAGTGGTATAAGGACAATGCATATCTATACAGAAAATTTGTTGAATTCTAACCTGATAGCATATAAAGAATATCAATTCCAAGTGGATTAAATGCAAAAGGCATCACTTTATTTTTTTTAATTTATTTTATTTTTATTTATTTATTATTTTTGGCTGTGTTGGGTCTTTGCTGCTGTGCATGGGCTTTCTCTAGTTGTGGCGAGCGGGGGCTACTCTTCGTTGCGGTGTGTGGGCTTCTCATTGCGGTGGCTTCTCTTGTTGCGCAGCACGGGCTCTAGAGCACGCGGGCTTCAGTAGATGCAGTGCGTGGGCTCAGTAGTTGTGGCTCACGGGCTCTAGAGCGCAGGCTTTGTAGTTGTGGCGCACAGGCTTCATTGCTCCGCGGCATGGGGGATATTCCCGGACCAGGGCTCGAACCCGTGTCCCCTGCATTGGCAGGCAAATTCTTAACCACCGAGCCACCAGGGAAGCCCCCAGAAGGCATCACTTTAAAAGGAACTACAGGAGACTATCTTTATGACCCAGGGGTAGGAAAGGATTTACTGAATAAAACAAAAAAATAAAGCACTTACCTTAAAGTGAAGTACTAATATATTATATTAAAATTTTAAAAAGTTTTATGTATCACTATAAACAAAATAAAAATATAAGCTTTGGACTAGGAAAAGCAGTTGCAATATATATAACTGAAAAAGGGTTGTATCCAAAGCATACAAATTAGCATAGAATATAATTATAGCAAATCCCTGTGTACCACCACATATCTTGATCAAATGTTATAACGTTACCATTTTGCTTCCCATATTTTGTGCCCACACTGATTTTAGCACTTTGCTAAATGTCACCTTCCTGGTAAGGTCTTCCGTAACGACCCTATTTAAGATTGAACTCCCACCCCTTCTCTGCTTCTGGTCTGCCCATAGCATATATGACCATCTGACATACTAGGTATTTTGCTTTCTTATTTACTTAGTGTGTGTTGTTTCCCTCTTATAACAACTCAGTAGAAAAATAGGCATATAAAAAGCAGAAGGGGGGCTTCCCTGGTGGCGCAGTGGTTGGGAGTCTGCCTGCTAATGCAGGGGACGCGGGTTCGAGCCCTGGTCTGGGAAGATCCCACATGCCGCGGAGCAACTGGGCCCGTGAGCCACAATTACTGAGCCTGCGCGTCTGGAGCCTGTGCTCCGCAACAAGAGAGGCCACAACAGTGAGAGGCCCGCGCACCACGATGAAGAGTGGCCCCCGCTTGCCGCAACTAGAGAGAAGCCTTCGCACAGAAATGAAGACCCAACATAGCAATCAATCAATCAATCAATCAATAAATCTTAAAAAAAAAAGCAGAAGGAAAAAACTAATATAAAAATAAAAAATAAAAGAATGTCCAATCCCATTAGTAATTAGAGAAATGCATATTAAAGTATGAGATATTTTATATCCATCAGATTGAAAAAATGTTAAGTCTGGCAATACTAAATGTTGATAATGATATGAACTAGTATAAATTGCTCCTGCCACTTTGTAGAGCAACTTGTTACATTTCATAACTTTGAGGATGCATATACTCTTTGGCCCAGCAAGTCCATAGAGAAATCTCACAATATGTGTCCCAGGAGTATAACAATATCCATCACAGCATTATTTGTATTAACACAGTTTGGAAACAGCTCACATGTCCATCAATATGAATCAGTCAGAATATAAACATATGATAAAATACTATCTAAATGTTAAAATGAAAGAATTTAAGCTAATTCTATCAAAGCAGTAAAATCTTTAAAACATATTTAACAAAATAAGGAGGTTTCAGATGGATGCCTACAGTGGGATACCATTTAAACAAAGTTTTAAAGCAGGCAAAACAGGACTTCCCTGGTGGCGCAGTGGTTAAGAATCCGCCTGCCCATGCAGGGGACACGGGTTTGAGCACTGGTCTGGGAAGATCCCACATGCCGCGGAGCAACTAAGCCCGTGCGCCACAACTACTGAACCTGTGCTCTAGAGCCCGCGAGCCACAACTACTGAGCCCGTGTGCCACAACTACTGAAACCTGCGTGCCTAGAGCCAGTGCTCTGCAACAAGAGAAGCCACCGCAATGAGAAGCCTGCGCACCACAACAAAGGGCAGCCCCCACTCGCCGCAACTAAAGAAAGCCCATGTGCAGCAACAAAGACCCAATGCAGCCAAAAATAAATAAATTTATTTTAAAAAGCAGGCAAAACAGTGCTATGTATTGTTTACGGATGCAAACATGTATTAGAAGCAGAAAAACATGCATGGGCATTTAGGAGAGTAGTTATCTTTTTGGAATTAGGAAGGAATTCATGGGAAAATCTGCTTATATTCTGTAATGTTTTAAAAAGGAAAGAGCTGAAGCAAATATGATGGAATTATAATATGTGACAAGGCTGGGTGGTAGTACATAGTTTTTGGTTATAATTATGTCTACACTCAACTTCATGCTTGAAGTATTTAATAAAAAAAAAAAATAGGAGGGTACTTACGTGTGACTATCAGGGAATAAAGTTCAAGCCATAGCATATCAAGTAATATGGTGTGACATTGCAAAATCACAAGCTGAATTTTCTCATGAGTTGAAGATTGGTGCAAACCCAGATTTGGTGTCTTCAGAACAGTTAATGAGATTAGGTTTTGGAACCAGACAGTCTAGGTTTGAATCTTGACTCAGACACTTAATAACATTGAAACTGGGCATCAGTTTCCTCATCTTTAAAGTGGAAGAATGTGATAAAATAGAGAATAGAAAAACAATAGAGAAAATCGATAAAACCAAGAGTTGGTTCTTCAAAAAGATCAACAAAATTTATAAACCTTTAGCTAGATTGATTAAGAAGAGAGAGAGAGAGAAGACTCAACTAAAATCAGAAATGAAAGAGGGGGCATTACTACCAATATAACAGAAATAAAGAGGATTATAAATGGAAAACACAGTACTTCCTCATACAAATATTATGAGGATGAAATGAGGTAATATTTTTAGTGTTTAGCATACTTCATGGCACATAATAAAAGAAAGGCTGGTTTATGTGGAAGAACTCCAGGTCTTGATGTAAACAGGCATGAGCTTGAAGCCTATTTTGAATGCCATGCTTTCTCTCATTTTATTTGTTTTTTACAATAACCCTATTAGGTTTGTGTTTTTATTATCCCATCTTATATGTAAGAAAACTGAGCCTTAGAAAGGTAAAATAACTAGCCCAAAATCACTCAGCTCTTAAAAGACAGAGATGGTATTCAAACCAGATCTATCTCCAGAGAAGTATAACTATAAATTAATATCCTGGCTATATTTCACTAGTTTTATGAATAAACTAAATTGAATTTGTATAAAACATTGCAACCATCTATCCTGTAGCTTTTTTTTTTCCTTCAGTAGGGAGTCAACCACCCATTGCTGATTAAACTAATAATAAGTATCTACTTAGTTTGTGTATATGTAACTCCAAACATGTAAAATAACTGAGTTGCTGTAATGGGATATTGTTAATAGATAGATATTCCAGCCTTAAACAGATACTTCGTCTTGGAATATACTGGAAGATCAGTAGGCTGTGATATTCCATTATGTTGAGTTGTGTGTGTGTGTTTTTTAACCATAGGCTCTTTTGGGTTAGACAGTTTCACTGTCTTTGCTGAAAAATTACGCTCTCTCTGCTTTCTACCTTCTTCTATCTTTTGTGAATCCAAATGGAACTTAACTTTTATTGCCACTGATTATTTTGAATGAACAATTTTCTTCATGTATTTTTGTCAAGTCAGTTCCATTTATTAAGTCTTACATTAATTCATTCACTTACTCATTCCTTCTCTTATGCAGCAAACATTGATTGAGTGACAACTATGAGCTTGTCTCTGGACTAGGTTCACAGGAAGCAAGGGTTAATAAGGCATGATAACTTCCTCTGAGGAGCTCACAACTAGAAAGAGGCAGATGGAATGGACATTTCCTGTGCAGTGTCACCTTCAGAATGGAGTTATTTCTTGGGGAGCATGGAACATGGAGTTCCCAATTATGTAAGAGGGTGCAAGGGAAGTGGCACAGAAATAAATGGTGATGTTGAAGCTGAAATTTGTTCGTATGTTTATTTTCTGCCTAGAAAAATAATATGTGATCTGTGTAGAAAATTTGGAAAACATAACAAAATAAGAGAAAAATAACCTGTTATCATACTACAAAGAAATAACCACTGTTAACAGTTGGCATATTTTTAAGACTAATTTCTACATGGATGAGCTCAGGCTTTGTCAACAATTTTGCTACGTTATATATATATTTTTTCCCGTATCCTGAAAAATTTTTAAATATTTTTGCATGTACATAATATTATTCTATGTAGAAATACTAACATTCACTTTATCATTCTTCTTTTGGCTGTTTCCCTCTTAAAAACAACATTGTGATGACAATATCTGTGCATAAATATTGGACTGCATTTGTGATTGTTTCCTTGAGAAGGACTTCTGAAGGAGAATTACAGATTAAAGGGTGTGATCACTTTTAAGACTCTTTGACATTTTCTCCAGTGCCCTCTTCTTTACTGATCTCAAGGCAAGAGCTCAAGCCTTTAGAGAGTCAGACAAATTACAAATATGGGGAAGTTCTTTAAAAAATCTTCCATGCTTCTGTGTGTGTGTAGAAATGTACGTGAGTGTGTGCACACACGTATGTCTCAGGAAGTGACACCTATACACACACACACAAAGACACACATCCTCCTGCCTAAGAGGTATTGTGGACCACTTCTCATTCAGTACTTACAATGAGCTGTACTTATTCATTCAGTACTTACAATGAGCTGTACTTATTGATTTTTGTTGGGAGTGTTTTTGTTTAATCTATCTCTGTATTTCCAATGCCTGCTGTGTGGTAGGAAATTAGTAAATGTTTCTTGAATGAAATAGAGGGAAGAAAAACAAGACTGTTAAATAATGTTTACTTTTTTAAGTATCGTGTTTTATTTGTTTTCAGCATTCAGCAAGACATGGTGGTGAACCCTGCCTCTACATCTTCATGATTGAGGGACTATTTCGCACAACACAAAGGTAAATATTTGAGGCTGGTTGTCTTGCTGGTCTGAAGGAAACCTTCCTCTCTGGGAAAATGCTCACAAATGTCTCAGGGTCCTCTTGAAGTGATGGCTTTTGTGCTTTGTGTTCCTCCTTAAACCCTAAAGGGTTTATGGAGCCTTTAGGAATTGATGCCTAAGGTCGCTTTTCTCTGGTCTACTTTGTGTCTGTGGTTAGAGAAAGAGAATATTGATTCTCTTCTTCTTAAGTACCTAGTAAATGTCATTAAGAGCCTTCAGTTTTCCTACCCAGATTTTAGACTCTCCTAATAGGTTGCTCAGACTGGTTTGATTTTTAAATACAGCTATGTCAGCTCCCTTCTCAAATGCCCCGTTTCAATATATTTACCAACAGAAGGAACCATTCTCAATTGTGCAAACTAAAGTCAAACCATGCATAAGATGAATGTTTCTACATAGGAAACAGACTCGGAGATTTACGAGCTTTAGGGACAGGTACCATTATTTTGAGGTCCTAAACTTTTAAATGATGGCAACACTGAATTATGTACTTATTACGGGGAGCCAAAAAGGCGCAATTGAAAATGCCTCTTCTTTTGACAAATTAGAAGCATTCATTCCAATATCTATTTCTTGTTTACCAGGGATAATGCTGAATGAATCACAGACTGGTGGATGGATGTCCCTTCCTAACACTTTTAATTAGCAGCACTGCCTATTAGGATGAACAGAGTGCTGCGTTTCTGCCATAGATTACTCCCAACCCCCCTTATATGGAATAGAAATCTTATTCTCCACAAGGTAATATTCATCTCTTTCCCAGCCAGACAAGCATAGAAAATTAAACAATGGTCCGTTAAAAAGCCCAGATAATGTATTTATCATTTCCAGTTTATGTGAGTTTGCAAGGCAAATACGAGTGGGAGCTATTTGTTATGGGACCTTGGGGAACAATGGCAGTGGAGAGGGAGCTGGGAGGCTGCAGGATCTGAGACTTGTAAAAATTCATTAAAAATATGAGGAGCTATTGGAAACAGAGGAAATTAATTACTCCGAGGGACTCAAATGTCACTACTCATTTAAGTGACCTGGTGAGGAGGTTGAGAAACCAGTTTTCTGAGGAGTCCTGTGGTGGAGAAGGCTGGGGGCTGGGATTCCTCAGCTGTCAATTTTTGCATTTCCTTGGTGACTTATTGACATGTCAACCTGGCTTGCGCCACAGCCTCCTCTAATGAGTAGAGTTAAATGAGAAATGGGGGTCGGGGTGGGGGAGCACTGTCCCCATAGCTGGCCAGGTTATTCAGCTGAGCTCATCAGGCATGTCAGTAACTGCGCCAAGTAGGGGAAGCTTGTAAATGACCTCAGTGGAGGGAAGAGGCTGATCATTTGCAGCTGGACCGTGTTTGGTCTTTTATTATTGCTTTTGCATCCACAGAGCTCTTCTCTGAGGCGGAGTGAATTTGGGAAGACAAATGAAGGTTTTCTACCTAAGGAGGACTGGGGAGCAGTAGCTTCTGCAAACAGTCATCTTTTCTAGATTGCCTGTCTCATAAATCTCTGGAATGCATTCTGCCTATAGACAGAGGTTGAAAATATATAGATATGTGATGACTTAAAAGTTTAAAATCAGTAAGCATCCAGAGTAATGGAGTAGAAGCTTTCTCAGATGTGTGCCTTACCTAGACTCAGGAATTCAAGGGTTTTTTTTTCTGAACTCTGCCACTAACCAGCTGTGAGATCCTACACCAACCACCATAGTTCTCTGAACCTCTGTTATGTTATTTATAAAGTGGGTGCAATAATATCTATCTTTTGTGATTAAGATCAGTGTGTCCAAAAGAGCTTTGAAGGGTGGAAATATCAGGTATGTGGGAGCCTTATCAACTGTGGGTGTATTCTGTTGTAAAATTCTTGGGTTTTAAACACTGAGGCAGCTCGGTGTTCTGTGTTCCTACTTGGGTCATGGTTAAGGGGCTCTGCAGTGTTCTCCCGTCTTGTTCAGTTAAGAAGGGTAAATCAACAAGCCAAAGAAGGAAGAACAGTGTTTCTCTGATGACTGATTTTGGGAGAGACTATTCACATGGTTTGAAAAAAAAGAATGTGAAGCATAGCTTTGGAGGGAGTTGGAGCCCTGGATGTTTACCTCTGGGCTCAATCCTAAGTACCACTTCTCCAATTTGAAAAAATCCTAGCCCTTTGAAGCGGAGACGAATCATGCATTGGTGAAGGAGATGTTTGAAGATTATTCATTTATTGCTAGAAAGATATAATGATGAAGTAAACAATGGTAGGGTCAGTGGGGATGGAAGAGAAGAGAGAACTCTGAGAAGCTTGGGAAAGGAAGAATTCCAGGCTTTTAAGTAGTCAGGGTGGCGTGCACTTAGACAAGGGAGCAGTGCAGTGACTCTAAGCTGTAGAGTGTTCCCGAGGCACTTGTGATGTCATTAATGGAAATGTGGGAAAATGCAGGCTACAGTCCTTCTGCTTAAGGAGCTCAGAGAGGTAAACAATTATTATCATACAGAACAGACAGAAACAAGCCCAGAAGAACAATGCTGGGAACTGTGTTGAGACACAGGATGCTACTGAGCTGGACCTCAAAGGATGAGCAGCTCTGTGCTAGGTGAGAAGGGGTTCAAGGCAAAACAGTCCACAGATCAGCCGGCACTGAACCACAGCTGCACAGCAGCACAATGAAGATGCTGGTTTGAGAGTCACGTGCCTGGCCTGTTACATGTCTTCAGCAACCAGAGATCTGTATACTAGCATGCACTCATGATTTTCAAAGGCTTCCGTGCTGTTGCTGTCTCCTAGAAGTAGACTTGAAGGACTGCCTGTTCTCATTAGCCAACACTGTAGTGACCTAGGATCTGCCCTGTCCTGAGAATGCTCAGAAGATATCCCCAGGGACCCAATTCTGAATAACTGCTAAAACCACTATCCCCATTCCTTGGTGTTCTTTTGAGCTTTGTTGCCACTTACCTTTTAAAATTGCTTGAAAGTCATCAATTGTCATAACTGAGCTGTTGGCTATTTATTTATTGTGTTGATTAGATGTGTCTACCTTTTATTCAACTGTAGTCATTTATAGCCATCATACGTGAGAAATCACGCCTTCCCATGTCGAATAGTAATAAGACAGGAAAAATGTTTTCTTCTTATCTTCCTCCCTTTTTCCCCCTTCTTGAATTTATCCCTTTGGTGCCTCCTATATGCTTCCTTTTTTGTTGTTGTTGTTGTTTTTATTTTTTCAGATTCTCTCTATTTACCCTTCTACCTTCCCCCTTTCTTCTGACAGAATCACAGATTCTCCAACTTGAAAGGACGTAAGAGATTCTAGATACCAGGGGCTTAACTATAAAGCTTTGAGAGGGTTCTTAGCCGTGTGGTGATTTTGCTTATCTGTTATTTTTGGTGATGGTGGTGGTGTTGCTTCCAAAGCTGAATGTCTTGGATTTGAATCTCTGCTCCAAAACATAACAGCTATCTGACATTGAGCAAATCAATCTCTTTAAGTTTCAACGTTTACATCAGTAACATTAAGGTAACAGTAATACTTTTCACACAGGATTGTTGTAAGAATTTAATGAGAGAGTACATGTGAAAGGGTCCAGCACATTATATATTCTCAATGAATAATGTTACTATTATTGTTGCTTATAATGATAATACACGCTGTTATAAATCCTTAAAATGCAAAAGTCAGATGTGTTGATCTTTGGCAATAATGAAGGGAGAAGTTGGGGAGACTCTTTCCCATTCTTTGACTGGTCTTAGAAAATGGAAATCCTTAGTGACAAAGGCACTGAAAACAGCTGAATCAGCGGGTGCACAGGGAGCCTTCCATGGCCGGAGAGCGACCTGGATGCTGAACTGTCAGAAGGCCTGCTGGGTTCCCTGAGCTTCTGCTGTACCTCTGGAGAGCATCTAAGTCAACTGTCCCCCAGACACAGTATTCCTTCCCACATCGTACGGTGGCTTGTAGTATGCCAACTTGGCTAGACTGAAGTACGTTACTCAGAATTCAGGTTCCTGTCTGTTTCCAGTTAGCGTGGACCACAGGGGAGAGGCTCGGGAGATCTGCAGGATGGAAGGGATGCAGCAGCTACTTTGCAGCTCACATGTTTTTGCTGATCTGCTGACTCACCTAGACAGCCTGAAGCAGCATCCAGACTGGCGAGTGCTCTCCCTTTCCCTCCTCCAGCTTCTCTAACTCATCCAGGTGTGTGCATTTAGCTACTTGAGAAAAGACCCTGGCTCCAGCAGGTCATCCACGCCTCGGCAAGCTGGGAAGCAGTGAGAACCAAGGTTCTACTGAGTCCTCATGGAGTTTCAGCTCATGCCTGTGGGTTCCAGGCTGCTCCTGATTTTCCTCATTATTTATATCCATCTTTCCTTCCTAACTGCCTGCCCAGTGGACTTCGAGCTCCAGCATCAGATGTGATACAACAGAGTTATAGATGCTTAACTAGTTCCCACAATTGCATAAGGCCAAATCCCTCTATTAAATAAATAACACATATATATTTATTAAATATATATAAATATGTAACGTATGTGTATATATAATATATAATGCATTCATTCATATTTTCAGAGGAACAGAACCAACCACTAGGACGTTATATGTGTGTATACCTATGTGTATATATATACATATACATATGTGTACACACATATGTGAGCAAACACACACACATACGCCCAAACACAATCTACTGGTGCTTATCTCTGCCTCTCTGGTTGACCCTGACTAATACAGAGAGTCATAAGCTTTTTATAACAGGGAGCTCTCTACTTCATAAGGCAGCCCATTCCTCTTCTACCTCCTCTACCATTCCCCTTTCTGTAATGTAGCAAAAATCAAATTAAACTCGTAATCCAAAAATGTGGTTTTTCAGCCCAGGGCACATGCCACTTTCTCCTTGGGACTTCTGTCCCTCTCAACCCTAAGTCCTCTCACAACACCTCATCCATTAAAGTTTTTCTCTCTGGTTTCTCACCTGTTTGAGCTTCAGGATCAGACTCTTAATGAAATTAACCCCATTAGTGTGAGTATACTAGAGAGGCCTTCTAGCCATTCCACTTCCCCAGACCTATCTCCTCTTCATCCTTCCCATGCCTTTTGAAGACTATACTTTGATTCTGAATGCTTACAAGGTACAACGTGATATAGTGGGAGGGGAGGGATGCATAGAATTTAGAATCAGAACACCTGCGTTTGTGTCCTGCCAGTGCAGTGTTGACTGCATCTGTTTGATAGTTAGCTTCTGAGGGCCTCAGTTTCCTCAGCTGCCAAATGGGTGTACTAATAGCCAACCTGCCTGTGCTCAGGCCCTCTGAGTCCAATAACACCTGATCAGCTCTAGATGTTTGAGGCCCCTTGTACTTGTACATCTCTCCGGTCTCAGATTAGCTCACACCTAGGTGGAAAGATGACAATTATGATCCAACGTTGGACTTCAGAATTTGTAATAGAGTAGCAAATCAGGACACTCTTATTTTTCAATAAAAAATAAATATCTTGAAACAGCAATAACCTAAATTCTTATTCAGCATCTACCATAGTAACATTTTGCTTGAATTATTTCTTGAAGAAGATTTAGGTTGAAGAAATTGAGTGTATAGTTGTTCCTTTTTAAAAAGGTATATATTTCAAAATTACTTGTAAATCAAAAATATTACAGAGCTGGCCAAAAAAGGGCAAAGCACTGAAATATGAAAGAATGACTATACATTTTCTTATTTGAACCAGTATTTAAAACTAACAAAAAAGCAAATACAAAAACAGAACGTGACAGAACAACCTGCAATAGAGCTGATGACAAAAAGAAACTAATAGCTACAATGCAGGGACTTTAAAAAGTGACACAGCCAAGTGATGAAATTAAGTATATACAAATGAAACTGTTATGAATGCATGATATAGATGTCCCCTCAAGGAAAAGAGCCTCTGTCCTCCCTGGCAGAGGAAGGTCTCTGTGTGAGCAGAAGAGGTGACTGCGGAAACATCCTATTCTTAAGTGTGACATAGGCAACCAATTATGAGCTCACAAACCTGGTTAGAAAAGTTTCTGTAATTGGCAGGTGTGTGGATCCTAGACAAAGATGTGGAGGATATAGGTGACAGCTGAAATCCACACTCGCGGCCAAGCCTCGCCCTGCTCCCCTGCACACATTTATCATTGAACATCAGCCAAAGTTGAAGAAATAGCTGCCTTATCCTCCAGCCTCTACACGTGTGTGCATGCAGGCATGCGCGGGCACACACACACACGCACACACACACCTGCCAATCTCACAAGGATCAAAGGAATGCTATAACACAATGCCTAGCACATGGTAGGTCTTCAAATAAACCTCTGTTGGATGGGTGTATGTATTAATGAATTGCCAAGGAACTCAAGGGAAAAGTCTAGAGATATTAGTGGACATTAGGACGCATCCTGGACAAAACAAAATGGGAAAAAAAATGCCCTGGAGAATGACTTTACTGAAGATTTAACATGTTGATGTTCATAACACCTCACCTGCCAAAGGTATCCTATTCACAATGAATGAAGCAACAGAACAGGATTAAATTGGCACAGCTGGAGGAGGTCTGCCTGTGTGTGAGAGGTGAATATTATCTCCAGGCAACGGATGGAGTTGTAACATGAGGATTCTTATTTTTAGTGTTGGGGAGAAAATGAACTTGAACCAAGAGACACCTAGGGTTGATAAGAAAAGATCAGGGCTTGAGGGAAGGAGTGACTATATAATAAGTTCAGACCAGGAAGGCTGAGCAAAGAACTAGAGTGGGGGTGGGTGGTGCTGTGGGAGGGCATCTTGTTATTTCAGAGTGGAGCCAGAAAGCATAATGAGGTCCACTGGGGCATCTGGTCAACCCAGGCCCCTACTGCTTGGGACAAGCTACATCAGAGTAGGAACCTGAGGGCTAGGGAATCAGCTTCCCGTGGGTAAAGAAAACCAGCAACCCTCCTGTGTGGACGTGGCTGCATCCGTTGGGGAACATGGAGATTCTTTATTAAATCACTTAACAGGGTGTATTGTAATTGCTGTTTATGTTTTCTTCCACTCTTATGAAAGAGTGCCAGGATCATGGTTTTTTGGTTTGTTTTTTCAGTTTTTCTGCATCTTTATTTCTAGTATCTATCTCTGAGAATTTTTTAAAAATCACTGATCACCCTCATATGCTAATGATGATAAACCTCACCACAGACATGTAAGGAAGCAATCATTATTCACAGTTTTAAGTAAAGAAGCAGAGGATCAGAGAAGTAGCAGCTTGCTCTAAGTCCTACAGCTGGTAAATCACTGAACTCGTATTTGAACCCGGATCTATCTTGATGAAATTTGTGATCTGTCCACTATTCCCCTAAGCCTCTGAGCTAATAATCGAGTAGGTGCTCCCCGAAGATTTCTTGGAAGGATGGAGGGAGGGAAAGAGGGATGATAAAAGGGCAGAGATGATTTGAATACAAATAGCCAGACTTTCAGATCTGTTCTGAGCAGATCACAGACAAATGTGCCCGACATGTAATACTTTATTTAGAGATTATGCTGGGTGAACTGAACCACAAAAAGAGGGAACTGGGAGAGTTCTACCAATAAACTTTGGGATTCACCCATGAAAAAGCCAGGAACTTAGCTGAAGTTAAGTGTGAGAACATCAGATCAAAGTTGGGAAAGGGACTAAGACAGAGTCTTGCGTAAAGTGGAAAACTCTGCTGACCAGCTCTTCCGCAATGATCTAACCCCCTCCCCCAACAACTTCACCCCCAGGCCTTGGTTTGATAATTTTTTTCTGCATAGCCACCTTAGAGGAAATTGCCATTACCATGTTTTAGGGATGAGAAAATTAAGGCTCCATTAAGAGTTTTATAGAGTTCATTAATGCCAGGAGTGAGTTTGAATGTAAGTTACCAGGAGTAAGTTCCCCAGACACCAAATATTGTAGTGGTGTCCAATTTGCTGCAAGATGATTCTTCTAAATGAAATTCCTATAGAAATTTTGTCTAATGGCCAACTTTGTTTAAGCCAAGCATGTCTCTTCCTGTGAGCATTACCAGGGGAAATACGAAGACCATCCAAAGCTTGCATGCCCCTAGATTTTTCACCTTTCTGTGTATAACACATGGCTTTAATGTTACTCTATTGCTGGTGTCTTTATTTATCAGTGTCTCTGAGCTGGGGATACTAGTCCTGGGTGTCCCATTGAAAGTAATGCTCCCAGATGACTCACAAATTAGGTTCAATAAATTGTAGTCATTCTTGGCTTTTAGTGACTTCTTGGTGCTGAACCCACTTAACTTACCTAATATCCCATTTGAGTTGTTAAATCCTAAACATGGATTGATTAGAACAGGGGAATAGGCTCTCGAGTGAGTACAGTGAGCTATTTTGAAGTGGATAGAAGGCCTACTTTGGAACGAAAAACCCGGTTATCAGCTTCATTTTGCCACTTGTTGGCTCTGCGTCCCTGGTTTCTTGTGTCTCCCTTCTCTCACGATCATTTGGCCTCAGTTCCCTTACCTGTGGAAATGGGAATCAGAGGTGATTGTGGAGAGCAAGTGGTAACATATATGTGAAAATGATAAAGTATAAATGGTTATAGAATTGTAAGTTAGTATAATACATTTAAAAATAAAATGTGAACAGAAGTGCATTACATCGCTGGAAACATACCGTTGAATTAGAAATTGTTAAGAAAAAGAAGAATCAGGACGCTCTAGGACTATAAGGAATCTCCGAGATGATCTAGTTCAATTTCCTTTTTGACAGATGAGGAACTTGAGTTATCCTGAACTGTTGCCCTCTCTCTCCAGCAATGCAGATTATTGAGATGAGGTTAAAACTAAGCTGACCTATAACTATGAGAGCATTTGCACTAGATCCAAACCAAGAGCATCAAGATAAGGATGGTTTGTGTGCCAGGGTCTGGAGAAGAACAATGGTTTACTCACCATTTCAGGGAATGTGCTTTCTCAACAGGCCCCAGCCATGTGATCTGACATGACACTCCTCACCCAGTACTGCTGCAAACGTGTACTTCATACAAAAAATAATATAACATTGATTTTTCTCTCTTTTATTTTTAACTTTCATAAAGTTATCAGACATGATTTTTGTTTGTATTAATGAAAAGTAACAAAAATGTCATGCTTATTTTATAAGCAACTTTTTGATTGTTTATGTATTTATGAATTTTAATTTTCAAACCAATCTAAACATATTGCCTGGAGTTTAGAAATTAGAGAAAGACAAAAAACTAACCATGATCCATCATTTGAGTGTATTTCTTCCAGTCTATATAGACATATTTTATATGACAGTTATCAGGTTAAACATAGAAATATAAAGCTTGGTTTGTTTGTTTCACCCATACCATAAGCATTTTCCTATGGTGCCAGATTCTATTACTATCAATCACTTTAAATGACTGAGTAATGTTCCATTGAGTAAAGGGACTGTTATTGAGTAGATCTACCATAATTCATTTAGTCATTTCCCTATTATTGAACAGTGGTTTCCTTGGAATATTTTACTTTTGTCAGTAATATATGAAGATACCTTCATACCCAAAGATTTTCTACTCTTTGGGGTTATTTACTTAAAGTGACTCTGACACCTATTACTAATTTGTAAACACTCCCCCTATTAAAAACATGCATTGCCCCCTTGTACCAGTCCTCCTTCCAAGGTAGATGTTAATCCCTTGCTCTTTAATAAGGAGTTTGGAGACCTACATACCCCGGCCTCTGTCTAAGTCCCAGCATCATATCTTTATCACCCTCTGCATCTCATGTTAACCCTAGCCCCCTGGCCTGCCTATGTCCTTTTGGCCATCCTTTTAGCTCTGTGCTGGTGCTCAGGCTGGTCCTGTGACCTCACCCACCCCTGCACACATCCTGCGTATACCAGCCCTTTAGCTCAAACTCATACCAGATGGTACCTCTTTTGGCAAGCCCTTGGTGGTTCCAGCAAGATTTAGGCACCCATCCCCTGGGATTCCGGGATTCCTATTTATCTCTGTCATCACACTTATCACACTTTGTTGCAAATACATGACTCACTGAAGCTGGGAATGTATCTTTCTCATTGTTTCCCCAGTTGCTAGCACAGTATTCAAACACATAGTTAAGTGTGGAACAGCTGCTAAGGAAACCTATCAATAGATTTGGCAACTGGGATATCCCTGTGATATGTTATGGAAAGAGTAAAATATTCTATTTGCAAAGTATTGACAGATAGTAGATGTCTCCTCATCCCATTTTAAAACAGCATCATATATTACTAGTAAAACACAAAGAGGAGAAAGACTGAACGTGGGATCTCTGTAATGAATCTGAAGAGTGAAGGGTACCAAAGACCCCAACTGATTTACGCACATCCTTATAAATATGTAACATTTTATTATTTAAAAATTTGATCATGCTGTCTCATGGCTTTAAATGCCATCCATATGCTAATCATTTTCCACATTTTCATCCCCAATCCCACCACTCCCCTAAACTTAGGACGCATGACTCCATCTGCATCCCCAACCATTTCCATCGGATACCTGCTAGGTAATGCACACTTCAAAAGTCCAGAACCAAACTGTGGTTATCCACACCAGCTACTCCTTCCTCAACCTTCCCCATCTTAGTGAACAGCAACTCCAGTCTTCTGGGTGCTCAGCTAAAAACCCTGGAGTCACATTTTGACCCCTCTTTCTCTCATACTCCATTTCCCATCCCCAAGAACATTTTGCTGGCTCTGCCTTCAGACTACACTCAGAATTCAGCCACTTCTCACCACATTATCTATGGCTATCACCCTGGTCTTAGCAGCTTATCATCGTTTTCCTGGATTATTGTCATAACCTTCTAACTAATTTCTTAGCTTTCAATCTTGCCCCCCATATTTTACACACAAAAGCAAAAGCATCAAGTGTCCTGTCCTTGCTTAAGGTCTTCTAATGGATGCCTATCTTCAAGTCCTTTCACAGTATACTAGTCTGCATGGACTGCTATAACAAAATACCACTGACTGGGTGGCTTAAACCACAGACATTTATTTTCTTACAGTTTTAGAGGCTAGAAGTCCAAGATCAAGGTGTCAGCAAATTCGGTTTCTGTGATACTGCTCTTCCTGAGTCAACAAACAATGCCTTCATGCCGTGTCCTTACATGGCATTTCCTCTGTGTGCAGGCAGCAGGGGATGGGGAGGAGAAGGGGGAGCAGGAGAGGGAGTGGGCTCTTCTTATAAGGACACCAGTCCTATTGGATTAGGGCCCCACCCTCATGACCTCATTTAACCTTAATTACCTCCAGGAAGACTCTGTCTCCTAATACTATCACATTGAGGGTTGGGGATTCAACATATGAATTTGGTGGGACACAAGTAAGGTGGTGACAGTGGCCTGTAAATTCCCATGTGAGCTGTGGCTCACTCCCCCACCTCCCTCAGCCGCTCCTTACAGCTCCTTGAACACACCCAACGTGCTCCCATCCCAGGAGTATTAGACCCACTGGACTGTCCCTCCACCTGGACTGTCCTCCAGACATCTGCCTGGCTCACCCTCTCATGTCCTGCCCGTCTCACCCTCTCATGTCCTGCCCGTCTCTACCCAAATGCCATTTATTGGCTGTTTCTTCCTTGGCCACCTCTTATAAAATAGCACAACTGCTGCACCTCAGCCCCATCTTTACCTTGCTTTATGTTTCTCTAAAGCATTTCTGTTACCTGACTTTATATATTTATTTGTTTATTCATCTCTCCCTCTTCCACTCTAGTAGCAGAAATACAAGCTCCATGAGGGCAGATATTTTGTCCTTTTTTGTTTACAAGTATATTACTGGCATTTAGAACAGTCCTGGTACACAAAAGATTCACAGTAAGTATTTGTTGAATGAATGAATAAAAAGTAGTTTCTTTCATATTCGTTGTCTTATTTCAGCCTCAAACCAAATTTGGAAGAGGGTGGGGTAGATATTTGTTCTATTTTTACAGATGAGGAAAAGTAATATCCATAAGAGTCAGATTTCATATATGTAGTGCTAATTTCATTTGTTGAGTACTTAATATAGCCAAGGGATATGCATACTATCATACTTGCTTTCATTTAATCCTTGGAGTAATCCTAAAAGATTATATATTATTATCCCTATTTTAACACAGTTACTTACGTCTTAGAAAGGTAACTTGCCCAAGGGAATCACTACTAAGTGGTAGCCTAGATATGAACACTAATCTGACTTCAAAGAGCTTGTTTTTATCTATTATTACAGTTCACATCCTTTTAGCACAATACTGTGTGCCAGGGACCATGCTAAATCTTACAATAGCGCTACGAAGTATGGACCACTATTATCTTCACTTTGCAGATGAGATAACTGAAGCTCAGAGATGTTAACTTGTCCAAGGTCACACCCTGCTGACCTAAGAGTTTGACTGGCAGATGCTTGTTGTCTCCCTCCAAGAGCTAGGTCTTGAACGGAGCACTTTTTACTTTCCATTTCCCCGCCTTTATACACTAATTGCCTAAACTCACCCCCAGGTCCAGGATGTCCCAACCATGACACACTTTTAAGTTTATATTTGCAATTCTGATCTCAGTAGACCCTGTGAAACAGCAAGCTTTGGCTGGTAAATTAATAGGTCAAATCGGTCATATAACATTTGTCAATATTTTTAATCATTTTTAAAAGAAAGCATCGTCTCCTTTTTCAAGCTCTTCCAGGCTAGGTCTGCTTCTTTGAACCTGTTTTCTTTCTTCTTAGATACCTGGAAAAATGTACCTGTGATTCACTCAGCCTGTCTGGCTGCTTCTAATGGCATAGCTTAGGTTCAATAGTAGAGAAGGATAATTGAATCTATTTTTCAGACTTTCATTGGTGGGCTCTATTCTGGGCACATACTATTAGAATTGTGAGAACTAGACATTTCTTTAAAGTAGAGACTGTTGGGCTGAGCCAGGAAGATTATTAAAAGACATCACAATGCCAGCCTTGGAAAATATGTAGGGCACCTAGATTCCTCACTCTGTCCCTCCTGTCACAGCACAAAGCCTATTCAAACACCTTCCCAGGAACAGGCTTCTTCCCTCAGCCAGTCCTCTGTAACCTGCCCTTGCTGCATTGCACACTTGCCCACCTCGTATTGGGCCAGTGGTTCTCAAAGTGTGGTCCCAGGACCAGCAGCATCAGCATCACCTAAGAACTGGTTACAGTAAATTCTCAGGCTCCACCCCAGACCACTGAATCAGAAACTCTGGTTGGGGAGCCCAGCATCCCACCTATTTTCACAAGCCTCCCAGGTGAATCTGCTACAGGCTCAAATTTGACAGCAAACTCTGTTAGGAGAAGTGTCGACACCCCACCCCCAGGCTGGTCCTCTCCTCACAAGCCTGTGGGTGCTTGATGAGAAGGACACAGCTGCTCTCCATCTTGCTCCCTGGTTACAGCCGCAACTGAAGTGACAGAGAGCTCAACTTGGGGAAGCCTCAGTTCTTGACATGCATGGTACATAGTTTTGAGCCTGGTTTAGAGTACAATATTTTTAACTATAAAACAGATAAGGCAACTTTACAGAGTAATTGTTGTCTGCTTTAGGGAAAGCTCATCACTAACCTTTCCCATTTTGATCATATCTTTGCTCTTATTTAATAGACTATGATAATAACTACTGTTTAATCGAGTATATTCTATTTGCTTTATTTTGTAATGCATTTATGTAATGCATTTAAAACAAATAGTGCTACAACTCCTATTCAAAAATAGCAGTCTCCTACTTTCCATATATCCACCACTCCGAGACATTCACCATTTTAGGTTTTTTGGCTATTTAACTCCGTATTTCTAAATAGCACGCTTATATTGCTATGTCTTGATCTGTCAATTTCAGGCATTATCTCTTGACTTCCTCATACTGTGGTTGAGAATGTAGTTTCCCTTCTTCTCACAACCCTCACACAGTTCTCTCCACTGTTTCAGCTACCCCCCATCTTCCTCTGTCTCTCCTTTTCTTCAAGCACTGAATTCCCTGGGTGAATTGGCAAGCTTATTGTTGGCACCGAAGCCCCCCACCTGTTTCATCCTAGACCCTTGGGTCTTAACTCCCCCTGCTCTGCTAAGTACCTATCACTTTTCCTTCTGTTTTCAGGGTCATAGAGTACATGAAATCTCCCATCTGCTGTGGTCAGTCCTATGTTAAAACAGGAGTCATTTGTGCTAAACTCATGCCAAATTTCACACAAGCATCATTAAAGAGATTTACTTTTCTATTTTGGTAAAAATGACTTCATTTTTAGTAACTTATACTAGAATAATTTATACAAAAATTATATTACATTTTGATTAAGTTTTTATAAATTAACATTAGCAAATTGATGTTTTGTATTGTGGTTATAAACCTTTGTATTTGATATGCAAGTTAGATGTTGCAATTTTTAAAATTCTCATTTTACCACTCTCTCCCTTGGGATGTACTGAGTTCTTGGGTTTAAAACGATAATACTAATAATGACTTTGCTTTAGAGGCATGTAGCATCCTGAACTCTTACCACGTACTAGGGATTACTCTAAACCCTTTATTACATGTATTAATCACATAATTCTCTCTACCATTGTGTTAAATGGTAAATGTTAAATGTGCACTGTTGTTAACACTATTTTACAGATGTGGAAACTGAGTCGCAACAAGGTTAAATAACTTGCCCCAAGTTCCAGAGCTATGCAGTACTATATTATACCACATCTTATAATAATCCCTTATGTATAATGTAGAGTCCTTATTAAGGCATCCAGAGACTATTTAATATTTAATCCTTACAGCAGTTCTGCAATTTGGGGCGTCTGGCCTCCCTAAATCTCATATACTTCCAGACCATAATCTCCTACTCTCTGCAGGCTGTTCGCTTTGAAGTCCACAGTGGAATATTTGCTGTGCCTGACTTCACTCGGACCCACTTCCCCAATCAATAAATCTAACATCTCTCCTGATGCTAATGCCTGCTATGGTCTACCAGAAGGCCCCACATCCTGCTAACATCAAGCAGAGAAGTTACCATCCTTGAGTGAGAGAAAAGCTAGACTCCTCTGCTTCTGCTGATTTGGGGTGCTGACCCCTCCTTTAGGTCCTGGTACATTTCCCTGCCCAATGTCGTATTAATTTCAATTTGGCTGACTCCATTTTAGTGATTACAATGCTGCAGCGAGATAACAATTCTGTTACTTCAGTATTTATTTGACATACTATCAAAATTTTATTTTGAAAATGTAGAGAATTTATAAAATAAAAAGCCCAAAGAAACTAAATTATTTAATGTATTTTAAATTCAAAAACATATAAATATTCTACAAACATTGGGAAAAATGTAAATTTATAAAAGATAAACATTATAACTATAATACCATTATTGGCAAATAAAAGTTCATTAAGATAAATATTCAAAATACAACCTAAAAGACACATAACTTAGGAAAATCTAATCAGTCATAGAAGTTGAAAATGAAAATATTATTTGCTCTTTTTAAAAATGTGTGAGTTTAAAAATAAAGTGAGTCAGTGACATCACTGAGTTGCAAAAATATTTCTGTGCAAGCTTTTCTTGCTGCTGAAAAAGCTCTTGCTGGTGATTTTCTGACTAGTCAGATGAATGGTCTGGAGACAGTTAGGAGTTACCCCTAAATATTTTCCTCCGAATTTCATGTTCAAATAGTTTTACCTCTTATTTGATAGTTGTGAGGAGTTCTTGTCTGAAAAACTCTTCCTCCACACCCATCCCAACAAAGACTGTAGGTCTGGTATTGATAAGGTCTTCCCCACCTCACCCCACCCACACCCTGCCAAAGAAAACATTTGATTTGCCTTCATCTTCTGCATTTGCATCATAGATATTTGCTAAATCTGATGCAGAAGTACCTGTAATAATTTCCATACTGTCACATTCATATTCTACTTTTTCAGAAATCCTTTGAAGTGCAATAATTATTCCTTCAACAGGAACTTTGCAAGACCACAGTATAGTTGCTTATTGCTATTCACACAGGCCTGGAGCTGTCTAGATTTGTGGATTTTGCATCAGTTTGTCTTTTCACGTAATTTGAATAACTGAACCAATGATCTTGCTCTCCAGATATTAATAACTCAAATTTCAGATTTAAGAAAAATTTAAATAGTGCACCAACAAATAAATGGATATTTCAGTACTTAAAAATAGCATAGTATAGTGTAATACCACAACTTGGAATTCACTACTTCCTACTTGTATGGAGTACCCAACATGCTTTGAGTCCAGGACTCCCGTTTACAAACAAGGAAAATGGTACTCAGGTAAGTGAAGTAATTAAGCCTGAAGTCATCAGCTAGCAAGAGCCAGCATTAAGATTTGAATGCAGTTCTTTGGCCTCTAAAGCCAAAGTAGCTTTCACTATTTCTTAGTAAGTTACCTAGTCCCTTTTATATAGACTCCATGCTTTTTACCCTTTGGGTGAAACAAGTGACTGACATTTTTTCTCAGCAGAAACAATCACTTAGCTTAACACTGAGAGGCATTTTCCTTAGGTGAGGGCTGTTGAACTCCGGAATGGGCTCTTGTAGCAGGTTATACAATTTCCTCTTCTGTCATTCTCAAAACTAATTGAGACGAGGAGTTTTAAAATTTATACAGGTTCCAGATGACCTCTCAAGGTCTTTCCCATTCTAAGATTCTATGATTCTGCAGGTCTATAAAAATTAAGACAATTTAAATTTGAAGTCAGTCCCCCCAGTATTTGGTCCTTTGGCTTTTTGTTACCTTACAAATAAAACATCTGGATGACAGAACTGAGTGACTTTTTCTCCCTTATTTTTGAGCCTCACGTAACCCCAGACTTTGTTTTCTGTTATGCCGTTATGAAAGCATCAGGTGGAAAGGATATCTTGAGAAATTGGAAATAATCTTGGTTATCTTTCCTCTATTTGCTCCCTTCATCTTTTTTCTGTTTAATAAGCACAAAATAAACACAGAACTGATTTTTTTTATTCTGAAATGTTATGAACATTAAGCTCTGAGTATTGTCACGGGAATGCATTTCATTTGAACTCCAAGGAGGCTTAATGTAATTTTTTTAAGGAAAACCCCATTAGAAATGCTAGGACAATTTCTCTTTGCCACGGTGGATTTACAAGGCCTCCTTCTGGCAGGTCAAATATTTCCAAATCAGTTCAGGTTTTTTTCAGGTCCTTGAGGAGTCTGGAGAGCTAAGTTCTGACTACCTAGACAGCATTTTGAAAGATCTGAGATGGTTTGGTTGTGGAAGTTTCTATCATTTGTCAATTGCCTACAATGTACCAGATCCTGTAGTGGGTTCTTTACATAGGTTTCTTCGTTTGACTCAGACACTCCTACCAATTAGTATGATCCCATTTGGTTATTAAGCCAACTGTAATTCCGAGCACTTGAATGACTTGCCCATCAGCTTCTAGCCAGTAAGTGACAAAACTGGGATTTGTTTCTTTTTGTTTTGTTTGTTTTTTTTAAACATCTTTATTGGAGTATAATTGCTTTTCAATGGTGTGTTAGTTTCTGCTTTATAACAAAGTGAATCAGCTATACATATACATATATCCCCATATCTCCTCCCTCTTGTGTCTCCCTCCCACCCTCCCTATCCCACCCCTCTAGGTGGTCACAAAGCACCGAGCTGATCTCCCTGTGCTATGTGGCTGCTTCCCACTAGCTATCGATTTTACATTTGGTAGTGTATATATGTCCATGCTACTCTCTCACTTCATCCCAGCTTACCCTTCCCCCTCCCCGTTGTCCTCAAGTCGATTCTCTACATCTGCGTCATTATTCCTGTCCTGCCCCTAGGTTCTTCATAACCTTTTTTTTTTTTTTTCAGATTCCATATATATGTATTAGCATACAGTATTTGTTTTTCTCTTTCTGACTTACTTCACTCTGTATGACAGACTCTAGGTCCATCCACCTCACTACAAATAACTCAATTTCGTTTCTTTTTATGGCTGAGTAATATTCCATTGTATATATGTGCCACATCTTCTTTATCCATTCATCTGTTGATGGACATTTAGGTTGCTTCCATGTCCTGGCTATTGTAAATAGAGCTGCAATGAACATTGTGGTTCATGACTCTTTTTTTTTCTTTTTTTTTAACATCTTTATTGGAGTATAATTGCTTTACAATAGTGTGTTAGTTTCTGCTTTATAACAAAGTGAATCAGTTATACATGACTCTTTTTGAATTATGGTTTTCTCAGGGTATATGCCCAGTAGTGGGATGGCTGGGTCATATGGTTGTTCTAGTTTTAGTTTTTTAAGGAATCTCCACACTGTTCTCCATAGTGGCTGTATCAGTTTACATTCCCACCAACAGTGCAAGAGGGTTCCCTGTTCTCCATACCCTCTCCAGCATTTATTGTTTGTAGATTTTTTGATGATGGCCATTCTGACTGGTGTGAGGTGATACCTCATTGTAGTTTTGATTTGCATTTCTCTAATGATTAGTGATGTTGAGCATTCTTTCATGTGTTTGTTGGCTGTATATCTTCTTTGGAGAAATGTCTATTTAGGTCTTCTGCCCATTTTTGGATTGGGTTGTTTGTTTTTTTGATATTGAGCTGCATGAGCTGCTTGTAAATTTTGGAGATTAGTCCTTTGTCAGTTGCTTCATTTGCAAATATTTTCTCCCATTCTGAGGGTTGTCTTTTCGTCTTGTTTATGGTTTCCTTTGCTGTGCAAAAGCTTTTAAGTTTCATTAGGTCCCATTTTTTATTTTGTTTTTATTTCCATTTCTCTAGGAGATGGGTCAAAAAGGATCTTGCTGTGATTTGTGTCATAGAGTGTTCTGCCTATGTTTTACTCTAAGAGTTTTATAGTGTCTGGCCTTAAGGCAAAACTGGGATTTGAATCTGGACCTTCTGGTTCTCACACTCAGGCTCTTCCCACTGCAGCATCTTGTCTCAGCACTTCTGCTCCTGGCCACTAGCCCTCAGTCCTGCATCTGTATGGTTGGATTCCCAATCCAAACTTAAACTTGGTCAAATCTTTCCTTTCACTTGGTAGCCTGCCAACATTCTGTTCACTTGGCTTGAAGATGATCTTGTTTCTTTTGAGAAACCCCAAAACACTCCATCCTCAATTCATTGATCAGTCATTTTATAATCCCACTCTACCCACTGCACCAAACCACTGCTGGGTGATGGAGATACAAAGAACAGAGTCTCCCAGTTGAGAGGGGATGAGTATATCCTGGAGAAAAGATCATTGCAACACAGTGCAGCACATGGCAGAAAGAGGAATAGACAGTGTCATATGAGAATCCCTACTATTAACTTTGCCTGGGAAAATCTGGGAAGGCTTTCCAGAAGGGGTGACATTGGAGCCAAGTTTTGAAGATGTTTGTGATGGACTGATTGTGTTCCCCTAAAATTCATATGTTGAAGCCCTAACTTCCAATGTGACTACATTTGGAGATAGAACTTTTCAAGATGTAATCAAGGTTGAATGGAGTCTTACGGGTGGGCCCTAATCCAACCTGTTGTTCTTATAAGAAGAGGAAATTTGGACACACAGAGAGACACCAGGGATGCACATGCACAGAGAAAAGACCACGTGAGGACACAGCAAGAAGGTGGCCATCTGCAAGCCAAAGACAGAAGCCTCTGGGGAAACCAAACCTGCAGACACCTTGATCTTGGACTTCCAGCCTCCAGAACTGTGAGAAATACATTTCGGTTTTTAAGCCACCAGTCTATGATACTTTGTCATGGTAGCTGGAGCAAACTAATACAATGTTCCAAAACTCTCCTTCCTCCTCCTTCTTACTTGAGTTGTTTTAGCTCCTTGATAGTATTCCACTAACACCTGTCACACACCTCCTGCTCTCCCATCCCTACCTCTGTAGTGCTCTAAAGGACCCAGGCATGTTTCTCTAATGAATGATAGGTAGGTGGTTTCTCATATGAACACTGCAGCAAGTGGTCACATGAAATCCACATCAGTTTATAAATATTGATACTGGCGGGGCACAAATAGCTCCTGGCCATAAGAAATGTATATGTTTCTGGTGTATTTTCTGCAGCCTTTTCTAAAATAAGCTCAGAAGTTCTACAACATGTGACAGTAAATGTGTCACTTTTGTGAAATACAATACAGAGCAGAGAACCGTTCATAAGAATTGTACGTGTTTCTGAAGATTTAATTACTTATATAATTTTATGCAATTTTACACATTTATGTTTTTAATCAAAGGTTTAAAATTGGTAATAACCATAAGAACTCTGTGAAAGTAGAAAAATGCTATGGAGACACGTGAGGAGAGATCAAATAGACTGTAATTAAGTAAATGTACGTTCAGTCTCGGAATAGTGCTGGGCACACAGTAAATACAATGTAAGTGTTAGACGTAATTATTGCTTTGAGACAAAATGGAAACTCTCCAGACACAAAGACCATCAGAAAATATTGAAGAAATGGAATAAAAACTGGAAATTAGAAGAGTAAAAATTCATAAAACTAATTTGATAAAAGTACCAGATAAAATAATCAATAAGCTATGGATATAACACATGAAAACAAAATAGGAAATCAGGTTGCAAATGTGAGCACTGAAAAGATATTTGATAATGAGTAAAACAGATTTTGTTTTGAGTGACTCATAAAAAGACCATATGTGACCAAATAATATAAGGGTTTGATAACAGTTTCAATTTACTGTCTGTCTTCCCAACATATGATGAGCTTCCTAGGGGAAGAGATGGGATCGTATCCTTCTCATTTCGGTATTTTCAGGGTGGAGTACCTGATACTGAGTGAGCCCTCAGTGACTGTGTGATGAGTGAAGGAAGGCATGAATGAATGATTGACTAAGGTTTCTGGGACAAGGAAGGAGTGGGGAGGTGCTCACGAAGTTGGCCATAGTATCTGCCACATTCCTGTCTATATCTGAACTGCCCCTTTCTTTGTGTCTTCCAGCTGTGACTTCAGCCTGACCTCTTAATTAATAGCTGACACTTGTGCAGAACATTACAGTTTATAAATGCTTCTGACATGTCAACTCACTGACTTTGATCTTAAAACACCCCTGGGGTGTTAGGCAAAGCGAGAGTTATTATCCCTTTGTATGCATGAGGAACCAGAAGCCCAGAGGGGCTGTGACTTGCTCAAGGTCACTCAGCTTATGTTAGGCAGTCAGGACTCAGTACCAAATCATCTCAGTCCAAAGCAGGTGTTCTTTTCACTATACCATCAGCCGTGGTACACAGAGGAGACCATAACTTCGAGAGGAGTTATAGAGCCTTCCCAGGGTGGTAACAATGGAACTGGGCCTTGAAGCATAAGTACTTAGCATCTTCTTCTACCAGCATAGCCAGTCGCTAGTGGAAGGAGTGATAACTTCAGGGATCTACCTGGAGAGGGAAAACTAGGCACTGGTATGCAGTGGTTACAAGCATGGGCCATGGAGTCATGGTTTGATTAGAATCCTACCTGTGCCCCTTAATCATTATGAGGTCTTTGAGAAATCTTCTTTTCGATTAAAACTATTCATTGAACACTTACTATATGCCCTTCCATGATTAGGTTCTGGGTATACAGTGGTTTAAAAAAGAAAGGCATGACTCTTCCCACCACTAGTTGTCTAATGCTAAACAAGTATGTAATTTTATACCTAATGAGGACACAAAAGTTGTTGCAAGGAATTAAGTGGGTAATCAAGCAAAGCTTTTAGCAGGTGCCTGGCACACAGTAATGGCCCGGGCAATGATAGCAAAACACAGGGGCTTGAAAGGCACGGAAGGCTTCAACCTCACCACTCACCCCCACCATGGCTCTGGGTGGTCCTGTCCCTACCTATCTGCACCCGACATCAAGTGTTAAGATTAGACCACCCTCTAATATTAATGATCCCTTCAGTTGGATCTCCATATATCTCTAAATTCCTTCTCATTCACTGGTAACTTTAATTACCACCATCCACTGTGGTGAGTATGGTCATCCTCTAATGATACATATGAAAATTTAACCCACCGTGGTTTGTGACCCACAAAACACAGCAGGCAGAGGGGAGCTGCCTCATCTCCTTAGAAGCCTTCGCCAGCTCCTCTCTGCTTCCCAAATGCAAGTACAGCCTCCTTGACTCTGCACACAGTATTGCTTCCCAAGCACAGATCCCTGGAAGAGTAGTGGTCCTGGCAGCTAATAAAATTCTCCCTCGAGAAAAAAAGGACATTAGAGTGAACTTTATGTAAATCTCAATGATCCATTTTAAACCAATATCCTTTATTCTGATTATTTATTCTACTAGTGTTGGGATTAAATGTCATTAGCATCATAAAATTATGATGCTCATAGTTAGTATTTTTTTGTAAATGTCCCTATTTAATAAGATAAAGAGCTTGACCAAGATTTTTTTTTTTTTTAAACTGGCCTGTGAAATCCAAAAGATAGGACTTTTGTACACAGCCAGGACTGATGTACTATTATAAGGTCTCTCCTTCTAACACATCCCTGCTCTATTCTGTCTTCATCTCCATGCCGTCCTCCTCTCTCCTCTGATCTAGTAGCACCTGACCTAATCTTCCCTCCATTCCTTAAACTCTATGATTGCCTGTGTGTTCAGGTCAGTTCCTGCCGATTACTCTACCTGGACAACTTTTCATCCTGCAAGACGTACCTTAAATATTCACCTTCTATTTAACTTCCCTCCACTTTCCAAGACAGTGCGAGGTGAGTCTCCCAGGGTGCTGGCTGAGTCCAGCGTAACATTTCCCCTCTTCAGCAGGGTGGTTGTTTCTCTATTTGCCCCTCCCATGAGACCTTGAGTCCCATAAGGGCGGAGATGGAGCCATGGCCTTCCTTTTGTCCACTCCTTGTGCTGAGCCCGGTGGCTGGCCTGTCACTGTGGACCAAGTGGCTGAGATAGAGCAAAGGAGATGGATGGAGGGGGAGGAGGCGTGAGGAAAACAGAAGAAGAGAGAGGAAAAAAAAAAAACCACAGGCACAGAATGGAGCCAGAGAGATACAGAGAGGAAAGACACACAGACCCAGGCATAGAAAGACATGGGGAGGGAAAAGAAATTGAGAAATAAAAAGAGAGAAAGAAAGAGGTAGATGGAAAAGAGAGAGAGGGAAGAAGAGAGGAAAATAAATATGTTGTGGGAAAGAGGGATAAGCAAGAGAGGGAGGGAAGGAGGGAGAAAGGGATGGTAGCGAAAGGTTGCTGCTTGTCAGCCGACGATATCTGTCTAACATATGCCCTGGATTCTCTGCCTGCGCTGCCGCTGAACACAGCACACCCACCTTCTCAAGGCAAAAACACCTGCCTTGCCATCATCCGTCTTTAACACATTCAGGGGGCTCTGACTTGTCGACTATTTTTCATCCTATAATTATTTGAATACATTTGCATTAAATTATATTTAGATTTACATCATCTCTGCAATTTCCCAAGATAAAGAGAAAAATTTAACTAATGAAAATGCTGTAGACAATGTATTTAACCTTAGAAAATTGGCAATTCATTAAAGAAAGAAAGCATTTGCTGCTTTAGCAAAAATATTTTATTCCAGAGCATAGTTTCTGCCAGTATCTGTACGAAAACTCCCAAGTAAGTTTTAGAAGGCTGTTATCTTTACTAACTTAGCTCCAATTTTAAAAGGATTTTTTGGTTGGAACGGTATATGTTTTTGTTAATGCAGTTTTTTAGAATGCACCTTGATTTCATAAAATTACAACTGTTTTAAGTATACAATGTCATTTTTTAAAGTTTTGGTTGAAAAAAAGTGAGTAAGAATGAACATATCAAACTCAATTCACCAATGGGAAGCAACGATCCATAGACAGTTAAGGATGCCCTTGAATGAAAAGGCGAGTTCTCAAGTTGAGTTAGGTACAACCATCTTAACCACTGCTATGTATGGAGCACTGCTTAAGAGCTTGGCACACCTGCCTCACTGAGTATCCCCAATCCTATCATCTTCCTTTCATTGTTTCCATTCCATCTATATGGCAACTAGAAAATGAGAATTCAGGTCACTAGGAAAAGTCAACTAGCTGGTAAGTGGCCGAGCTGAGTTTCATCCTAGGATCATCTGACACCAAAAGCCCGTGCACCAAAATGCTCTTCCTGATTTGACAAAGACAACCTGTATTACTGTTAACCTAGGTGGAGACCGATTGACCCATTGACCTCTAGCCTTAAACACCGAAAAGATAGGAGGAGAAAGAAAGTCACTGCCATTTATTTGATGTATCCTCTCATTTAGTTCTGATGACACACGTGTGTGGTAGGACTATTTGGATATTTATCCCCTTTGACCACTGAGGAGCTCCTGAGAGGTCACACAGCTTGCCTGGGGTCCACAAATTGCCTCTCCACTTATCCAGACTCCATAATGAGGTATGAAAGCTCAAAGTCTTCAAGAGCCTGCCTCACTGGGGAAGAGAACCATTGTTTTCCTGTAATTGTTTTAAAAAGCTGAACTCTTGAGTGCTTGCTATGTGCCAGACAGTGTTTTGTGAGTGCATGACAGGAATTCTTTCATTTACTCCTCACAACAGACCTGGAAGGAGGCTTGCTGCCTCAGACCTCTCCTGGACTCCTTTTCACCCTAGAGCAGAGATTGATTTGACTTCAGGGCACAGGCAGGTCTAACAAGACAAGTCTCGGGAACATGCTAGAGAATGCAGGTCCAGCCTCAGGGCATTCTAATTCTGACTTTTTAAAAACACCTCCCTGGCCAAATAAGCCTGTCTGTGGGCCTCGCTTAGTCCCCTGTGTCTCTCCTTACCCCCTCTTCGAGGGACAGGGCGAGAGGTGGCCTGTAGCATCTGCTATTCAGTTTACAGAGCCTGGCAACGTCTTCCATACTCTTATTTTAAAAGAATGCCATTGATCCTCCCAACTTGGGTATTCCAGAACCATCCATTCTACTTTCCTGCAGCTTCTAAAGTAGCTACACACAGTGCTCATGTTATTACAAGACCCTTAATTGTTATTAATTACCATTGGAGGTGATGATAATTAACATGCTGTAATGAAGTGCTAGCCCACCATCCTGGTGTGCGGATTTAACCTGTGCTCGTTTAAGGAGATGAACACATTCAATAGAGCCCTTCATGCCTTGGTGCTGTAGAAGAGGCGGGGGGTGTATGAGTTAATCTGGGACCCCAAAGCCTTGGGCCACTTCTTCCGTGGGAAGATCTCACTGCCTGCGGCCCATGCCTCCCTGCTTCCCGTCAGCTCTTCCGGCTCCCCACTGCCAAGCCAGCCTCGCTTGATCAGAATAGCAGGCTCGTTTGATGACGTGCCAGCACAGGCTTCAAACACCAATTACCATGCCGCCAATGACAAATACGAAGGGAGAAAAAGCAGCAATGATCGTTTCATAAATTTATTATGAAGACAAATGGCCCCTACATAAATCACCCTGCCTTGTTATTGAAAAACCTCACTTATTCAGACATGGAGACAAGGGTTAATCTCAAAGTCGTGGCAGCACAACCCCTGGGTGGCCTTGGGACAACTTTGGGTCATCCCCATGGCCTGAAACCAGTGGGTCCCATAGTGAGGTTCCCCAGAATGATGACAGCCATTAGCTCAGCCCCTGTGTGCTGCTTTTCTGGACTGTAAGATACTGAAGGTGAGGGTCATTCTGTGTTTTCACACCATGTGGAAACTTCTAACAAACAGCCCAAAGAGGGTCGGATTAGAAGTACACCGACTAGCACTGTCCGTGTTCTTGGTAGGCATTTTGTTATGCACTCCATAGAGAAAATTTCATCTGGTCCTCATAAAATTACACAAGGGCAGCGACGGAGCGGCACAACGCTTAAGAACATTGGCTTTGAAATCAGGTAGCCCTCGTTCAAGTCCAGAATTTACCGGACTTTATTAGCTGTGTGATATTGCCCAAGTAACATAGTCTTTCTAAGTCTCATTCCCTGGTCCATAAAACAGAGAAGAATAGTAGCTACAAGATTCGTCATTGTAAGGAATAAATTAAATAACATGTGATAAATACTTAGGACAGAAAATACTCTATGTGTTATCATGAAGTTATTATTTCCCCATTTGACACACGAAGAAACACAAGCTCATCCAAGTTTAGTGTCTCATCCACAGACACACAGCTAATAGGGCAGCCTGGATTCAAACCCATATCTCTGCCCAACTCTCCTGCTTTGGCCTAGACCTCCATTGGGGGTGGGCGTTGCCAAGGTCTGCCATGGCAGGGTTTACTGAGGAAAATATGCCTTGCAGTTAACTTCCTTAATTTCCACATCAGAGGTAAGGAGTCCCCCCTACCTCTCAGTTCTTCCATGCCAGCTGCCTTTTCCTAATTAATAGAAAAATTTAACAATCTCAAAATGTATCATTAAAGATACAGGAGAATTATTTCAGAGATTGATTACAAAAATGCACACTCACCTTTGTTCCGTGTCTTTGTTTCTGTTGCTGCGTGTTTTTAAAAAGATACTTGAGGGGCTTCCCTGGTGGCGCAGTGGTTGAGAGTCTGCCTGCTAATGCAGGGGACACGGGTTCGAGCCCTGGTCTGGGAGGATCCCACATGCCGCGGAGCAACTAGGCCCGTGAGCCACAACTACTGAGCCTGCACGTCTGGAGCCTGTGCTCCGCAACAAGAGAGGCCGCGATAGCGAGAGGCCCGCGCACTGCGATGAAGAGTGGCCCCCACTCGCCACAACTAGAGAAAGCCCTAGCACAGAAACGAAGACCCAACACAGCCAAAAATAAATAAATAAATAAATAAATAAATAAATAAAATACTAGATGAAAATTTATTAAAAAAAAAAAAAAGATACTTGAATGTGAACGCCTGCCTTCCCAATCTCCTGTTTTGTGTCTTGTGTGTTTGCCTCGCACATCTGGGTTACTTCCAGGACTGCTAAAGCATTTGCATTTGGACCCCACTGCCAAGGCCTGCTGGTGGACGTCAGCTAAAGCTTGGTTCCATGTCTGTGTCTCTATACACAAATAGCTCAAGAAAAGTATGCAGACGATTGAATTTGGTCAAGCCACTGGTTAGTTCACCAAACATCTCAGTAAAGAAATGCTTGAGGGCCTGCTGTGTGTCGGGTGATGGACTTGGTAATGAACCCACGAAAACGAGGGAAGCACCTCCACTCTGGAAATGGCTTGTGCTCACCTTTCGAGGCAAGTCCGTCACGGTCCCTGTCAGCACTGAGCCTCTCACTTAACACCGAAGACGCTTCCGCATGTAATAAGCATTTACTGAGTGCCTGCAGTGCCGGGCTGCCTGCAGGTACAGGGGAGCAGGCAGAGACAGATCACACACGAACCTTCCACGGTGGGGGTATGGGATTGCCTAGTCTGGGCATCCTCAGACAAAACCTGCTTAGGGAGCGCCTCAATCCCCCTGCCGACCCTCAGCAGGAATTGGAACCCCTGGATGAGCCCGACCCTTGTTCTGAAATTTTAAAAGTAATGGTGAGGGTAGGGAGTGCTCTTCTGTGAAGAGACTACCAGCTTGTCATTCCCGCTCAAGAGCAATAAGATTTGCCTTTCTTTGAGGCAAAGAAAGACTTTTTATGTTTTTCAGGTAATCACCACCCCTTTTAATACACACACACACACACACAACCAAGCCTTTGAACCCCAGACAGAAGGTGGGTATGAGAAACTAGGACAGTCTGCGCATTGTCTTGTCAGCGAGGGAGTGACAATCTGGGGCAGAAGGCAATGCAAACAAAAGCCCTGCCTTCTGTCGTTGCTGATGACTTGGAGCAGCAGTTGTGTCTGCTGGGCTGCCCCTCCCCATTTCTAGACCTGGAGCCTGCGGCATTGCAGCTGCTGCACCGTCCTCCCGCTTCTGTCTGGCCCTGGCCCTGTCCCCTCAGATGGGGTCCCTTTACCCGCCCCCGCTGCTTCAGGGGTGAGGGGGAGGCAGGAGGGTGGGGAGCACATCTGCCGGGTGTCCTCAGGTGCAAGGTCCAGCGTTTCATCCCCAGGACAAATCTAGGAAGACTGTATCCTTAGCTCTGTTTTACAGATGAGGAAACCAGACTCAGGTCAGAGGATGTCACAAGACCACCCTGCTTGTGGCAGAACTTGGATCTTGTTCCAGACCTTCCTGACCCCAAAGCCTCTTCTCGATCTCTCCATAAGAAACTCCAGGAGGAAGGAAGGGAGGTTCCAAAAGTGAAGATGGGAGTAGCCTAGTGGGGAGAGGGGTGAGGAGGAGGGGGGTAAGTGCTAATAAACCTCACCCGCTTCACAACTTGTGTAAAAACTCTTCTTGGCTCAGAGCCCCTCCCTCCTTTTTTTTTAGTTCATACTCTAAATTTTATTATTTAACAAAGCACATGTATTCTATGTTACAGATTTATTTTAAAAACATTTCCCTGAACATATTCCCGTATTATTTGTTTCCATCATAATCCTATGTATTTTTTATTGAAGTTTAGTTGATTTACAATGTTGTGTTAATTTCTGCTGTACAGCAAAGTGATCCAGTTATACATATATACATATATATATTCTTTTTTATATTCTTTTCCATGATGGTTTATCTCAGGACATTGAATATAGTTCCCTGTGCTATACAGTAGGACCTTGTTGTTTATCCATTCTATATGTAATAGTTTGCATCTACTAACCCCAAACTCCCAGTCTACCCTCCCCTAACCCCCCTCCCCCCTTGGTAAGCACAAGTCTGTTCTCTATGTCTGTGAGTCTGTTTCTGTTTTGTAGATAAGTTCATTTGTGTCATATTTCAGATTCTACATATAAGTGATGTCATATGGTAGTTGTCTTTTTCTGACTTACTTCACTTAGTATGATAATCTCTAGTTCCATTCATGTTGCTGCAAATGACATTATTTCATTCTTTTTTTTAAGGCTGAGTAGTATTCCATTGTATATATGTACCACATCTTCTCTATCCATTCATCTGTCGATGGACATTTAGGTTGTGTCCATGTCTTGGCTATTGTGAATAATGCTGCTATGAGCATAGGGCTGCATGTATCTTTTTGAATTAGATTTTTGTCTGGATATAAGCTGAGGAGTGGGTTTGCTGGATCATATGGTAGTTCTATTTTTAGTTTTTAGAGGAACCTCCATAGTGTTTTCCATAGTGGCTGCACCAACTTACATTCCCACCAACAGGGTAGGAGGGTTCCCTTTTCTCCACACCCTCTCCAGCATTCTGGTCATTCTGACTGGTGTGAGGTGGCACCTCACTGTAGTTTTAATTTGCATTTCTCTAATAATTAGCAATAGTGAACATTTTTTTCATGTGCCTGTTGGCCATCTGTATGTCTTCTTTGGTGAAATGTCTATTTAAGTCTTCTGCCCATTTTTAGATTGGGTTGTTTGGGTTTTTTGGTTGTTGTTGTTGAGTTGTTTAAGCTGTTTGTATATTTTGGAAATTAAGCCCTTGTCGGTCGCTTCATGTGCAAATATTTTCTCCCATTCCATAGGTTGTCTTATCATTTTGTGGTTTCCTTTGCTGTGCAAAAGCTTATAAGTTTGATTAGGTCCCATTTGTTTATTTTTGTTTTTATTTCTATCGCCTTGGGAGACTGACCTAAGAAAACATTAGTACGATATACGTCAGAGAATGTTTTGCCTATGATCTCTTCTAGGAGTTTTATGGTGTCATTTCTTATGTTTAATGTTGGCTCAAATCCCTTTTAATCCACCCCCTTCCCCTCGCTCTCACTTCCTGGTTCTGTTAACATATGTATTTGGGTGTCTATCCTCTTATGGGACATACTCTTCTTCTCTGCGTGTTTGAAAAGCCGCGTTCACTAAATCAGTCATTTGTTGAATAAGCATTTTTGGAGCATTGACCTTGTACAAAACTAGCATATTCTTTGGAGTCCTGGAAACAAGCCTGGAGGTAGGAAACAAGACCTCCAGGTCTTTCTTGTTCGATTTATAAATGTTGGTCGAGTGAAGAGATCTGTCCCTCGCCACCACATGTCTGGGTATATAAGAGGGTGGATTGGGATATGAAACTCACCATCTGCTGGAGAACTGAAGGGCCTTGTGTGAAAAGCCCCCTTTCCAGACTGAGCACATATCTTCCGTAAGGCCCCACCCTGGCTCGCTCGCTCTCTCTAGGCATCCCCTATCGAAGTGATGAAACTAAAATCTGGCTCGCTCGCTCTCTCACCTGTTACAGGACGGAGAAACAGATTCCCCAGCATCCCCTTTATTGATAACCTTGAAGACAGGTCCACAAATCTCCTTTTAAGTGAATGACCACTGGTCCCTCTTAGAGGCAGACAGTAACAAAGTCACAAGTGAAGGGAACACAAGGATTCTGGGATCTGTCACACTTCCCAGCCATTGTCCTCGTCGCCAACTTGGTCCTTTCTTGCTGTGATGATGTCTGACGGACTTATTCTCTTGTTCTGTCTCAGGTGGAGTTTACTAACTCTCAAGCCTCAGTCAGAATCCCACGCTGCTCTGGACCCAGCTCTGGTCCCCTCTCTCCTTGAGCTGCTCCCTTACCTCCATTTTCCAAGGAGGAAGCTTGGCAGTCTGATAAGATCAGGATGCATCATGAGAGATTTTGGCCAGGTTACCCCATCTCTCTGAAGCTCTGATTCTTTATAAAACGGGCGGGAGGAACAGCCTCACAAGGTTGTAGTTAGATGAAAGAGAATAAGGTAAAGGATGCTCTCAGCACAGCACTGCACATACCAGGTACTCAATAAAAGTGAGTTCACTCCCTTTATTTCTCACTTCATAGCACTATCCCTTTCAACCAGTGTCTTGCTAACTGTTACATAGATGCTTGTCCTGCTCCTTGAAAACAAAGTCTCTGGAACTGCTATACATCATATCCTTGTCCTAAGGGATATTAACACTTGAGGTTCTGAGGAGTCCTGCATTAAATAAGTCAGTTTAACCCATTTTTTTCCCTCAGTTTCACTTGACAAGATGAACACGTTGTTTACGTAGCAAACACATAGCACATCCTATGTGTTTTTACAAAGGCTAAATCATTTAGTTCTCATAACAACTCTCTATGGGGAGGTATTATTGTTACCCTCATTTTAAAAGATGATGGAACCATGGCACAGAGCAGTTAAGTCTTTTGCTCAAGGACACACAGTTACTGTAGAGCCAGGACTGGACTGCAGTCTGCCTCCAGAATCTAAACTCTGCTCAGCTGCCTCTCCAGTTTAAAACACACACACACACACACACACACACACACACACACACGTATATATTGATCCCACAATTAGAAATAATGCCATTATTCGTGTAATAGCTGTTAATATTCCACCAAATATTAATTCCACAAGATATACTGTAAGAAAGGCTGCCCTAGGCTGTCTTCTGCTACCATGTCTCTGCCATCACTCGGTCCCACCGCAGAACCCAGCACCATCCAGGCTTCCCCAGTGACAGCTGCATTGCTTTAGACACCAGCTCCTTTCATGGGAGAAAGCAAAGTACCAGAAGCCACAGGGGCTCCCTCCCTCCCTCTCCTTTACTGAAATATTTCCCAACCAACCCTGCGGGAAGCCTTCCCAACTAGTCTGCTACTTCTTTCGCATGGTATTCGTTCCCATTTCAGTGAGTTTTGCAGGGTGCGTGGGAGTTTTCTTTCCTTTTCCTGAGGATGCAGATCTCTTCCCTGGAGCCCTCCGTTTCAATGGAGAAATTCTTCAGTTGGTCCTCTCAGCATCTGTGCTGTCCACACCACACTCATACCCCCTTGGGTCTAATCAGCAGGAAGTGCTTTTCCAAGTAAAATGGGGAGTTGGGTTAATGTGGAAATACCCAGATATTTAGAGAGCATGTCCTGGGTGCCCAATTTTGTGCTCGGAGAATGGAATCTGGTATCTGGTCTCTTTCATGGCAGGGGACCTTCATGAGCGGAGCACAGAAGGAGAGTCTTGGGAAAACCTGACTTGGAAATTTCTCCAACATGAGTACCTCTGACTTTCTGCTTCCCCGCCTCAAGTCACAGCACAAGTTCAAGTCTCCTAAAAAGTGTCATTTTTAATAAAATGTCACCAAAGGAAGGGACCTTAGCAATGTTCTAGCTCAGGGTTGGCAAACAGGTTTTCTCTCCAATACCAATAGTCATGGATTGGAAGTGTTGCTTGAACTGCCGTGGTGACACTTTCAAGACTGAGTCTGAGTTAAAGGGTAAGGATATTGTGATCCATTTAGTGGTGTGTGTCTAGGGACTGGTCTTAGTCTGGGTTCCTTAGAAGTCAAGCTTGAGACAAGGATTCTTGGAGAAGTGATCTACTGAGGGAAGGCTCTCAGAAGAAGAGGAGAAGGGAAAGCAGGCTGGAGCAGGGGCAGACAGCTAAGCAAGGATGTGGGCTCAGCTGAGGACTAGCCTGCCCACTGGAGCATGAATCGAGGCCAGGGGACTGACCTTTTGTACACTGGTGGTTAGGCATTGGCTGCGGCCAGTGGAGGTGGTGATGGCGCACAAACTCCCAGCCCGGTGGCTCTCCACAGCAGACGGCTATTCTTGGGAGAAGGGAGCAGCTGTGAGTCATTAGCAGCCAACACTCACAGCAGCTGGGAGGTGGCTGCACCGGCCCAGTAAAGGGGTCTGGGCAGGGCACCAAGAACATCCACTACGGGCACAGAATGAGAGAATAGGGTCCCCTGGCTAGTTAGCATCCTTAAAATAGCCCAGCCAGCTCATTTTACAGGTGAGGAATCTGATGCTCAGGGAGAAGAACTGAAGTCAAAACCCCTCTCCATACTATCAGAGTCTTCCATGGTCTGACCCTATACCAACTCTAGTCATCTGCCATGCTCAGAGTGTGGCTGATATTCCAGCCCTGCCTATGCCTGGGTCCCAAGGCTTCAGACCCTTCTCTTGCTGCCATGCCTTTACTCCTACTGCTTCTTCTGTGGCAGCCTGCAAAATACCTTTCCTTTCTTCTCTACCAAGCAATTCTCAATAAACTGTAGCCCCACTTTATAACATTTGGAATAGGAGGTCCGTCACAGATTGCCTATAGGGTGTTTTGTCCCTTTAAAAACAATCAGAAAGGCTTTGTAGTCTCAGAGCAGGTGACCTACTGGAGCCCATAGATTATCTATAATGCCTACACTGCCATTATGGATCTCCTATAAGTATTTATAAAACATGATAGATTTCTTCTAGAATCTCACAGATTGCCTATGATAATTGCACCATGTTCAATAGTCATTCATTCGACTATCTATTGTGTGTTTACTATACGCCAGACCATGTTGTGGAGAAACCAGGTGAACAAAACTGACAAGGTCCCTGGTCTTATTCTAAGCAGAGTAAAGGCTGTCAATATACAGAGAGCTAATAAATAATTTCAGGTGGCATTAAGTGCCCTTGAGAGTGATTGAGGCAAAGACTCAAAATTCATACGTCAAGGAAAGGCTTCTCTGTGGAGGGAACATCTGAGTTGATATCTGAACTGTAGGAAACAATCATCCTGAGGAAGGTGTGAGAAGGAGCCTTCCAGGCAGAAGAAACAACAAATGTAATAACCCAGAGGCAGGAATGAGCTTGACATAATTGAGGGTCAAAGAAAGTGTCAGGGTACCCAGGGAATGGTGAGTGAGCCAGCGAGAAAGTGGTACAAATCACTGAGCAAGGACTAGGGGTCAAGAAAGAAAAGCCACAGTGCCTCCCCTCAGGAAACTCACACTCATTTCTCATTGTTACTTGTAGAGAGTAATAATAAGTAACATTACAGATCACCTGTGAGTATTTATGGTACCATTTCAGCACTTACAGATGCCCTCCAAAATCAGCAGTGATGATATTTCACTGTGAATTGCCTGTAGGAACATGATATGTCATCTCAAGTTATTTGGGTTGCTAGAGATGACCGGTAAATTCTTACAGTCTCAGAATAGTTCCATTTGTGTGTACTTTTAGGCAAACCATTTGGGATGCCTCTACATGATAATAGTAGAGTTGCAAATGACCTCAAGTTGTGATTCCATTGTAGACCCCTCAGATGCTTTTCAGTTGCTAAAGCTTGCAAAGTGTGTTTGCAGTATCACTAAGAATTGCTTGAAGATTATTTTTAAACCCAAGAATGTCCGCAAAGAACAATTTTTCTTTGACTCAGTTTTCACTCTTTTATTGATTAACATGAGAAATTAATCAAAAACAAGTATTTTGTACAAATTATGGCACCCAGTTAGAAACTTTTCCCCCATGAATCAGTAAGGATTAGGTACAGCTGCAAATAACAGAGACCCACAATAATAATGGTTTAAATAAGATGGAAGATAGAAGACTATTTCTCTCTCGCAGAAGAGTCCGAAGTCAACAGTCCACGGGGCCAATTTGGCAATTTTACTCGGGGAAGCCCTCAGGGATCCAGGCTCTTTCCAGCTTCCTAGAAGCCCTGCTACCTAACTAAGATGGCTCTCCAGTCACTCCACCTACATTCCAAGTAGCAGGACGAGAAAGAAGGGAAGAAAAAGCAAAGGGTGCATGCTACTTCCTTTTCGTGGAAAGTTTCAAGAAATTGTTTCAACATACTTCTGTTTACTATTGGCCAGAAGTTAGCCACGTGGCCACGTTGCTGCAAGAAAGCTGTAAAATGCATCTTCATTCTCAGTGCTCATGTGCCCAGTGGCGTATTCACTCTCTAAGGAGGGAGGGGAAGTAAGTGATGAGGAGCAATCAACAGCCTTTACTACCTGGTATGGACACAACTCGTGTAACAAAATTCACATTAGTAGAAATGCCCCAAACCAGTGGTTGCTAGCCCTAGCATGTTTTAAAAAAGAACAGTACAACTAAATTTAAACAGGGAGGGAGTCCAAAACAGTGTTGTCAACGTATAATTTTTCCTAGTGAGGACGTGAAAAACAACTTATTACCCACCGTCATCATCATGTCATAAGAATGAAGACTTTATCACACACACACACACACACACACAAGATCTTTAAAAATATTTTAAATGAAGTAAACGTAGCCTTTGGTGAGGAGGTGGGGTAAACTCATTTTTTTGTTGTTGTTTCACCACAAGGCAGCAGACACTTCATCATAGACCAGTATTATTAAATGATGCTTCAACCTGAAAGCATTTCTTTAAGACAGTATGATATTTTCTGTTTCTAAAAGCTTCCCCGAAGTTACAATAATCATGGCCATTTATTTAGAGCACAAACTGTTAACTAATGGACCTCAAACCAGATTCTACTTATAGATGATATCTTTGATCTCATCAGTACCCTTTTTTTTTTTTTAATTTGCTGTCAACATCTAAAGCTTAGGAGATTTCACATTTTGACAAAATTGTAATTCTTGCTTCTCTTGAAAAGTGGGAAGCTCTGGCATGGGGCTCTGGTTTCCACAAGATCACCCGCAGCTGGATGTAACTCTGTAGCAGCTGCCCCATTAGATGGGGGGAGCGTTTGCCAGTTCATTACAGGTCCCACCTGGCCAGTGCCTTGCCCTTATGCTACCTGCCAGGCCCCTGCGGAAATCTGAGCTTGTGATTCCAAATTAGAGCTACTCACGTGCTGGTATTTGTATAGGTACTTCTAAACTTTGCATCAACCTGAAAGTAAAATGTTATAGCCCCATTTTTTAAGATCAAAGAATAGAGAGGTGGGACGACTTGCCCAAGACCAAAGCTCTAAGAGCTGCCCATCTGGAGTTTGGACCCAGGCCTCCCTGGCTCCAAGGCCCATGTGTATTCTGCCGTGCCACCCTGCCTTCCAGGGGGCCTATGACCCATATCTCTGTCAGCCCTCACATAGGTAGAATTATTCATGCCATCTGGGTTAGAAGACTTCATTGGAATTAGCTGAGAAAAAAAATATGAATTTCCTGTTTCCCTTGCAGTATTCTTTTGGACTCCTTTTTATATTTATTTTTGAGGGAGAAAAAAAAAATCCTGGGGAAGGAAGGATGGTTCAGAGGAGGCCAGAGCCATCTATCATGCAGACACAGCATGCATTTAAACAGCTCTGAGAACATAAATTGGTTACTTAATCGGCCCTGGCTAATCCATGGAGTGCAGAAGCCAAACTGCATTATGGGAAGCGGCTTCTGCACGTGGGGCTGGCATATCCGGCAGAGCCGGGGGTCTTGGGGCAGCTGCTGAGGGGGCTCGAGGCCTCCCACACTCTCCAGGCTCTCAGTGCCTCGTGGGTAGGGGTTTTCAGAGCATCAGGAGGCACTGGATCTTTTCATCAGAGATGCAGTTCTGATATGGAATGAGAATAAAACACGTGCGTGTCTTTGAGCTTCTTTTCAGTCACAACTGGACTTTTTTACTCTTAGCTGCATTCTGGGAGCTTTGAGTCAGATATGGAAAAACAAAACAACCTACCTCCTGCTGTCCTCAACTACACGCAGTCCACTTCTCATTTAAAAGACTGTGTGCATCGCAAACATGTTTAACCATGACTGCGTCAACCCTTTCCAGATCATTTGTCTTGACAAATGCACTGTTACCTCCTTCAGTTTGTTGAGTTGAGTTGACTGCTGTGTGACAGGCAGGAATGGGGATGGGTGTGCGGATGCAATAACGTAGGATCCTTGCCTTCAAGCCACTCTCAGTCTGATATGGAAGACACAGACAAACAGATTGTTCATGGGGCTTTTTGTTGTTGTTGTATCTTTTTTCTTTTTTTTAAATTTAATTTTTATTTTATATTAGAGTATAGTTGATTTACAATGTTGTGTTAGTTTCAGGTGTACAGCAAAATAATTCAGTTATACCTATACACATATCCATTCTTTTTCAGATTCTTTTCCCAAATAGGTTATTACAGAATATTGAGTAGAGTTCCCTGTGCTATATAGTAGGTCCTTGTTGATTATCTATTTTATATATAGTAGTATATATATGTTAATCCCAAATCCTAATTTATCCCTCCCGGATCATTCACGTTTTTATTCATTGATTCAACAAAGGGTTTTGAATGCCTCCTATCATATAAGTACCCTGCTAGGTACTAATCCCTGTCTTCCTAGAAGTTACAGTCTAATGGAGGGTGGGGGAATATTGTTTTAGTTTCCTAGGGCCACTGTAACAAAGTGCCACGAACTCTGTGGCTTTAAACAACATGAATTTAACAGGAATGTCTTTCAAGCCTACTGTGTGCTCGGAATGAAAGATAATTGGCAAGCCTCTAAGCTCAAGAGTGCTCAGTCCAGGAGGGAGAACAGGTCAATGGTGACAAAGTGCTGTGAGTGAATAAAGGGCTCTGAGAATCAGGAGCTGAGGACACACCGGGAGCCCCTTCTAGGGGAGCATATCAGAGGAGGATTCTGTGTCCAGTGCCCAGCACTGCTTGTGTACCCAGTGGGTACCTCATTTCCATGGCCATTTGCAAATAGCACTAACTTTGCTCCTGTCCAGAAGAATTCTGTGTGTCCAGACTATGTTATTTTTAAAATACTGCAAGACTTGTGTTTCAAACAAACTGATCTTAAGTTTGAGATACACGCAGAAATGACTAGACAAGATGTTCTAACATCTGGAGTGTAACAAAATGGCGGGGCCTGTTTTTCTAAGTTTATTTTTTGACATAGTGCTCAAACTTTTGCAAAATATGTTGTTTGTTAAAATAGTACTTTACGTTTCTTCTGCCGTAGAATTTTATATATTTAATATTCACAAAAAACCCGGTGACTGTCCTGAATTTCCAGAGGAGGAAACCAGCATCCACTTCTGTAGGCCAATAGCAAGAAAAGGGAAACGTGTGAAGGAACATTTTCTAATGAACTGTTACCTTTGCTCTTTAAAGTGTATTTATTGTTTTGTAAGCTTCCAGCCTCTAGTCCCTTTATGCAGGGACTGCATAAATGCCTACAGTCTCCTCTAAGCAGAGAACAAGAGGTATAAATAGGCTTGGTGTAAAGTCACAGGGAGTTGGGCTCTGCTGAACTGTATACTCAAAGGCATTCAAATTACAATTTACATTTACAACTTGCATTTTTATGACACATGATTTTATCAAGGCAGCATTAAGTTCAGTATCTTATAAGGGCGATAGAAGTCAGGAATTTCTCCCATTTGACAGGTAAGGAAACTGAGGCACAGGGGAATTGACTTGAAGCTAATAGAAGAGCTTAATCACTAGGTAGTAGAATGTAGGGTAACATTAAGAGCACAACTTTTAGAGTCTGGAGACTTGACATAGAAACTTGCCTTTGCAATTTGCTTCGCTCTATGAGGTTGTGAAGCTGCTTACCTTCGCTAAGCCTTAGTTTCTCCTTCTGTGTAATGGAAACGATAATGTCCACTTTGATAAGTTGTTTGAATACCCAGTGTGATCATATCTGTAAGTATTTAGCCAAACACATGTTATATTACAAGCATTTAATAGTGGTTAATTTAATGGTATTATTAATAAAAAATGGTATTATTAATGGTATTATTAATAACTCAAGTCTATTCTAAGTATATGTTTTCTCCCATGTCTTACCAAGCCCTTAGTTTTGAGGGTTCAAATGCTTTATTGGAAATTCCTTCAGGATGCTACTAGTAATGAAGCCCAAATCCAAGGGGGCAATCCATTCCCCCCCCTTTTTTAAATATCTACTCAGCAGGTTGCTTTAATGATCAGAGAACAGATACAAATTTGCACATAGGAGAGAAAATCATAGACTGTCAGAACTGGAGGTGACCTTATTTTTCAGATGAAGAAATTTAACCAGAGAGTTAAATTATATATATATATGTAGTAAATCATAATTATATATAAATTATATATACTCAAGTTTTATATATTTATAGATACTCTCATATAAATCATTTCTATTCTTCATAGTTTATATATATATAAATATACATACACATACATAATTTTTTTCATTCATCTCTCAGTGGAGAAGGTCTGGAGTGTAGAGACATTTCCCCCTGGGTATTAGGGTATTATATGCTGCATATAGGAGGGGAGGAAGAAGCAAAGGTGTTAACTCTCCAGCAGTTCTCTTTTTGCCCTCTGATAAATCTGAATTCTGAACCCTCCATGGTTCTGCCTGGCTGATGAGCATCCTTACCAGCTGAATCCACTCCCCTCAGTCATAACTCGACTGCTTGGTTGGGGACCTATCATCCAGCTGCTTTCCAACTTTCTTAAATTTGCTTACATGTCTCATATCTCATTTATTATTTATCACTCCCCTCCCTTTTTTTGTTACTCTTTTATTTTAATCTTAATGAGATCACTGGAGGAAGGGGAAATAATGTGTGTACAGTCCAACTAAATTTTTATATCAACAAGGTTCATTCAAGCAGCTAAATGAAGTTTGAACTGGGCAGGGCTGAGCTCAAACTAAGAAGACTTAATGCAGGGTAATGTGATGATCAGTCAGTGGATGATAAGAATCTGATCCAAGGCATGGGCTTTTGGAATGGATGGAGAGGGATACATTTTGGTTATGTCTGTAAGGTTGAATTTAGAAGATGTTGTGCCATCTAGTTTACATAAGTGGGTAAATGGTAATTCTTGAAAATAGGGAAGTCAAAAGGAAGAACCAGATTCAAAGAGAAGATGAGTTCAGTTTGGCCATGTTAAGTCATACTGGGCATAATGGAAAGTTAATGTTTGCACATGAAACCTGAAGATGTCATAAAGAAAAAACTGATGACTAGTAGGGGATGTTATTGGAGAAATGTTCACAATAGTAACTTTAAACCTTTTTGACTGTGACCCAGTACAAACATACATGTGTATTCTCACACACACACACACACACATACTCACAAACACAAGGTTCAAAAAAGCATACCTTTATTTTGATATACTATGATATCTTCTGTTATTCAATTTAATTTTAATAAAATTTTGGTCATAACCCACTAAATTGATTTAATGACTCACCAATATATCTTGAAAAATATTGACCTATAAAGTATGGCTGACTGAAGATCTTTAGATGAAAATGCAAATCATGAATATGGTACCCACAGACATCCATCAAGATTTTGCTTTAGGGATTAAACTGTACGTGTTTAGAAGAAAGCATCAGTGTTCAGTAATACGAATTGGAGAATGTTATCTATAAAGAAGCTAAGAATTAACACTATGAATAAGAAAACAAATAATTGCAAATAGGACAAGGGAATGAATGAGTAGCCACATTCTTTTGTTTGTAAGGATCATGGGAAACCTATTGGATTTGGACAACATTAAAATTAATCCTCACGCAAAGACACACCATGGCAAGAAGTGGAACTTGTACTTGGAGTCAAGAAAAGGTGTCCGTATAGTCTCTGAAGGCCTCTTCACTTGAAATCAGGCTACAGTACAGCATTTCCTCTTTGAAGACAACCCTTTAAACATTGCTGTAAAGGACAGGTAGTGCCTTTGGTCCTTTCCCATGTAGTTAACTGCATGTCAGTTTCTGGGTAAATATCTCTCTGAAATAGGCCTTCTGATCCATGCTCAACTTGATTTGCATTTTATTTAGCACTCATTTACTGAACACCTGTTAGATGCAAGATCATAGAAGAATACGGGGATAAATAAGGTAATGCCTGCCCTCCAGACCCTCACAATCCTGATGGGAGGACAGAAATAAAAATAAATAACTCTGGGAATAGGCGGACTGTGATAGATGTTCCACTGGGCATACAAAGGTCAGTATGAGGTCAGAGGAAAGAAACATTATTTCAACTCAGGAAGCATTGCCTCCTTCACATCCTTCATTTCTTTGCTCAGACATCACCTTCTCAGAGAAGCATTCCCTGACCACTCTAGCTATAGCAGTATGCAGTAACTTTGTTCCATTAGCCTGTCTTATATTCTTCATGGCAATTCGTCTTATTATTAAAAATTGTCTTTATTCTTTATTTTATTTTTTTTTAATTTTATTTATTTATTTTATTTATAGCTGTGTTGGGTCTTCGTTTCTGTGCGAGGGCTTTCTCTAGTTGCCGCAAGCGGGGGCCACTCTTCATCGCGGTGCGCAGGCCTTTCACTGTCGCGGCCCCTCCTGTCGCGGAGCACAGGCTCCAGAGGCGCAGCACAGGCTCCAGACGCGCAGGCTCAGTAATTGTGGCTCACGGGCGCAGCTGCTCTGCGGCATGTGGGATCCTCCCAGCCCAGGGCTCGAACCCGTGTGCCCTGCATTGGCAGGCGGATTCTTAACCACTGCGCCACCAGGGAAGCCCTTTATTCTTTATTTTTGTAACCACATGTTATTTGGAAAGATTTGTCCAAGACACCAAGATACAACAGACAGAACATTCCAAGTGAGGTCCCAAATCTGAGTGAAAGATAGCAAAGGAGATAGGTGAAGGCCAGTGATACTGCTCTTATGCCTCTCACCAACTTTAAGGACATGAAATTGTCAGGTTATCACAAGGTTGGAATAGGATTTGTGCAAAGGCATGGACCCTAGTGAGTATGACTTCAAGTGCACACTTGGAGAGGCTGGCTATATTGCAGTGATCTACTGAGGCATCACACGCTACCCCGAAACTTAGTGGCTAAAAACAATGTATTGTTACTGTATTCTGTGATTCTGTGGACCAGTCATTTAGACAGGGTATATTGGGGAAATCTCTTATCTACTAGGCAATGATGTCTGAGGTCTCTGCAGGGATAACAGCGGAAGGCTGGCCAGGAAACAGTATCTATCTGTCTGTCGGCCTGTCTGTCTCTCTTGCCCTCATCCCTCCATGGGATGGAGTAGCATGGGCTTCCTCTCCTTATTTTCTTTTATAAGAAAACAAGAAAGAACAAAAACTTGTTACTTTTCCATATAGCTTCATAGTTGACAAAGAGCCTTTGCCAAAATAATCTCCAGTGGTCAACATGACAGTAAGGGAAACTTTATTTCATTCACAAATGAGAATGTGGAGGCTCAGTGGATGAAAGCAACTAGCATCAAGGAAGGCGTGTGCTGGAGCCGAGACTTGAACCAGCTCTTGTGGGACCACTTTTAGTGCTCACCTGGCCCTCATGCATCCCATGTACAGCCCTTCCAGTCAGACCCACTGAAGCCACACGGAGTCACACCCAGTGAGTGTGCAGAAAGCAGCAGCACGTGGCTTGTTCAGGCAGTGGAGGCTCCTGATTCCCTGGGGAGATGCCAGCAAGGGCTGACCTTGAGAAAATTATGGCTCCAGCCAGAGGAAGAGGTATCAGCATTCACAGAGGGAATCCGGAATGAGGAGTGCAGTAACTGCCGGGTTTAATACTGTGCACACACTTCTGATGAATATGCAAATGTGGCTGGTACCAGAAGCAGGAGGTGAATACCGTTTACTAAACAGCAGTGTTAAACCACTCTGAAAGGGGGTGTGTCAGGAGCATGGTAATGAAATTAATCCTCTTCACCTGTGAATTGTCAGGGGCTTTGGGTTCCATCCAAAAACGTCTGATTTGAGTTTGCTCTGCTTAGAGCCTCTTGTGTAAACTTGATCTTAATGGAGAATGAAGCTTCAGAAACCGATACAAAATAGGAAGTGGCAAAAGACACAACTGTAAATTTGCACTATTAAAGGACAACAGAATAAGGGCACTTCAGTTGTGCCTGCCCATCCAGGCTGACTGTTCTGGGGCTTCTTAAAGGCTGATGTGGATGGCTGTCAGTTGATTTATTAAACAAGAAGACTGATAATTGTGAAGATGGTCAGAGTGATTAGATTGAGCCTTTCTGTCTGGCAGAAAGCTCTGTATAGAAGGGACTGGGTTTGACTGTTCAGTCTTTCCAGCGGCAGATGAGAATAAAGTCTGTCTCTTTAAAAAAGAATTCCAGAGCAGATCTTAAAATAAGTATGAAAAAAGAAGATCACTTACTGATAGGCACTGAGCCAAGCACTGGGATTCACAAACAAATAAGTCACAGAATTCGAGGCGCTCATTTATTCACTCAGTCTGTGGTGAACGTTTGTTATGTGGGGCTCCACAGCACTCGTACCGCCTTCTTTTGGAACCAGCATCCAAAATTCCTTTTTGGGGTCAACCTTTATCCCCTTAAGAGAAGTCAGAAGGACTGACATTCAAGATGCTCTGCTCTCCCTATCCAGTCAGACTGTCTCACAGAGTTCAAATCTAGAAAGGTAGGCAGCGATGATGGGAAGAGAGTTGGGTGGGTTCCCCTGGCTGTGATCCATTAGTTCTTGCTTCTTAGGTCCTTACATCTGCCCTAGTTTCCACCCATCCATAAGCCTGATCCCCCATCTCATTGCCACATTTTTAATGACCTGGTATCCTCTCAGTAAAATGACCTTTCCATTTAGTGTAGCCAAAGTCCATTTCTGTTGCTTACAACCAAGTAATCCTAACACACACCCCTTCATCCATTCATTGACTGCCCCTTCAGCACTTTATTGCAGGCATGGGGTAAAGGGATGACTAGGATGTTGTCCTCAGGAAGCTCACCATCTGGGGGAGACAAGTCTATAACTCACTCTGTACCACAGGATCTGGGCTGAAATCAGGACAAGAACAGAGAAATATTATGGGAATATTATCAGGCAAATTTAATTCTCCTGAGGGGTGTAAGGAGGCTTCACAGGGGTCATGGCATCTATCCTAACTTTCAGAGAGTGACTATAGGTTTACCAGACATAAATGAGAAAAGTGCCTAGGCCGGGGAAGTCACAGCCATAAAGGCTAGGAAGTGTGATTGGAGCATAAGAGAGTTATGGAAGAGAAGACAGAAAATCAAGGAAAATAATCTTTATACAGTATTCAAAGCTTGGTAGAAACAATACTGTTGACCTTGTTTTTTATGCAATGAATTTTGAGTCCCAAAATATTAAAGGACTTTCCCAAGGTCACAGAGCTACAAAGCTACACAAGACTTACTCCTAATCCCATCTCTTATGTACCTTCAGAGCATTTCTGTGACGATCAAATGGAATCAGAAATATTTGTTCTCCTGTCTGTTTCTGTGTTTAAACTGGGTCAGTCCTCATGGTAAAAGATGACATATGGTTCATTTTCTTTTCTGTTTTAATCCCTAGAAATTAGCAGAGTGCCTGGTACACAAAAGGAATTTAGTATGCTTGTTGAGTGAATGAATGAACAAATAATTATCAATAACAGAAACAATAGCCAACTTTTGGAGAGCATTTAATAGGTTACTTGATGTCACAGTGGGCATCAGTCCTTCAGTAAATGTAGAAGAAATGATCTCATTTTCCCAGGGTTCCGACCTTGGGTAGCAAAATAGATCTTATTATCATCATCCCCATTTTTCAGACAAAGAAATTGAAGCTCAGAAATTTAAGAGACTGTGCTGGCTAAATTCTGGGGACCTGGAAAGGCAGCCTGTGGAGTTTGGATGGGCTGCCTCAGGAAGTATAGAGACACTGAAGGTGGATAAACTGATAGGCTCTCCATCGAAATAAAAGGCATTAATATGTATGCAGTATTCTGTATCTAGTAGCAGTGGAGGATGGAAGAATTGAGTCTCTACGCAGGGAAAGAGAGACAGAAGCACAGGTAAGCAGGCATCCTTAAAGAAAAGAAAAACTCCCTTTTTAATTAAAATTAAATGTCCACTGTAAGAAGGAAAAAAAAGTGGTGAGCAACAAATACCCACAGCCTTGTTTAATCACCTGTGATGAATTATAATTAGGATTTGAAAATTATTGAACTTTTTTCCCCCTGTTCACCTTGGAGCTCTGAAGGTGAATTTCAAAGAGTGCAAGAGGAATGAATATTAAAAAGTTTGTTTTACACTTGAACGCCAGAGCTCCCATCTCATTTTTCTATTAAAGCTCAACTTTTGAAATTTTTCTCCTCTTTGCAATAATTACATCTTCAGCCTGACAACTCATTACATGACAATGCTTATGTTAAAGTGATTCTATAGGCACTAGAAAAGGAAAGCTCGGCTTTTCAGTGATGGGGATTTAGAGGGTGGCTTTCTCTCTTTGGTTCAGAGAGGCCCTGCCTAAACCCATCCCCACCCCAGCTCCAGGCACCTTGCATTGACCATCCTGGATTCTTTTAGGGTTTCTTGATAGACAAGCGGCATTGGCCGTGGTACCCTTGTTCCCAGGCACCTGGTAGCGGGTTTATTTTATTTTGTTGATTGTATTCTATTTTATTTTAAATCCTGCTTTGTTCTAGAAAGGCTGGAAATGAAGTTGTTTGTGTAAATTTTTGTCTGAACAATGAGACAAGCCTATTTGTCTTGCTTACCCTACAGTGGTGACATTCTTTATTTTTCAGTACTCTTACTGTTAGTCTGATCCATTTTGTTTCCAATTATTATTGAGTTCCCACTCTGTGCCAGACCCTGAATGCGGTGAGAGAGAGAGGATGATAAACCAGGTTCCTCAGATGCAGCTCTTGCCTGCATTGAGCTTACATCCTTCTGGAGGATGCAGACATGGTGAAGGAGGAGACGGGTTCTCTGTGAGCTGCTCCACAAGAGAGTATAAATGTTACAGAAGGACACAGACTCTGCCTGGGCTTGGCGGTACATGCGGGAGGGGAAGCTTCCTGAGAAGGTATCAATCGTGAGACCTGATTAAGCCAGGAAGGATGAGCCAGGATGTGCACTGCTGGGGGAGGGGTGAAAGAATCAGTGAACACTCCTGGTAAAGCACTGGTCCAAAGCAAGGGCGGCAGAGTTCCGGGAACTAGAAGCCACTTTGCAGGGCTGGAGAGTGGAATAGAGGGGCAGGAGGAGCTGTGATGGGCAGGAGGCTGGGGAGGAACACGGGGTGCAGATTCCCAAGGGCTACACCCCAGGCTAAGGACCTCATGCTGTGTGTGGCCTCAGGGCCATGTGCAGCCAGCCAGCCAGCCAAATGTTTTTTTACTGGGGAATGAGTGACTTTGCTTAAAACCCTGGACATGCCCACCACCCGCTGAGCACCTACTAACCAGGTGTTCTACATACATTATCATACCGAATCATCACAACAAACTTGTCAGCAGGTATTCGTATTTCCATGTCACTTTTTAGAACCCGGAGGCTCAGCCGTATTTGGTCACGTGCTCAAGCATCTCACCAGTGCTTGTCAGTGATGGAGCCGACTGGGGTCCAGGTGGGGAGAGCTGTGCAATTCAAAGGCCAGGACCTGCACCCAACAAGGCTGTTTCCAGCACTTCCAGGGAGGATGCCAAATGTGTCATCAGCTTTCTAAGATTCCTTAGGGATCCTCACCTTGTGCTTTTTACAGTTACTGTTCTAACAGAGGGTTGTAGCAGTGAGAGCCCTACATCAGGAACCTGCTTCTAGTCTAGGCTTCTGTTTTCTCAATTATAGAAAGAATTGTTAAATTATGCTCTTAGGGGGGAAAGAAAAGAAGTTTAAATCAACTAGAAGAACTTCAGTGGAAGCTTCAGCTCTCATAACAAATGAAGGCTTTTAACACAAGCAGCCGTCACTCACTTTTAGCAGGTGTGAATAACATGGCAGGTCTTGAGGGCTGAATAGAATTTAGAAAACGGGAGAGGAGAAGGGAAAAACATGTCTAAAACGACAGAGGAGAAAAGTTTAGCGTTCTGTCAATATATAAGGGTTTATATCTCAATTTTGAGTCTTGACCGACACCAGATGGCTGGATTCCAGGTCTTGGAAGAGGGAACCCAGAGCACTAAGGAAATCCTTCTGCAGGGATCACCTCAGATCATATCAGCTCCTAAAGGCTGCTCAGCCCCTGGGTGAGAAACTGCCCTGTTTAGTGGCCGGCAATGACCACACACCAATCGGCCACTTACCTTGATTTCTTCTTCTGGTGTGCCTTGGGCGTGGCAGAAAAAAAAAAGGCGTTGTCTCTAAGAAGCCTTCTCTGATTCCACGCCTAGGCTAAGAAGTTGTCTTCTGAACTTCCACGCCCCCTCTCACTGCCCATCACAGCCCAACTCTTTCCTCCCCACTGGATTTCAACTCCTTGAGGCCAGACACAATGTCTTTTCATCTCTGTATCCCCAGTACGATCTCTGGTACAGAGTTTATCACTATAATAATAGGCAACATTTCCTGAGTGTTTTCTCTCTTGCTGAATAGGCCAGGGATGTTGCTAAGAGCTTTATAGAGAGTGTTTCACGTAAAACACATCTATGACATAGGTACTATTATTCTATGTTATAGCTGAGGAAACTGAGGCTCAGAGAAATTAAATAATTTGCTGAAGGTCACACAGCAACAGAGTGTTGGCACTGGCAGCATTACCCGGGAGCTTGTGAGAAGAGTAAATCCCCACCCCGGACCTACAGAATCATAATCTGAATGTCAACAAAATCTCCAGGTGACGTGTATGAACATTAGAGTTTAAGATGTGCTGATCTACTAGAATGTGAAAAAATGTTTGCTGAATGGACAAATGATCAATCAAGTTTGAGTCCTGGCTTCACTGCCTACTTGCTCTGTGGATGGCAAAAATGACATTGCTAAGCCTTGTTTTCCTTATCTGTATTAAGGGAAGAGTAAAAGAATACAAAAATAGGAATTGTGAGGGTCCAAAGAGATCATGCCTGCAAAGCCTGCCCATTCTAAGAGCGCAAAGTTAATATTATCATTAACTATTCCCTTCTCTGAACCTGACTTAGCTCCTAAAATGTAAAATGAAGGGGTTAGACTAAAGGCTCTCTGTTTCTAACTTTGTAGCCTTGTGGATCCTGAGAACATTGGGGTGGAAACACCATTAGGCTCCCTAGATTATAAATATGTTACTTTGTGGTCATTAGTTTTCCTTCCACACCCACTGTTGTATCAAACTGCAGACAAAGCATTTTGCCTTGTCCCTTTCTTCCCAGTGTTCCACACCTAGGGAGGAAATTTTCCCTTGGTTGACTCTTGCTGCCCTTGTTTCCAGCTCTGACTCCTGCTTTCCCATTTTTCTGCAAAAGATTTCAGAAAGAAGTGCATGTTGATTTGCTGTATGTCTTCTTGATTAGATGGCAGATTTGTAACCGGGGGTGGATGTGACAATCAGGCAGGCTTTGATTAGACCTTTCTTGTATGTAAATCCAGGTGGATAAGATAAGTGGCGTTAGGCTGGAGCTGGCAACAAAGGTAGGAAGAAATCCCAGGTGACTGGAATTAAAGAACTGTCTGAGCGGGGTGTTGGTGCGAATGATGTGAATTTCAAAGAGCCCGGGATAAACATGCGCTTTCAGATGGGCTAATTTATGCAGGAAGTCGTTTGAGAAGCCAATTCTCTCATCCCAGAGAGTTTATAGAAGCCAGCAAAAAATGGTTAAGCACTGGAATGTAAACACTGGTAATTGGTAATTAATGGGCACACCTAAGAGGAAGGCATATGCCAAATTAAATTGATTGCTTGAAGTCATTCACTGATTCATTAAATAGAGTATGTGTTTTTTGAGCTCCCATTCCTTGCAGGCACTCCGCTAGGTGCTGGGGACTCATAGATAATAGGGTTAGAGTCAGCCTGCCAATGATGGGGATGGAGTGCGGCTTTAATATAAATAATTAACGGTGTTCTTCCCTTTCTTCGCGTATTCATTCTTTCAATTCCTGCTCTGGGTGGAACGCAAGACTAGGCTGCAGGATAAATGGGGAGGAAAAGAGACCAAATCTCAGCCCTCCCAGAGCTCATATTCTGACACTGCTTTAGCCTCGGTGCCTCAGACGATAAGCACCTAGTAGGCATTACAATAGGTGTATCAGAAAATATCTGTGAACGGGTCCATAAATAGAGACAGACATTAAAGAAATAATTGCGTGGGTAATTAAGTACCAGTTGTCTTAACTGCTAAGGAAGAGAAGCATGGTGCAGGGTGCCCTGAGAAAACAAAACAGGGTGACAACCCTCTGGGGGATCCAGGGGAGTCATTTCCTAAAAAATGACATTTAAAATGATACCTAAAGGTGAGCAACAGTTAGATATTAGTGTGTGGGGATTGCTGGCCCAGGTTGGTGAAGACAGCCCATGTGAAGGCACTGAGGGGAACTAGCTTGGTACCACTGAGGCGCTGAGACACCTGCAGCTTGTCAGGTCGTGTTAAGTAGAGGGGGAAGGGAAATGAGATGAAGTCAGAGGGTAGGCAGGGGCCAGATTATATCCAGGGTTTTAGATCACGTTTAGGATTTTGGAATCAATGCTGAGCTTCCTAACAACTCTATGTGGCAGGGCACACAATGGGCTTTCAGAAGAACGTCGGATGATGTATCCCTTGGAATTATGCAGGAAGGGACTATGCTTCCCAGCAATATCTGTAATATCAGCCAAAGGCAGGACTAAGAACCTGTTAAAGGACAATGGAAGTGGAGGTCTTGCACAGAAAAACAAACAAAACCAAAAAACAAACAAACAAAAAACAAACAAGGCATGGCATTTGGAGTCAGAAGAACCTTTATTTTGAATCTCAGAACTGCCACTCAGTCATTTTGTCTGTGACCCTGGACCAAGCATTGAATATCTCTAAGTCCTGCAGAGATAGGGGGTCTAAGTGATTCTGTGTGGGAAAGGCTTTGTCTAGCGTTTAACACAAAGTACCTGCTCACTTTCGTTTGTGTAGCTCCAAATTAACCTAGGGATAGCAGCATAACAGAGTTAGACCGAGATGTTTGGGGGTGGCATCCTAAAAATTTGGTGTCTTTCTAAAATTACAGTTCTAAAGTATTTGTTTAGAATTTACTTAATGAAAATGGGGAGAAACTGATTTTTTTAAAATTAGCAAATATGTTCAAAATAGTGTATTTGGACTACTTGGAGTTGTGTTAGAATTGCGATTTTTTTGAACCCCCAAATTTCTTGTGTTTGAAATTTAGATAGTAGAATAAAATAAATTATTATTTCCTAGGTAAATAGCATTATGCTATGGATGATTCAGTTTCCGATTTCCAGCTGACTTTTTGGCCGCTGACTTCAGGTGACTCCTACCTAGCTGGCTGGTCTGGGGTTCGTGGAGGCTGGTGGGGACATTTACAGCTGCAGGGATTTGCTTTCATATGCAGATCACAAGAATACTCTATGACACAGGGGGTCACTGGCAAATTGTGTATTTTTGTTTCCATATAAGGGCAGTTTCCTTCAGGAGAGCAAGGCGACCATACTCATCTGGAGTTTCTGTCTGCCTTTCCTCTTCTGATAACAAAATCCCTCTTTGTTGATGGGAATTTATTCCTTATACTTCATGATATAAATCCTTCCTACCTGTCACATGGCTGGGCACGCATCCAAGCTGGACAGTCAAAACACCGCTTTTTCCCTAACCACAATGGTTGGTTCAAACGTAGGCCAATCAGAACAGCTCAGGCTTTTTATGGAACTTTCAGGAAAGCAGTATTCTCTGCTCTGTAGGATTCCTAGTTGTAAAAATGGTGTAAACCAAGAGCTATCATCTTTGCCACCACGTTGGACAAGCCAACCCGAGAGAGGAGCAAAGCAGAGGGTACTCATAACCATTATTTGAAATCCGGGTAATATAATTTGAGCCCTTTTGAAGTTAGCTGCTCTCCTGAACTTCCCAGTCAAATGTCCCAATAAATATTTCTTCTTCATGTATGTATGCTTTTTTAGCTATATTAAATAATAATTGCCATACTATAATCTGCACATATTTGAAGTGTACAATTTAATAAATTTTGACATTGTGTACACCCAAGAAACCATCACCACCATCACAGTAATAAACATCCATGTGTACTTGAAACCATGCCACTCAGGTTGGGACTTGAACCCACGGTCTTTTAATTGAGATCACACACCCGGTCTCAGGACTTAATGAAGCTCAGGTTCTTGATGTCTCACCGCAGAAAGAATTCAGTGAGAGACAAAGTGAGAGGTAAGAAGTGGATTTATTTAGAGATACTCCACAGAGAGAGTGTGGGCCATCTCAGAAAGCGAGAGGCCCCGAAATACGCTGTGGTTAGTTTTTATGGGCTGGGTAATTTCATAGGCTAATGAGGGGGAGGATTATTCCAACTCTTTTGGGGAAGGGGCAGAGATTCCCAGGAATTGGGCCACCGCCCAGTGATCTTTGATGGTTGGCCTCAGAACTGTTATGGCACCGGTGGGTTACGCTAATGTGTTAATGAGCGGATGAGGCTCAAGGTCCACTGGAAGTCAAATCTTCTGCCATCTTGGACCTACTTGGTTCTAACCAGTTTTTGTCATGTCCTATGGCTATGTCATTCTTTTAGAGGTTGTGCCCTGCCCCCTTCCCTCCTGTTTCATACTGTTATACCCACGTTCATAGCAGCATTAAGAATGGATAAACACAATGTGGTATATACATACAATGGGGATATTATTCAGCCTTAAAAAGGAATTAAGCCGGGCACAGAAGGACAAATACAGTATGATTCTATTCCTATGAGATAGTCGGACAGAAAGATAGAGACAGAAAGTAGACTTGTGGTTGCCAGGGGCTAAGGGGATAAAGGAATGGGAAATTATTGTTTAATGGGTACAGAATTTTAGTTTGGAAGATGAAAAGAATTCTGGAGATGGATGGTGGTGATGGTTGCACAACAGTGTGAATATACTTAATGCCATTGAACTATACACTTAAAATTGTTGAGATGATGTTACAGACTGAACTGTGTCCTTCTATAATCCGTATATTGAAGCCCTAACCTCCAGTGTGATGGTAATGGAGATAGGGCCTTTAAACAGGTAATTAAGGTTAAGTGAGATCATGAGTGGGACTCTAATCCAATAGAACTGGTGTCCTTATAAGAAGAGATAGAGGCACCAAAGCTCTCCCTCCAAGCTTGCGAAGAGGAAAGGCTGTATGAGGACACAGCAAGGAGGTGGCCGTCTGTGAACCAAGAAAGGAGGCCCCACCTAAAACCAACCATACCAGCACCTTGAACTTGGACATTTAGCCTCCAGAACTGTGAGAAAATAAGTTTCTGTTTAAGCCACAAGCTTGTGATATTTTGTTATATGATATGATACGAGGCAACCAGAGCTGACTGATACAGATGGTAAATTATATGTTAATGTATTTTACCACAATTTTTTAAAAATCTAGTTTGACTTGGTTTTCTATTATGTATAACCCAAAGACTCCTCACTAATATGGCAACCAATTTAATTTTATCCATTGTGTGAAAAATCCTATGTGGCCTCTTTCATTAACTGGGCACAATACAGTCTAAATTTTCAGTGAGATTTTGCTACTTTCTATATATGGGTGTCCCAGGCAGCCACCGCACTGGCTGGCCTTTCCATCTGGCTGTAAATTTCTTGGGGAAAGAGGTGACCCCAGGATGCTCCAGAAACAGACCTCGTGGCTTTATTCCTTAAAATCCTGAATGTTAGTCCTCAAATCCTTGATTCCTGTTCCCAGGGAACCTTCCCATGAAGACATCGCCTAAGGCAGCCTTGAATAATAAGTGTTCCCTCTCCTTGGGGCCTTCCTATTCCATTTCCAGATGTTCCTATTTGGAAATCTTCCCTTATCTTTCTCTTTAAGTGCCAGCACTCAGGAAAGGCCCAGCCCCACTGACAGCCCGGAGGCTTTCTGCTAAAGGGATTTCACAGTATCAGGACTAACACCCCAGCCTATTAGAAGGCAGAAATCCTTTCAAGGCAAGTTGGGGCTTATTTGTAACTTACCTGAGAAAAACATCACAGAGTGTATTTGTAGCCAGGGATCCTTGAGCGAGAAGGTAACAGATGAAATAACTTATTAGTCCTCTTCCTTCCCAAGATTCTCTAAAGAATGAAGAACTCCACTGTACCTACTCATCAGAGCTTTTGCTCTAGACGGTTTCCCCAGGGCCTCTGACACTGTCAACGTGAACACATCTGTCTGAGGCAGATATGCACTGTCAATGGCAAAAAAATGACTTCACTTACTGAGCATGTACCATGTGCCAGACATGGTGCAAAGTGTTGTACTTGGGTTATTTCATTTATGCCTATTTACAGGAACATTGTGAAGTGAACTTATCAACCTTGTTTTACAGATGAAGAAACAGAGACCCATAAAGTACAAGCAACTCACTTGGATTTATTTACCTTGTCAGTTGTCAGAGTCAGTGTCATCGAACTCAGGTCCAGCTGTTCGCCACTCAAAACTCAATACCTGAGAGAGAGGCAAATGTTGGTAGAAAGGAAAGTTGCTTGTAATTAGAATGCCGGCAATCGGAGGAGATGTTGGACTCAGTGTCCCCCAAAAACCATCTCCGAAGATTCTGCTCTGCCATGAAAGTTTTTAAAGGGAAAAAGGGAAGTAATCTCAGTTAATCATTGAGATATGCAGTCAGAGTCATCACCATTCCCCAGACTTCTTCTAATCTGTCTTTAGATGCTATCTTCTTCACACAGTTTGTTCGCAAGGTTACTGAAGGGAAAGCTAGGGAAGAGATCTGGTCATCTGTTAATTACTTATTCTTCATTTCTACTTCTTTTGATCTATGGAAAGAACCAACAAGTTAGGCAAGTTATGGTGTGATGAAAAGATTTGAAAGGTGTGCTTGGGCCAGAGATGAGTAGAACATGGGGGCGCCTGATTTAAAAGTTAGTCACAATGTAGTTTTGCTTAAATTGGCAAGAAAAAAGGGTTTCCTGCTGAGAGTCGGTTCCTGCAAAGAGCTGCCTACAAATCCCCCCCCCCCCATCAGATATCATTCCATTTCTATGGGATTAGGGATGAAGGTCCATATTCTGTGACTTCTTCATGCTGAGAAAGGACATCGAGGTCTTAGGGTGAAAGGTATTGACATGGGTTTGAGGCATCTCTTTTCTGACAGTTTTAGTTGCCTGCTTACATATATGGGCAAAATGAGCTACAATTATTTTGATGCCCACAAAGATAAAGATTATTATGAGCAGCAGCATTAATCCCATTCTGTTAAGGCCACTTCTTTGAATAGTGCTGGCCATAAACACAGTATTGCTCAAGATGGAGCACCTTATGTCATGACTGCAGTCTGGTCATCATGCAGTTAGCTTTTTCCCTCTGGTGGCAGTTATAGTATCTATAAAACAAGTCAGGGATGTGCATCAGAAACTGAGTCTATGACTCTATTGTCCTCATCCTTAACTGCTTGAACCTGCTCTTTTGTGACCCAGGGAAGCCTGAGAGATTTCAGCTTTTCTACAAACAAGAGGCGGGGGACATGGAGCGGCCTTTGTACTAGGGTGGGTAGGGGCACAGGGTTCTGCTCCTTTCCATCAGGATTTGAACCCAGATCTATCTGCCTCCAAAACATAGACCATCTCCTCCAGGACATACTGTCTCAATTCAGAATTTCAACTTTTATAAGATATCTTTGATCTGGATATTCCTACACTTTGGTATTGCCATCACGACTTTGGTTGTTTCATTCATTCCTGAAGTGGCTGTGGTGATGATCATGATAGTATATCATCCATTTCCTGAACACCTAACATGGACCAGCCACCAGACGCTTTTCCTAAATGATCTCTGATCCTTATACCACTCTGCAAGTAGGTGTTATTTTTCTTGTTATACAGATAATGGAGACTGAAGCTCAGAAAAGGTAAAGGATTTGTCCAAGGTCACACGGTCTCTAAGAACAGAGTAAATCTCAGCCAGGTCTGCCAGATTCCACAGCAGAGGTGCTCTGCACCCAGCCCTGCTGCCCTCTACCAAGAATACACTCCATTCAAGGGGCAATGCAGCTTTCTCCAGGGTGGCGATGGTGGTGGAGGGGAGGGGGAGGGTTTACAGGCAATAACGTCTCACCTTCTCACATTCTTCATAGTCATTTACAAAGTGATTTCACCATCACCTGGCTGCATATCAGGAGCACTTCAGAATTTAATTTTAAAAAATAAATCAGGGGTTACAGTGGGAGAGAGGGATGAATAGGTAGAGCACAGAGCATTTTTAGGGCAGTGGAACTACTCTGTGTGATACTAAACTGATGGATACATGTCATTATACATTTGTTCAAACGCTAAGATTGTATAACATGAAGAGCGAACCCTAGTGTAAACTATGGACTTTGGGTGATTATGATGTGTCAATGTAGGTTCTTCAGTTATAAAAAATGTAGCACTCTGATGCGGGGTGTTGATAATGGGGGACTGTTCATGTTAGGGGACAAGGGTGTATATGGGAAACCTTTGTACCTTCTTCTCAATTTTGCTGTGAACCTAAAACTACTCTTTAAAAAAAAGTCATAACAATGAATGAATGGACCCCATCTCAAAAGAATCTGATTCAGTAGTCTATCACCAATTTTACCAAAGTGGAAAGTGAGATTAGGAAATAGGATATAGGATGAGAGGTACGTCTACTTAAGAACGAGGAGGGGTTTTGTCTGTTTGCTTTGTATGCTTTTTAGGGTAATATCTTAGATCTAGAATTACTGGGCCCAAGGGTAAGAATATTTTTATGGTCTGTACATGTGTGTGTGTGTGTACTCATAATACACTTTCCATGTGTGTTACGGACTGAACTGTGTTCCCCCCACACACCCCAAATTCATATATTGAAGTTCTAACCCCCAGTGTGACTGTATTTGGAGATAGGGTCTTTAAAGAAGTAATTAAGGTTAAATGAGGTCATGAGCGTGGGGCCCTAATCCAACAAGAATAGTGTCCTTTTACAAAGAGAAGGAGACATCAAAGATGTGTGTGCACAGAGGAAGGATGGTGTTACGAGATGGCAAGACAGCAGTCACCCACCAGCCAAGGAAAGAGACCTCGGGAGAAACCAACCCTGCTGGCACCTTGATCTTGGGCTTCCAGCCTCCTGAACTCTGAGAAAATAACGTTTTGTTGTTTAACCACCCTGTTTGTGGTACTTTGTTATTGTTACTGAACTTGGATCCACTTGCCAACCACACAGCAAAGCCAATTGACTGACACCAGGTTGGGGTGAAGGAAAGTACGGTGTTTATCGCAGGTGCCGAGCAAGGAGAATGGGCAGCTCGTGCTCAAACTCTCTGATGGCTTTCAGGGAAGAGTTTTTAAAGGCAACATTTGGGGTGAGGGTTGCAGGGGGCACGATCAGCTTGTGGACTTTCTTCTGATTGGTTGATGGTGAGGTAACAGTGTGGTGTCTCGGGAATCTTAATCATCAACCTTCTGGTTCCAACCAGTCTGGGGTTTCCATGCTTGTGGTCAGCATGTGTTCACCATCCCCTACCTGGGTGGGGGTCTTAGTTTCTACAGAACAACTAAAAGATATGTGTCAGATTGTTATCTATATCCCTTGAGGAGGAACTAGGACTCAGTTTCATGGCTGAACTATTATTTAAGCTATCATTACTTTTCTTCCTTAACAGCTTTTCCTTTGTTTCTGCATTCCCTCACCTTTCCTAATTAGTAACTGTTTCAGTCTACTCTTTGGAACTCAGGGAAGGTCAGGAGACTAAAGCCTTTTTCTACAAACAAGAAATGGGGGACAAGGAGGGGCTTTTGTACCAGCGAAGACCCCACAGGGGCCTACTCAGTTTCAATCCCCCCTTTTCTTTGGTACTCTTCAATCCTGAGGGGAACAGGGTGGGACTAAGAAGGAAATCAAGTTTTGGATAAAGAGATTAATCGTAAATTCAGAAGGGGAGCTCAGTTTTAGGGAGACTTGGTTTCATTATGACAGTCCTAGCAAACCAATACAGTATACAAGTTTTTTTGTTGTTTGTTTGTTTTCTCCAAATTGCTTTCCATAAATTTTGGGCCAATTCATACTCTTGCAGCAAAATCTAAGCAGTTCCATCTATTGCTCTGTAAACTCACAACTTGCTTATTATAAGGCTTTTTAAATCATTATTTTATTTTATTTTGCATTATTTATCTCCTACTGAGGGGGAAATGTTTTCATAGTTGTAGTTGTATTGGCTGCTTTTATTTCTTCTTTCAAGTCTTTTGCTCATTTTTATATCAGAAACTTGGCTTTTTCTTATTTATTTGTAGAAGATCTTTATATATCAAAGACAGTCTTTATATCTGAAAAAAATAATATCAACGATATTATCCTTTTAACTTTCAAAAATATTGTAGATATTTTCTCCATGTTATTATTTACTTTTCGGTTTAGTTTAAATTGTATCTTATCAAATCTACTAATGTCTTCTTCTCTGGTTTCTCTTTTTGGAATGGTGCTTCTATTGTCCTGCCTGCCTCAACACAATAGATATAGAGAAATATTCACATGTATTTTTATCTAGCTATTTTGTTCTGGAATCTATTTAGGGGTAACATATAAGGTAATTATCTCCCCTCAGTCAGTGATGAACCAGTTGCCCCACACCTTTATTTAATAATCCAGCCTTTTCCCCAGTTTTAAAATGCCCTCTTGAGTATATGCTGAAATCTTATAATATGCTTCGGTCTATTTTTAGCCTTTCAATTCTGTTCCATTGGTCTGTCTATTTTGTATAAATTACAAGTGAGCTATTGTTTCTCTTCCTGTACAAGACATGCTGGTTCCAAATGCTACATAAATAAGAAAATGAGCCCCCAGATTTTCGTTTTTGTGAAGATTCAAATGATTTTCTTTATTTGCTCTGTGTCTCTTTTGCTAATGTAAACAGATAAGGAGGACACTCAGCGATTTTCCTTGATGTACTCTAATGATGATAAGACTTTAACCTTCTTTGTATTCAGGATTTTAATTCTCTGGTTTTTACTGGAATGTCATTAATCATTTTAATCACAATAAACTCATTTGATAGTAATGTGAATGTCCCAAGAATTTAGAAAGCACTTCCATTTTAATTTGCCAGTACTTAACTTTACCATTATTTCATAGTGTTATCAGTTCTAGGAATAGAACCTTGCAGATGAACTTTAAGAAAACACCATTCCTTTGGGGGAGGCAGAGTAACAGAATACAGATGTTTCTTATTGGTCTTAGTGCAGCTGTGGGAAACACTTTCCATGTTAAGTTGATGCTGCCCACAGGTGGAGAAATAAAAATGACCCGAATGCTTCCCATGTGTGTAGCCAATCTCCCCTCTTCCCCCTAAATCATTCTGCAGTGAAAGCTCCTGATAGGACTTTGTAAACCATTTAATGCAGATAGGTGTGGGGGGGGGGCAGGAGATGGAGGAAGACTTTAGAAAATGGAAGAGGAGAGTAACAAAGTGGCCCCAGAAGCCACAGGGATAGTGAATAAGGGAATGGCTGTTGACTTTGTTGAGACCTTGATCCCTAGTCAGGGAATTGAACAGTATTCAGTGGACTTTTGGGGCACAGGCCAGGTGCTCACACAAGCATGATCCAACTCCCTGTATGTCTGACGTGTGAATTCAGGGTTCAAATATCAGCTTTAATATATATTACCTAGTGATCTTGGGCAAGTCTCTTGTCTGCACTGAACCTCAGTTTCCTCAACCATGATATAGAAATAATCATACACTCTTGGATGATGGAAGAATTAGAGAATATATTTAAAACTGACCAGCAGGGTAGCTGAAACAGAGCACCTCCTTTAAAACCATATCTTCATCACTGAGATGATTGTTATAATCTTGTGGTGAGAGACTCAGGGTAAAACGGAAAAGGAGAATTAAGCCATAGCGATTAGGCATTGAGTCTCAACTCTGCCCTTTATTATCTGTGTGACCTGGAAAAAAGAATTAGATGATCTTTCTGGGATAGAGCCTCCTGACATGTGAAATGGAGAACTGGTAATCCCACGGCAATCTGTGTCTCAGAGTTTTTGTAAGAATAAATTACCTAGTGGTTGGTAAAGAGCTTTGAAAACCCTCTAAGTATTATTTGCCTTTCAAATGTGAGATATTATTATCCCTTAGAGAACTCTTAACAAACCCTGAAGCCCTGTAGATGTGGCTAGCCCTGACTTTGAAATTATCTGATGGAAGAATTCTCATGGTCCCAGCAAAGAACAAGGAATAGCTGGGGGAAGGCAATGAGAGTAAGATTTTAACTCATTTGGGAAGAACTTTCTAACAATTTGGGATGTGTGATAGAATTCATTTGGGAAAAGTTTCCAAATAGCCTCAGCTGCCTATTGAGAGACTGAGCTTTCCCTCGTTGGCCATGGTCTAATAGATAAATGAAAGATGGCCATCTGTCAGGGATGCCATAGAGTGGATGGTGGCATTGATAGAGAATTTATTCACTTAACAAACATTTAATATTTTGTCTCCAGAGCTCACCATATGCCAGACTCTGTGTTAGGCGCCAACGTTGAACGAGATTTGATCCCAGAATGAGTTAGGATCCTTGGTTGTAAGCAACAGAGAGCAATGGCTTTGTCTAACTTAAAATAAAAAAGGCAGAGGAGGGGGGAGTATCATGAAGACTGCAGAGTTAAGGAAGGATTGAACATCCAAGGGAGGAGTGAGGGAACAAGGACAGGCCAGTGGATAACAGAAGCAGGAACAAATGGACTCTGTGGAAAGAATGATTTGCTTCAAATTCTTTCAGTATTCTGTCACAGCATGTCACTTCCCTTAAGACTCAGATTCCCTGGTGAAAGAATCTGGCCTAATTTTATTTGCCCACCAGAGGGAGGACGTGTGTGTGTGTGTGTGTGTGAGTGTGATGGAAATCTTTACCAGCCATTTCATCAGGACTACGTGGAATGAGGTGCTGGCATAGTTTATTCAAGGAGAAGGGAGTGTTGTTACCAAAATAATGGGTAGGGAATTCTGGGAAATAAGACAGATATCGATTACATTCCTAGCCCTCAAGAGTCACAGCACAGTGGGGGACAGACAAACAGCAACTGTGCAGAGCTGCAGGACCACTGTGGAGGGTACTAACTCCCCCAGACTTGGGGGCTTCAGGAGGAGCAGGGGTGATGCTGAATTGTATTTTTAGAGAAGAAGAGGAGCTGAGTGAAGATGTTGGTGGGAAAGGAAGAGGTTCTACAGCTCCTTCTGATTCTAAGATCGTGTGGTTCTGAGCACTGAGCCCCTGGAACTCAATGATCCCTCTGTGCTTTGTGATGCTTTCCCTGTCGTGTGCTTTTGCTTTATTTTCCCAACTGGACCATAAACCCCTTAAAGGTGAGGGTCTATCTGACACTCCTTGGGTCTCCTAATCCTAGCATGTATGCTTCTTGGGCTGAACTCATGTAATCTCAGAGCCCTGGAATTAGTCCTGCCCTCCTCATTCCATGGTTGAGGAAATAGGAGTCCAGTTGGCCCTGGTAACCTGCACACAGTCCCACAGCTGGTTCAAAGAACGGAAGCGAAGTGACATGTTCAAACGCTCTTGGAGGGTTTTATGAACCCTTTCTTGTTATTTTTAAATAAGTGTTAGTTGTACATACTTAACTGCGTTATGTAATTACATATAATATATTATATATTCATGTGATAATCATACGTTTAATCAGGCTGTAATATGTCATATTCCCTGGCTGCGCTTAGCAGGGTGCTGGGCATGGGGTGGAGCAGGGAGAGGTATTGACCATAGAGTCCCAACTGTGTAAGTGGAGTGGATCTTAGAAAACTAAATGCCAAGAAGGGGAAGATAGATGGATGAATTGGATGCATTCAAGGTCCAAGACAATGGGGAGTGTCCAGACTGTGAAGAGCCAGATGGTACGCATACTCTTCTTTTTTTTTGGTTGTTGTAATAATATTTATTATGGTAGTAATTACACGGTGCGGGGTGCCCAGGGAGGCTGTCATACCACACTATGGTATTTATCTTCATGAGATGGGGTGACCTCTTCCTGAGTGGTGGTGCATGGAGCTCCTGTTATCATGTGGAGATAAATCCGAGCCCCACAGAAAGGGGAGGGTGGCATGAGGAATTTATGTGACCCTGACTCACACGGTCCACTCCGGCAGGTGGAACAAAGCTGGTGGAGCTGCTGCCACCACCTGACTGTCTGTCTGCCCCAGGTCAAGTCTTGGTGTGGTCCAAGCTGGTTCTCCCAGGGAAGAGGTGTCCTTGAGTTCTCTGCACCACTTCTACACTCTCAGACACAGAAGAGGGTGAGACACTGTCCCTGTCCTCAGGGAGCTCCTAGTCTGATGGCAGAAACAGCCCTGCCCTCTGATAGAAAGATGGTGGTCCATTGCTTTTGATTCTTCTCTAGTTACTTTGTATCAACAAGTGATAACTTGGGTGACACAAGATAGGCACTTCTGAGCCAAGGGAACTGTCCAGAGCTGGGTTCAGATGTCAGGGGTGTGATGGGACAAATTTATCCATCCAGCCTCAGGTCTCTCACAGTCCCAGAAAGGGTCTCAGACACACCTCCCTGGCCTTCCCGGGATCCTCTGCTGGCTTTGAACTTGAAAATGGCCCCAACCACAGTCATCCTGCTGCTCCCTTGTGGAAGTGCTGTGTCTTGCTGGTCTAACCTGGTGTATGATCCCACTACACCCCAAGCAAGAACTGAATCACTTTGCTGTACAGCAGAAATTAACACAACATTGTAAATCAACTATACTTCAAAAAAAAAACCACAACAGAATCAAAGGACCTGCTTGCCAAGCCTGGTTCTCTGTGATCACGAGGAAGTCATTCTGTATCTCTGAGCCTCAGTCTCCTCACCTCTAAAATGGGGACACTATCCCCCAGGGTTGCAATGGTGATCAATGAGGTAATAATTATAGATAGCCTTTGAAAGTTGCCAAACGCTGACCACATGTTCATTTGCTCATATTTTCCGTTCATTTAATACATATTTATTTTTTTAAATCTTAATTTATTTATTTATTGGCTGCATTGGGTCTTAGTTGCAGTGCGCAGGCTCTGTAGTTGTGGCATGCAGGCTCCAGAGCACATGGGCTCAGTAGCTGCAGCATGCGGGCTTAGTTGCCCTGCAGCATGTGGGATCTTAATTCCCTGACCAGGGATTGAACCAGCATACCCTGCATTGCAAGATGGATTCTTAACCACTGGATCACCAGGGAAGTCCCTAATACATATATATATATATATATTTTTTTTTTTAACATCTTTATTGGAGTATTATTGCTTTACAATGGTGTGTTAGTTTCTGCTTTATAACAAAGTGAATCAGCTATACATATACATATATCCCCATAACTCTTCTCTCTTGCGTCTCCCTCCCTCCCACCCTCCCTATCCCACCCCTCTAGGTGGTCACAAAGCACCGAGCTGATCTCCCTGTGCTATGCGGCTGCTTCCCACTAGCTATCGATTTTACATTTGGTAGTGTATATATGTCCATGCCACTCTCTCACTTCGTCCCAGCTTACCCTTCCCCCTCCCCATGTCCTCAAGTCCATTATCTAGTAGGTCTGCATCTTTATTCCTGTCTTGCCCCTAGGTTCTTCATGACCATTTTTTTTTTTTAGATTCCATATATATGTGTTAGCATACGGTATTTGTTTTTCTCTTTCTGACTTACTTCACTCTGTAGGACAGACTCTAGGTCCATCCACTTCACTACAAATAACTCAATTTCATTTCTTTTTATGGCTGAGTAATATTCCATTGTATATATGTGCCACATCTTCTTTATCCATTCATCTGTTGACGGACACTTAGGTTGCTTCCATGTCCTGGCTATTGTAAATAGAGCTGCAATGAACACTGTGGTACATGACTCTTTGAATTATGGTTTTCTCAGGGTATATGCCCAGTAGTGGGATTGCTGGGTCATATGGTAGTTCTATTTTTAGTTTTTTAAGGAACCTCCATACTGTTCTCCATAGTGGCTATATAAATTTACATTCCCACCAACAGTGCAAGAGGGTTCCCTTTTCTCCACACCCTCTCCAGCATTTACTGTTTGTAGATTTTTTGACGATGGCCATTCTGACTGGTGTGAGATGATGTCTCACTGTAGTTTTGATTTGCATTTCTCTAGTGATTAATGATGTTGAGCATTCTTTCATGTGTTTGTTGGCAATCTGTACATCTTCTTTGGAGAAATGTCTATTTAGGTCTTCTGCCCATTTTTGGATTGGGTTGTTTGTTTTTTTGATATTGAGCTGCATGAGCTGCTTATAAATCTTGGAGATTAATGCTTTGTCAGTTGCTTCATTTGCAAATATTTTCTCCCATTCTGAGGGTTGTCTTTTGGTCTTGTTTATGGTTTCCCTTGCTGTGCAAAAGCTTTTAAGTTTCATTAGGTCCCATCTGTTTATTTGTGTTTTTATTTCCATGTCTCTAGGAGGTGGGTCAAAAAGGATCTTGCTGTGATTTATGTCATAGAGTGTTCTGCCTATGTTTACCTCTAAGAGTTTGATAGTGTCTGGCCTTACATTTAGGTCTTTAATCCATTTTGAGTTTATTTTTGTGTATGGTGTCAGGGAGTGTTCTAATTTCATTCTTTTACATGTAGCGGTCCGGTTTTCCCAGCACCACTTATTGAAGAGGCTGTCTTTTCTCCACTGTATATGCTTGCCTCCTTCATCACAGATAAGGTGACCAATGGGCACACATACTCTTCAAGGGAAGCAAACACTACTCAGCTCAAGCCAATTGTGCTGCAAGAGTGTGAGTTCCATGTTGCCAGAGCGTCTAAGTTTTAAAGAGAAGATAAAAAATCTAGGTTTATATCTAGAATCTTATAATTTTTAAAAATATTGTGACAAATGAAAAATGATCTTAAATATAGTACAATGATATAATTTAAAAACTTCTCTTGATTTCTGTTGTCTCTGGTTTAGAGGTTTCTCCTACCTGTCTGCCTTGAAATCGTGAGTCCTAATACAGGAGGATTTGTCCCTTCCAGTCAGGGTAAAGAAAAGAAAAACTTGGGTCATTTGTCCTGGGGGTATGTGAAAAGGAGGAAGTTGATGAGGAAATCAGATAGCAGGATTCTTATTCATCTCTCACCTCTACCTCCTACTGTGTAGCCTCATCTTGACAAGGGGTGCGGGGCCTAGTCATGGAGATATCCAGACAGGGATGAGGGGACTCAAGAACATAGGAAGCCAGAGCCCACTCCTCTGGACATTGCCTGGGAGAGACAGCAAGAACTCTCAGCATTTGGCTTGGTACCACATCCCATAGGAGAGCATAGTAACACATGTGTGTACAGAGATGTCTCCGATAATAGATCTAAGTACTATTCCTGCTTCCCCAGGACCTGTCCACACCCTGGACATCCCAGGGAGGGAATGTGGAGGGGTCCAGCACAGGCAGCTGGAAGAGACCTGTCATCCGAGGTTACAAAATACAAGGACTCTGTCTAGGATCCAAGATTTCAGCTGTAGAGGCAACACAATATTCCAAAGAACCATAAAGACCTGCTACATCTGAGCAGACTCTGTACAGGGTCTAGGGCCACAACCTGCCCTACGGTCCTACAGCAGATCTAGAGAAAACCACATAGTTCTAAAGCCACAAGAGCATGTAAGCCCTTCTCTTTCACCCTTGGCCATGAGCATTTACAGAGAAGAGCCAAGGTGTCCAAAAATACTCTTTGTTCCAGAAGAGAGGGAGGTAGGATTAACAGACAAGATTCCATTTTTCACCACTACCTCATGAGGGTAGTGGCTCATAAGGGCAGTTAGAAGAGTTTTAGGAAGTACAGGAGTCACGTTTTCTTAGTATGTTTGGTTTGTATGATGCACAGGGAAACCCAAACACAACTGCCAGGCTGAATCTGGCCCATGGGCTACCTACTCATTTGCCAACATGAATCTAATCCAACCCCACATTTAATACAGGAAGAAACTGAGGTGCAGAAAGGGCAGGTATCTAGGGTCACAGGATGAGTTAGCATTTGTATCCTTTAGGATGCTTTTGGTAACGGGTGACCTGGATAAAAGTAGTTGAAAACACTGGGGTTTACTACGTCACATAACTAGAATTACAGGACAGGCAGTTCCAAGGTCTGTTAACTCAGCAGTTTAATAACTGCAGCCCTCTGAGTTCACTTTTCCAGACCTCTTGGTTTTCTCCCTCATGGTCACAAGAAGGCTGCCCTGCTTCAGGCATCACATCCTCACATGCCAGAATGCAAAGGCAGGGAGGAAAAGCATTTCATCAGAATGGAAAATCTTTTCTTGAAGCGCCCTCCCGCCTTTTGTCTCAATGGCCAGAATTCGGTCATGGCCCCATTGCTAAAAGTCACCTGCAAAAAGGAATGAGACTCCCATGGTAAGCTTTGATCAATCGTGATTCACCCTCTGGGACTGGGCCCACCCTCCCTGAGCAAATTGCTGCTTTGTTATCTAAACAAAGCCAGAATCCTGTTAGTAAGGATTAGCATGGCTATTGGGGTGCCACCTGCCCCTGTAATGAAGCTGGAAGCAGGGTCCACACCTCCTGACACCCCTGATGCCCCAGCCAGACTCCCATACTCAGCACCCACAAGAGGGGGTAGGCTCCTATCAACTTATAACATTCACATTTGATTGCAGAATTCATATTTGCTAGGTTCTCAGGAACATAGCGAAAATAGAAGCTATCTTAATAGTCTTCTTAAATGAGCTGTTTGTCCAATTTTCAACTAAGAGCCCTGCCACTAAATTAAAGGAAAACATTTCCGTTTTCCCTTGGAACATGCCTATCATGTACCGTGCTTTCCACTCATTTAATCAAATATAACTGATTTAATATAAATATTAAAGATAATATAGTCATTATACTATATGTTATATAGGTATGTTACATTAAATATAATAAATATTTAATACAATTTTAATATACATCGGTTTCATATAAATCTCACCACAGTTCTGTGAGGTTAGTACCACCATCCTTACTTTACAGATGCTGACACTGAGAAGGTTCAATAAGTCACCCGTAGTCAGTCAGCTCAAAGTAGTTAACCCGGCACTCAGGCTGGTGCAGTTTACAGACTAAAGCAGGGACTTTGTCCAAGAGGGTTCCCATTGCTTTCAAATCCTTTACAGATTTGGGGCACTCAGATATCCGGCACAACCCACTCCTTTGAAGCTCCCAGTGTAAAAAAAAAAACCATATTTAGGTCGTTCATTTTATTTTTTGTTCCCCCAGAGTTTTCTCTGAAGTGTTACACTAAAAATATGTCATTCTATTAACGTCTTTTTTATTCCCTTTCCCAATCCTCCAAAGCTTTAAAAGATTTTACCTTTGTCAAGTGCAGAAATTGCCTTGATTTCTTAAAGGGACAAAAATATGCTTGGGTGTTTGACAAGGCATTCCACCAGCCTCGCAGATAAAACCAGCAGTCATTTGAGTCCCTGAAGCATCCCTGCAGAGGAGGCCCAGAGAGGGATCTATAGGCTGGTGGACATCTCTCCTGCTTTGGCTCAGAATTTAATTTTCTTAGTCATGGCCCAGTGTGGCTGGGTCAGGAAATGAAAGTACCCTGATCTGAACAATGTCAGGCAGCCCTGCGTTCTAGTGCAAGCTCCTGGGGTACTGGCTGAGTGACCCCAGGCAAGTATCTTCACTTCTCTGAGCTTCAACCCATTTGTAAACCGGGCACGATAATACCCACATCATAGGATTGTGAGGCGGATGCCGTGTGTTGGCTATAAAGCACCAGTGTGATGCTTGGCATGTAACTGATGCTTAGAGACTAGTAGCTGTGGTGATTATCATTGGTCCAGGTTTCACAGCTAACTCCCTGTACAGTCTGAGCATTTTCTCCTGCAACTACCCTTTCCTGCTCAGACAAGGCGAATCAGACAGAAGTGAAAGGAGAGGGGATTTGAACCCCTGTCAAGTACAGACCTGTTGGAAAACCCAAAAAGAGAAAGGATCCTGGCATCAAATGTTGCAACAGTTGGCATCATGTGAAAGAAGAGTAAGGCTTAGTTTATGTGGCCCCAAAGGAAAACTCTGACCAAAGGGTAGAAGGTACAGGAAAACAGGTATTAGGTGAGTATCAGGAAGAAGGTTCTCACAGTCAGAAGGCTGGAGTTCAATGGGGCTGCCTGATGAGGCAATGAGCTCTGCCTCCTTGGAGATATACAAGCAGAGATAGGTGACCACTTGTAATGTAGTTGTGTGTGTGTGTGTGTGTGTGTGTGTGTACTGTCTTGACCCAGATTTTCAAAATTGTGGCAAAATACACATAACATTTACCATCTTAGCCATACGTTGTTGTGTAACCAATCTCCAGAACGTTTTTCTTCTTGCAAAACTAAAGCTCTATACCCATTAAACACCAACTCCCATTCCCCCCTCCCCCTAGCCCCTGGCAACCACCATTCTGCTTTCTGTATCTATGGATTTGACTACTTTAGGGTTTCATATACATGGAATTAATCATACAGTATTTGTCTTTTAGTGACTGGCTCATTTCACCGAGCATAATGTCCTCAAGGTTCATCCATGTTGTAGCATGTACCAGAATTTTCTTCCTGTTTAAGGCTGAATAATATTCCATTGTATACATAGACCACATTTTGCTTATCCATTCATCGGTCTGTGGATACTTGTATTACTTCCACCTTTTGACTGTTGATGAATAATGCTGCTCTCAACGTGGGTGTGCAAATATCCTTTCAAGACTCTGCTTTTAATTCTTCTGGGTGTATATCCAGAAGTGGAATTGCTGGATCATATGGTAGTTCTATTTTTAATTTTTTGAGGAACCACCTTACTGTTTTCCGTATTGGCTGCACCATTTTATGTTTCTATTAACAGTGCACAAGCATTCTAATTTCTCCACATCCTTGGCAATACTTGTTATTTATTTTGGGAGTTTATTTGTTTTGTTTTATTTCTTGATAGCAGCCATCCTAAAGGGTGTAAAGTGGTCATGTTGACCTAGTTTTGAGGGTTTGGTTGAGGTCAGTCAGTTCTTTTTCTTCAATAGCCAACAAAGTCCACAACCTCAACCACTTATCCCATTGGGCTCTCACACTCCAGGCTGCTATCCACCCATCTTAGTCATCCCAGGGCCAGATATCAACTAGGGACAGTCCTGATGTCACAGTGCCTGTTGAAATTATTCACTCTAGCCAATCCTAAGCCTGCTTGCCCTGCCTTACCCTTTTGTTCTGGCAGAAACCACAGTAAAAGCCCTTCCCACATCCCCCATCTCTCTCTGACTGACGACCGACCCTGGTGCTTCCCTGAGTGGCCCTGTGTGGTGTGCTGTGTTCTCCCCAGACCACTGTGAGTATAATAAAACCTTGAAATTGTCCAGGTCTCTCTCTCTTGGTCTGCATTGGTAACATGATGAAAACACCTCTTCATGGGGAGGTTGCAGAGGCTGCAGGTGTTGAGGGACTAGATCAGTGTTTCTCAAACCTGGCTGCTCTCTAGACCACAGGGTCCCTCTCCCCCCACCACCAGGACTGATTCAATGGCCCAGAGAGAGTCTGTACTTGAACCAGCTCTCCAGTTGGTTCTAACAAGGAGGACCGTGGATCTGCTCTCCTCCAAACCCAAGATTCTGTAATTATTAAGAGAAGAAAATAGAACTAAAAGAACAAAAATAGTCATGTTAATTAGATCTATATAGAGCTCTGGTTTACAAAGCACTTTCATTATCTCCCCCTCAGCTAAGCCTCCCAGCAGCCTTGTGGAGTGGATAGTGTCCTGTCACCTCATTTGCAGGGGAATCTGAGCGGGCCCCCCAGGGCCAGAAGGCCAGGCAGTGAAAGGGTAAGGATCTGAACTCCACTGAATCTGTTTTCAAAGCCCAATATCTTTCTACCGCGGAATAAGGAAACCAGCATCTAAGGGGCTGCCAACACTACAAGTAAGGAAAAGAGAGCAGACCTACTAAAAATAAAACAAATATTCTGAATTTCAGCTCCCCCTTAGTCACTGGCTTTCTTGGATTTATTAAACACCCAGCTCTTCCTTACTGACATGGCAAAGTGTAGCTGCACGGCTCAGATTTCAGGGGGGTAATTTCTAAAACACTGTGAGGTCTTTGAAAATGATGGTCATCGTCTCTATCCCCCTGGCCCTTGGGAGTGCTGAACTTTTCTTTATTCTGGCAAATCCAACCCATCAAAGGAAGCTGGAGCTTTGAATAAAGACCAGCTCCTTCCATAGCGAATTATTCATTTATTCGGGCAGCGGTTCAGCAGCAGGTAGCAAATCCTGACTGGGTGCAAAGAGCTTGACTGTCTCGCCTCAGAGAATTAGGAATGGAGTCAGAAATATAGTCCCAGGCTCAAGGGAAAGGACAGATGCAAATCCACACAAACCCTCCTACCAGAAGCAAGTACCTGTATGGTGAATGAATGTGTAACTAAATTAACAAGGGGAGCATTAAAAGTCGACCTTTGACTATACATGTATATCCCTAATGCATCACGCACTGGCAGACAAGAGGAGTTGACTTCTTCAAGCGTATGCAGTATATACTGAGCACACCTGCATAGTGTCAGGCACAGCGAGATGGGCTCAGATGGCCAAGGGACTTGCCCCATGTCCCCTAGTTCATAAGTGGCAGAGCCCAGGTGTGAGCCTCCTGGAAGATCAGTTCTGTGAAGATAAGCATCCAGCCTGGGGCAGTGCCCTGACAGCATCAGTTAGATCTAATCCAGGCAGGCCTCCAACTCCAAGGCCATGCAGCTTTTTTTTTCATTGAACTCATAGTGCGAGCACTTAATGGTCCCTTGTTTGGATTCAGCAGAGCCGGAAGCTGAGGCCTGGCTGAGAATCATTGCTGCAAATCCAAAGACCCAGGCCATGGACCTCCCTCATGCCGAGGAAACCTGGCACCAGGAGCTCCTTGATTAGATGGGAAATTCCAAAATAGAAGCATCTGAAGAACGCTGGGCTAAGGGAAGGGCCCTCTGGCACAATTTTGATTTGCAAGTCCCTGACATGACCTAATTTTACTCCGCTCATTTGCATGATAAATGAAAATACTGGAATGGAGGCCCACAGGGCTCTCTCCCCTCCCTGGCAGGCACCTCCGGGAGGTGACATCTCTAGCTAGCTGGTACCTATTTCCTCTGCCATTTGGGGGACATTTGCCCAAGGACCCTAAGGAAGGGGACATTAAGGAGCCCTTATCCAAACTAAAGAAGAGGCGAAACGGCATTCCCCAGAGAACAGCAGCATCAGAGTCATTGGAAAGTTTACGTCGTCCAGAGTCTGCCTTCACAAATTACGATCCAGCAGGTCTTGGTAGGGCCCAGGGTTCTGGGTTTTTTACAGCCACTCCTACCCCCAGAGCAAATTAAGATAAGGGTGGATGAGAGCTGGGCTTTGGGTTCAGCCAGGCCCGATTTGAATGTAGGTCCAACCACTTGCCACGTGGTCTTAGAAAAGTCACATAACTTCTGTGAGCCTCCGATTCTTTATGGGAATAACAATTCCGGCTTCATAGATTATGTGAGAACTAAATGATCTAATGCTTCCTTAGCATTCAGTAATCAATTAAAGGTCAGATATTATTGAAAGGCTTATAAACAACTAAATTTTAGAAAGACGATTTGTTTTGTTTTTTAGCCACACACTAAATCTGGAGGCAGATACTCTGGGTTTGAGGTCCCATGCTGCTGTCCTCTGGGGCTATGACTAGTTTTCCAACCTCTCAAAGCTTCAGTTTCCTCATCAATTAAATGGGAACCTTCCTAACACGCACCATCCTGGGTTGTTGTGAGGAGGAAATGGAAAGCCTAGTATGAAAAACGCAGCCTAAGGTATACAGCACTTTGTATTGCAGATTTGCTATAATTCATGTAATAGCAAGAAGGATGCGAGAGATACCAAAGTATCCCCCGTCAGCGGCCCTGATGGCCTGCTTTCCCGAGCATTACAGGTTCATTTTCAACTGCAGCATTCATTTGTATGCAAACAGTTATTGTGCAGTAGGCCTTCCCTGCATGGAAGGTGCTAGCTGCAATCTCGTTTACATTATTAATTTGCTTAGTAAACCCTTTCGAGTCAAGTTCGTGTAGAGGTGAGCTGGGAAGCAGCCACAGGAGCCGGGCCTGCCTTGGGAGGAAGAGGCCCTGCAGGGCAGCATGTGACAGGCGGGTCCAGCACCCACACTGCTCACATGGCGATGGACAGTCATGAGGTCTGTGTCTTTGGCAGTCTTCACTCATCTCCAGAAACATCCTTGGTGTTTTGAATTTTAAATGTTTATTGTTGTTAGTTTCATTGTTCTAGATAACTTATGTCTCCATCTGTAGTTTCCTAGGGCTCACATAGCAATGTATCACAAACTGAGTGGCATAAAACAACAGAAATGTACTGTGTCACAGTTCTGGAGGCCGGAAGTGTAAAATCAAGGTGTGGACAGGGCTCTGCTCTCTCTGAAACCTGTAGGGGAGAAGCCTTCCTGGCCTCTTCCTAGCTCCTGGTGTTGGCCAGCAAGCCTTCATGTTCCTTAGCTTGTACACACATCTCTTCAATCTTGGCCTCTGCTTCAGATGGTCCTCGTCCCCCTGGGTGTCTCTATCCTCTTCTTGTAAGGACGGAAGTCATATTGGAATAAAGGCCCACCCCACTCCAGTATGACCTCAGCTGAACTTAATTACATCTGCAATGACCCTATGTCCAAATAACGTCACATTCTGAGGTACCAGGGGTTAAGACTTCAACTTATCTTTTGGAGGAGGACACAATCCAACACATGATCCAACCTAACATACAGTTTTACTTCTTTGTTTATGTCAGAATATAAGCTTCATGAGAGCAAGGATTCTGTCCTTTGTTTCCCCAATGTCTAGATTGATCAGAGTTTGGCCCATAAAAGAACTCAATAATGACTTGTTAGATTAAAGAATGACTCACAGTCTGCAGCCTGGGGCAGGAGTATAAACATAAGGCTTCTGGGGGTTGGACAGTCTTGGATTCATAGCTCAGCCACAGTGCTCTATCCTTGTGCTAGTTTCTTAGCCTTTGCAGCTTTGCTTCTTCATTTCTATGACAGACATAGCAACACATCACAGCATTATCATTTTAATTGAACCATTCTTAGGTTATGGCTGTATCTGGCTCCATATGCATTATCTACATCGTGTGACACCATTTCCCAACATCCAGTTTCATCTCTTTTCAACTTGTTGACCTTGAACACAATGTATCCTCTCTGAGTCTCAATTTTCCAGGCTGTAGAATGGGGTTGAATAGCACCACTCAACCTAATCATAGCCGGGGCAATGTATGTGAAAGTATTTTGGAAACTAACTAGATGTAGGAATCTTACTTTCAATTTCAAGGTGCTATTAATACAATTCAGCATTTATGTTGTCTCTTCATCAGGTTCAAAGAACTTCATTTTTATCATTTATGTCAGTGATTCCTTTTTACAGGGTGTTTGACTGAAGCCCAGAGAGGTTAAGAAATTTGCATAAAATCACAGAGCCACTTGCAAGGCTCCTTGTGCCCCCTTCACCCTGCCCCCTGTTCTCTTCCAGCCTTGTGATCGTATGGGGGAGACCCAGTAATGAGGCCAGCAGCATCCTTCATTTGTGTAAATATAAGAAGGGGATGTCTGACAGCCTCTCATTAGTCTGTTTACCTCTTCCTCCTCCTCCTTCTTCCCTGTAAGTTATCTTTTTATGGGTGAGGAGGTAGAGAATGAACCAAAAGCAGCCAGAAAACAAGAATGGCAGGCCCTGCCTAGCAGTCCTCAGTCTAGGGCTGCGCGATTAGGTTTCCAGGTGCTGTACGTTCGTCCCTAATCCCTGTCACCTGTGAGTTTATCCGAGCCCAGTTCCTGAGCCAGGCCGACCCAGGGAACAGGACCCAAGAGGAAGACCCCACCAGCAGCCGGGATCTAGCATCTATTTTGTTACCCTGAGCCTGGGGCTCTAGTCTAGATATCTGCCTGGACTATCTACCCCTGCCTATCTTGATTACCCAGGACACAAGCCTGGAGAGGAACAAAGGATCCTGAAAAATCTCATGGCCTTTGAAATCAAATGAACCTGCGTTTGAATCTTCATCAGTTTGAAGCTGTGTCATCCAAGAATGATGCTTAACCTCTTTGAAGTTATTTTCCTCATTTATAACATGGAGATTCAACGAGTATAAGGATTAAATGAGATAATGTATGAATAGCACTTAGTTTGTGGCACCAAGTAGGAATTCACCAAATGCCTGCTCCCTAGCTTTCCAGCCTCCACCTGAAGCAGGGCCTGCCCTAAATCACATCCCCTGGAGCAGCCCTGACAGGTGCCCAGTCACGATCCCCTCCTCTGTGCCTCCTACAAATCCTCCAACCGCGCCCTCTCCATCCCCTGCCCCAGGCACTGGCTGCGGTCCTGGGGAAAGGAAAGGGCTGTTCCTACCTGATTGCAAGCATGGCTCTTTCCCTGGGGACCTCTGCTTCTGGGTCCACCTCACCCTGAGTATCAGAATCCACCAGAGTCAGACCCAAGTTTGGAAAAATCCTTAAGACATTGCAATAGGGACTTCTGACATCTCCAGCCCCTGTCTTTCCAGAATCACTCCTCTCTTTCTTTCTGGCCATCATTGAACACCCGGGAT